>NC_041386.1:87818227-87932965 GCF_002162155.2 Triticum dicoccoides
GGCTCGATCCCGATCCAGGAGTGGATCGGGGGGAGGGGAGTGGGGAACGAGGAGGAGAGTGGGCGTCGTGGGGTGGCGGCGGGTGAGGGAGACGAGGGGAGAGGTGGGGATTGTGCGGGGGAGTGGGGTGGCCGGGCTAGGGTTCGGTCGCCCCAGGGGGTGTTGTAGGTGCCAGCTGGGCCGGCCTGGTTGGCCCGATGGCCAACTGGGCCGAGGCCTAGTGGGGGGGTCCCTTTTTTTTGTATATTCTTTTCTGTTTTTATTTTATTTTACTTTTCTGTTTTCTATTATAGTTTTTAATAGTTTTCAGTTTTGTAAATTTATAAGACCAGTACCTAAATGGAGGTTGTAAATTAGCCCACTTCCATAATATATTTTGGAATTTTTTTTAAATATTTAGTTCGCATTTTTATAAATTTCAAAAGGGCATTTATAATAGGTTTAGCTGATGTTTTAATTATTTTAGTGCATTGGAATAGTTTATAGAAGTTTTGTTTCTTCACCATAATTATCTATGCAATATTTGACACAGTCCGAACAATTTTGTTTTAAAGTTTGAAAACTTTGTTTGTTTGCCAAAAATTCAAGTTTGAATTCGAATCGTTTTCGAACTAATGCGAGATTAGCCACAGTAATCAAGGTGATGTGGCATCATTAGCGAAGGATTACTGTAGCGTAACTATCCGGGCGTCACACGCTCCTCCCCCGAAGACGAGGAGGAAGATGAAGACGCTCCCCCTCCAGACAGGGGAGACAAGAAAAGGAAGGCCACCCCAACTGGGGGGCAAAGGGTCCAAGAAGGGAAGGACTCTCCTTCCGGATAGTTCCACCACCGCTGCCGAAGGCGAAGACAAGTGGCTGCCCAGGGCCAAGCCCCTGGCGAGGTCGTAAGTATTCGGATACCAGAGTAACTCATAGCATTCCTTTGTCGCACTGCTTCTCCTAACGCCAAATTGTGATTATGCAGACCGTCCCGAGCCCGTATCGATGTATCCTCGTCGGACGGCTCCCTGGACTCGTCGGATATGGATAGCGATCCACTTCCTACCGCCACCTCCCCTTGCCCTACAGACAACGCCAAGGTGTTGTCTCAAGAGGCACCGGATCAAGGGGAGACAGTCCCGGAGGCGCCTCAAGGCGACCTCCCGGACTCTGGGAGCAGAGGGAACCAGGCCCCCGAGGGCTCCGAGTTCAGCCCTCAGCCGAATACCGCGTCGGAACCTCCAGTGGTTCCAGACCCGGGCAAGACGCCTGTGCTGGTGACCTCTGTCCATCCAGAGGCACTGGACAATCTACTGGGACCGCTTCGCAGCGCTTCCATCGACGAGGAGAACCGCACTATTATGAGTGCGGTGGTCCAGAAGGTTCAGTCCGCCAAGAGCGGACTGACTGAAGCCTGTGCCAGCCTTCTAACAGTCTTTGAGGTAAGTTTTTGAAATATAGGAAAAATATTACCGCATAGACAGTAGCCCCCGATGCTCTGTTCGGTGTTGAAAAAGAAAAGCCAAATAGAGAATCAAACAACATCGCAGGAGTCTAACATAAGTATGTCTATATGCGTATGCCGCTTCGCTGCTGGCCTCTGTCGTATAGACTGCGGAGGTTGCCGCCTTGAAGCAGGAAAGAAAGAGCTCGACCTTGCCAAGAGGCAGCTCGAGGAGAACAAGGGTAAGTAATACCCTGTCTATAGATATGTATATATAAAAAAAGACGCGATTGCAAAATGATAGGATCATCGTAAATTTGCCAGGGGCCACGGCCGAGGTGGCGACCCTAAGGCAAGCACTATCCGAGGCCGAGGACAAAGCGGCCAAGGAGCGCACCGAGCGGCAGAGGCATGAGGCACGGGTGGGCGAGGTGCAGCAAGAGCTCCAAGCTCTCATGTCGAAGCATGAGGCGTTGGAGCGTGACTCGAAGACGCAAGAGTCCGAGCTTGCCACGGCCCTCGAAAGCGCGAAGAACGCCAAGGCTGAAGCCCAAAGAGCCCTCCAGGAGATTGAGGCAATGAAGAAAATAGCGGCGGGTAAGGCATTCCTTATGCAGAGCAAGCATGTGAAAGTAAATTACTTGTTACTTACCCGAATCCGGAGCTCTCAGGAGCATTCGCAGATTTGCCCCGCAGCGTGTCGGATGCCGCAACATTTTACTAGGCCGAGGAGGGAAGTTCAACAGAGAAGTTGTTCTGGGCCCAATATACTGGGACCGAACACATGGTGCCTATGAGCGACCAGCTAAAGCAGCTGGTCGAGCTACACAAGGCGGCCGAACAGGCCATGAAGGGCTTCATAGTCCGACTATGGCCTGGCGACGCCCTTTCGAACAGCTACTTCGGCCTGGTGATGCGGCTTGTGGATGCCTGCCCGCGGCTGGAAGTCGTCAAGCGGTCCGTCTGCATCGAAGGTGCACGCCGGGCTTTCGCTCGTGTGAAGGTGCAGTGGGCCAAGCTGGATGCCATGAAGCTGATTAAGGAAGGGCCGCCGGCGGGCAAGGAGCATCGCCACCCCGAGATGTACTATGAGGGTGTCCTGAAGGGTGCCCGTCTCATAGCGGACGAGTGTACAAAAGATGTAACATTTGAGTAAACCCGTTCGTGTAATCCTGTAGTTATGAAAACATGTTCATATACGCTATGCAATGCTTGTTTAAATTTAAAATCTTACCTTCTGTTTGGCTATTTATCAAATCTGAGAGATGGCTAGTCGTCGGCTTCTGCCCCCATGCCACGAGTGCTGGGGTGTTCGGGATAAACCTGAGCACTCTTGTTCCCACTTTTGGGTCCTTCGAGGGAGGTGCTCAGCAGAACGAACAAGGCAATCAGACTATAACTGGGGGGGCGAAGGGTCCAAGAAGGGAAGGACTCTCCTTCCGGACAGTTCCACCACCGCCGCCGAAGGCGAAGACGAGTGGCTGCCCAGGGCCAAGCCCCTGGCGAGGTCGTAAGTATTCGGATACCAGAGTAACTCATAGCATTCCTTTGTCGCACCGCTTCTCCTAACGCCAAATTGTGATTATGCAGACCGTCCCGAGCCCGTATCGATGTATCCTCGTCGTACAGCTCCCTGGACTCGTCGGATAGGGATAGCGATCCACTTCCTATCGCCACCTCCCCTTGCCCTACGGACAACGCCGAGGTGTTGTCTCAAGAGGCACCGGGTCGAGGGGAGACAGTCCCGGAGGCGCCTCAAGGCACCTCCCGGACTCCGGGAGCAGAGGGAACCAGGCCCCCGAGGGCTCCGAGTTCAGCCCTCAGCCGAATATCGCGTCGGAACCTCCAGTGGTTCCGGACTCGGGCAGGCGGCCTCCTTCCAAGAGGGGCAAGACGCCTGTGCTGGTGACCTCTGTCCATACAGAGGCACCGGACAATCTGTTGGGAGCGCTTCGCAGCGCTTCCATCGACGAGGAGCACCATACTATTATGAGTGCGGTGGTCCAGAAGGTTCAGTCCGCCAAGAGCGGACTGACTGAAGCCTGTGCCAGCCTTCTAACAGTCTTTGAGGTAAGTTTTTGAAATATAGGAAAAATATTACCGCATAGACAGTAGCCCCTGATGCTCTGTTTGGTGTTCAAAAAGAAAAGCCGAATAGAGGATCAAACAATATCGCAGGAGTCTAACATAAGTATGTCTATATGCGTATGCCGGCTTCGCTGCTGGCCTCTACCGCATGGACTGCGGAGGTTGCCACCTTGAAGCAGGACCACAAGGGGTCCAAGAAAGAGCTCGACCTTGCCAAGAGGCAGCTCGAGGAGAACAAGGGTAAGTAATACCCTGTCTATAGATATGTATATATAAAAAAAGACGCGATTGCAAAATGACAGGATCATCGTAAATTTGCCAGGGGCCACGGCCGAGGTGGCGACCCTGAGGCAAGCGCTATCCGAGGCCGAGGACAAAGCGGACAAGGAGCGCACCGAGCGGGAGAGGCATGAGGCATGGGTGGGCGAGGTGCAGCAAGAGCTCCAAGCTCCATGTCGAAGCATGAGGCGTTGGAGCGTGACTCGAAGACGCAAGAGTCCGAGCTTGCCGCGGCCCTCGAAAGCGCGAAGAACGCCAAGGCTGAAGCCCAAAGAGCCCTCCAGGAGATTGAGGCAATGAAGAAAATAGCGGCGGGTAAGGCATTCCTTATGCAGAGCAAGCATGTGAAAGTAAATTACTTGTTACTTACCCGAATCCGGAGCTCTCAGGAGCATTCGTAGATTTGCCCCGCAGCGTGTCGGATGCCGCAACATTTTACCAGGCCGAGGAGGGAAGTTCAACAGAGAAGTTGTTCTGGGCCCAATATACTGGGACTGAACACCTGGTGCCTATGAGCGACCAGCTAAAGCAGCTGGTCGAGCTACACAAGGCGGCTGAACAGGCCATGAAGGGCTTCATAGTCCGGCTATGGCCTGGCGATGCCCTTCCGAATAGCTACTTCGGCCTGGTGATGCGACTTGTGGATGCCTGCCCGCGGCTGGAAGTCGTCAAGCGGTCCGTCTGCATTGAAGGTGCACGCCGGGCTTTCGCCCGTGTGAAGGTGCAGTGGGCCAAGCTGGATGCCATGAAGATGATTAAGGAAGGGCCGCCGGCGGGCAAGGAGCATCGCCACCCCGAGATGTACTATGAGGGTGTCCTGAAGGGTGCCCGTCTCATAGCGGACGAGTGTACGAAAGATGTAACATTTGAGTAAACTCGCTCGTGTAATCTTGTAGTTATGAAAACATGTTCATATACGCTATGCAACCCTTGTTTGAATTTAAAATATTACCTTCTGTTTGGCTGTTTATCAAATCTGAGAGATGGCTAGTCGTCGGCTTCTGTCCCCATGCCACGAGTGCTGGGGTGTTCGGGATAAACTTGAGCACTCTTGTTCCCATTTTTGGGTCCTTCGAGGGAGGTGCTCAGCACAACGAACAAGGCAATCAAACTATAATGCATTATCACTCTCACTTAGCCACAGAATTCTATAATTTTAAATTTCGGCGAAGCCCCTAGTATTCGGAAGGACGAATTCGGGGCGCGATACATGCCTTAAGCCGGACAGGGACGACTCCTCGCTCTAAGCGGCATAAGTATTTAGGGACTCGAAAACCTCTCGAACAGCGACCAGTCTCTCGCCTTATCATGACAGTCAGTTTTAGCTTTCTCTACTGAGGTGCTTAGCCTAGCTGAACCGGGGCACAATCGCAGTAGTTCTCCCAGTGCTACCTTAGCCGATATAGCGGAACGTAAGGTACCAAAACATGGGAGCCGGGCAAACCCAACTATTGACCAAAGACATGATTCGGAGCTGATGCATATAATGCTATAAGTTCGGGGTGCCGCACTTGTGAAAGTGTTCGGGCTTCTCACACCATATTGTGGGGTACTTAAGCCCCTGGTGTACTGTCCGTACCAAAGTGTACGGTTGCAAGGTGTCGTTAATGAACACATATATATAAATAAAATAAAAAAAGAAGAATGCAATAATAGTCTTAATGCTATGCATTGTTTATTCAAAAAGTTGCGTTGAAGCAGAATGATACATGCGGTGGAATAAGCGAAAAGTAGGACGGTTTGACATGTCCCTTCCAAGGGCAAGCTGAGGAATAGTATTAAAGCAAATATTTCACTCGTTATCGTAATCCACCTGGGAGTTCCGTGGTGTAATGTAGCTTTCTGCCTCCTTGGTTGCTGCATCATGTGTTCGGCAATCATGCTGCCGGACAGGGTTTCCAGAGATGAAGGTCCTGAAAGAGAAAAATAACAAAGCGGGGAGCCCCTAGTGCGGTTTAGGCCGCATATTGGGGCGTGCCATAGTTGTGCCCCCCTCCCCACCTGTGCCCATGGTATTTTTAATGTGTAGTTATGTACGCTTGGCATGAATTTCGCCGTTTGGCTGGGGCCGGGGTGGGGGCCGCATTGCTATGCAAGCTCGGGACGTGCCAGGAGGTCCAGTTGCCGATTACTCCGGGCGCGCTTGAAGGTATTGGGGTCCTTAATCGCCGAACTAGTGGATTGCCTTAAGAGGCTACTTTGCACTTCTGCTGCGAGGGCCGCAGTGTGCTCCTCCGTTCGGAGAGAGCGCTCTGTATTTCCATTGACTGTAATGACCCCCCGAGGTCCTGGCATCTTAAGCTTGAGGTATGCATAATGCGGTACCGCATTGAATCTCGCAAATGTGGTTCGCTTGAGCAGTGCATGATAACCACTTCGGAACGAGACTATATCAAAGATTAACTCTTCGCTTCGGAAGTTATCCGGGGATCCGAAGACCACTTCTAGTGTGACTGGGCCTATGCAATGGGCCTCTACACCTGGTATGACGCATTTAAAGGTCATTTTTGTGGGTTTGATCCTTGAGGGGTCTATACCCATTTTGCACACTATGTCCTAATAAAGCAGGTTCAGGCTGCTGCCGCCATCCATAAGGACTCGAGTGAGGTGAAATCCGTCAATTATTGGGTCTAGGACCAATGCGGAGAATCCGCCATGAGGGATACTAGTGGGGTGGTCCCTGCGATCGAAGGTGATCAGACAGGAGGACCATGGGTTGAACTTTGGGGCGACTAGCTCCAACGCATATACGTCCCTGAGCGCACGCTTCCGCTCGCTCTTGGGGATGTGGGTTGCATATATCATGTTCACCGTCCGCACTTGTGGGGGAAACCTCTTTTGTCCTCTGGTGTTCGGCTGCCAGGGCTCTTCCTCGTCATTGTTATGTGGCCCCTTATCTTTGTTTTCGGCAATTAACTTGCTGGCCTGCTTGAACAGCCAACAATCCCTATTGGTGTGGTTGGCTGGCTTGTCGGGGGTGCCGTGTATTTGACACAAGCGATCGAGTATACGGTCCACACTGGACGGGCCCGGAGTGCTTCTTTTGAATGGATTTTTCCACTGACCGGGTTTAGATCCTTTGAATCTGGCATTGACTGTCGTATCCACGGTATTGTCGCTGTTAATGCGGCACTTATGTTTGTTGCGACGTGACCTGCTACTGTCGCCCTTAGTATCCGAAGTACCATGGTTCTTTGATATGTTGTTACTGCGAGCCAGCCAGCTGTCTTCTCCCGCACAAAAGCGGGTCATGAGTGTCGTGAGGGCTGCCATGGATTTCGGCTTTTCCTGACCAAGGTGCCGGGCTAGCCACTCGTCGTGGATGTTGTGCTTGAAAGCTGCTAGAGCCTCTGCATCTGGACAGTCGACGATTTGATTTTTCTTTGTTAGGAACTGTGTCCAGAATTGCCTGACCGATTCCTCTGGCTACTGAATTATGTGGCTCAAGTCATCGACATCTGGTGGTCGCACATAAGTTCCCTGAAAGTTGTCGAGGAATGCGGCTTCCAGATCCGCCCAACAACCAATGGACTCTGCTGGCAAGCTATTTAGCCAATGCCGAGCTGGTCCTTTGAGTTTGAGTGGGAGGTATTTAATGGTGTGTAGATCATCACCGCGTTCCATGTGGATATGCAGGAGGAAATCCTCGATCCATACCGCAGGATCTTTTGTGCCGGCATATGATTCTATATTTACGGGTTTGAGACCCTCTAGGATTTGATGATCCATTACTTCATCTGGGAAGCATAAGGGGTGTGAGGCACCTCTGTACTGGGCTATATTGCGACGCAGCTCTAATGAGTTTTGCCCGCTGTGTTCCGCCTGGCCGGATTTACTTTTACTGTATCCGACATGACGTTTATCGTCTTGCATAGTGGCACGCCCTCGTGATCCGTAGATCGATCTTGCATGTTTTGCTTTGTCCTCCAATATGTCTCGCAGGTCTGGCGTATTTCCCCATGCCTTTTTATTTGAATGGCGTCGGGGTGCAGGCTGAGCTTTTGGCTGGAATTCCTCTCTGTCACGGCCATGGGGTGGCCGATCAGCTGCATCATATGCTTCTTCCTCCAGTCGGGGTAGCAACCTGCATTTTGGGTTACTCTTGGAGGGGCGTTCGAGTTTATATTCCTCGGCCGCGAGGACTTCAGTCCATCTATCAGCTAGCAGATCTTGATCAGCTTTGAAGCTGCTACTGCTTTTTCTTAAGGTTATTTGCCGTGGCTATAAGCCGGCGCTTGAAGCGCTCTTGTTCGACGGGATCCTCTGGCACGACGAATTCGTCATCGTCGAGGCTTGCCTCATCTTCGGAGGGGGCATGTAATTATCATCCTCTGCCTCTCCATCTGCCGCTCTCTTTGGAGGGCTGGCCTCTCCATCCTCCTGTCCTAGATCATGCTGGAGGGGATTGTTGCCATCTTCGGCACTATCCGGAGTGTTATTATCTCCTGTGCCGGTATCACCACTTTTGCTTTGGCGGGACTTAGAGCGGCGCCGCTGACGTTGGCGCTTGGGTTGCTTCTTGGAGGGGTCATCCTCCGCTATCTCGTTGCCATTGCCTTCTTTGGGTGTGTCCACCATGTATATATCGTATGATGAGGTGGCTGTCCAGTGCCCTGTGGGCAGTGGTTCCTCTTCGTCTCCGCATCGTCGTCCATACCATCGATGTCTTCGGAGTCGAAGTCGAGCATGTCGGTTAAGTCATCGATAGTGGCTACTAAGTGCGTGGTGGGTGGGCATCGAATTTCTTCGTCGTCCGCATCCCAACCCTGCCGGTCATAATCCGGCCAGGACTCTCCTGACAAAGAGAGAGACTTTAGTGAATTCAGTATGTCGCCGAAGGGCGAGTGCTGAAAGATATCCGTGGTAGTGAACTCCATGATTGGCGCCCAATCGGATTCGATTGGCAGGGGCGCGGATGGTTCAGAGTTCGGAGGAGAGTCTGGCAATCTGGAGTCACGGTCCTCTCGAAGGATAAGGTTGGTGTTCGGCTCGATCGCTGTTGAGGCTGTAGCCTTCGCGGCGGGATCTAGCCACCCACCCTCGGTTGGCGCAGTTGGCTCCGAATTAAAGGTCGGAGCGGATGCGGGTGCGGCCTCCAAGACACTATTCGGTAGCAGAGCTAAATCATGCCCATCGTGACAGTGTGGCGCACTCGGCAGGGGCTCGAATCCGTCGAAGATCAAGTCTCCGTGGATGTCGGTCGTGTAGTTTAAGCTTCCAAACCTGACCTGATGGCCAGGGGCATAACTTTCAATCTGCTCCAGATGGCCAAGCGAATTGGCCCGCAGTGCAAAGCCGCTGAATACAAAAATCTATTCGGGGAGAAAATTCTCACCCTGGACTGCATCGCTAGTGATGATCGAAGGAGCCATCAAGCCTGATGATGACGACACAAAGGAACTCTCAATGAAAGCACCAATGTCGGTGTCAAAACCGGCGGATCTCGAGTAGGGGGTCCCGAACTGTGCGTCTAGGCGGATGGTAACAGGAGGCAGGGGACACGATGTTTTACCCAGGTTCGGGCCCTCTTGATGGAGGTAAAACCCTACGTCCTGCTTGATTTATTTTTGATGATATGGGTATTACAAGAGTTGATCTACCACGAGATCGGAGAGGCTAAACCCTAGAAGCTAGCCTATGGTATGATTGTATGTTGTCCTATGGACTAAAACCCTCCGGTTTATATAGACACCAGAGAGGGTTAAGGTTACACAAGGTCGGTTACAAAGGAGGAGATGTACATATCCGTATTGCCTAGCTTGCCTTCCACGCCAAGTAGAGTCCCATCCGGACACGAGGCGAAGTCTTCAATCTTGTACCTTGATAGTCTAACAGTCCGGCCAAAGGATATAGTCCGGCTGTCCGGAGACCCCCTAATCCAGGACTCCCTCACTAACCATACCATGAAACATATGGATCCAAATCAGCCCCTTACGAAGCAACGCATAAACTAGGGTTTAAGCTTATGTCACTCTAGCAACCCATCATCTACGTATTACTTCCCAATGCCTCCCTCTAGGCCCAAACGATGGTGAAGTGTCATGTAGTCGATGTTCACATGACACCACTAGAGGGATGACAACACACATCTCATCAAAATATCGAACGAATACCAAATTCACATGACTACTTATAGCAAGACTTCTCCCTTGTCCTTAGGAACAAACGTAACTACTCACAAAGCATATTCATGTTCATAATCAGAGGGGTATTAATATGCATAATGGGTCTGAACATATGATATTCCACCAAGTAAACCAACTAGCATCAACTACAAGGAGTAATCAAAACTACTAGCAACCCATAGGTACCAATCTGAGGTTTGGATACAAAGATTGGATACAAGAGATGAACCAGGGTTTGAGATGAGATGGTGCTGGTGAAGATGTTGATGGAGATTGACCCCCTCCCGATGAGAGGATTGTTGGTGATAACGATGGTGATGATTTCCCCTACCGGAGGGAAGTTTCCCCTGCAGAACAACTCTGCCGGAGCCCTAGAATGGTTCCCCAAGGTTCCGCCTCGTGGCAGCGGAGTTTCGTCCCGTGAGCTTGCTTATGATTTTTTCCTCGACGAAAGACTCCATATAGCCAAAGATGGGCATCAGAGGGCCACCAGGGGGCCCACGAGGCAAGGGGCGTGCCCAGGGGGTAGGGTGCGCCCCCCACCCTCGTGGACGGTGGGTGGCCCCCCTCTGGTACTTTCTTTGCCCAATATTTTTTATACATTTTGAAAATAATTCCCGTGGAGTTTCAGGACTTTTGGAGATGTGCAGAATAGGTCTCTAATATTTGCTCCTTTTCCAACCCAGAATTCCAGCTGCCGGCATTCCCCCTCTTCATGTAAACCTTGTAAAATAAGAGACAATAGGCATAAGTATTGATGCACATTACAAGTGTTGCCAATGTTGTGTAGTTTCTCACACTTATATTTTGTCTATGCTGCTGTGTCTTAAAAATATATGAGTTGAACTGTGTCTCTATCTTGATTTGGCAACATAAACCAGAATGATGTGGACAATACAGTGACCATAGTACATATATATATGTGTGTGTTTGTTTCATGTTGTTATCCTGTCCACCTTACTACTGAACTGATTTACCAAAAATGAGTTTTGTATACTACATGCTAAACATGTGATGTGTCTGCTTGTTTCTCTTGTAGTATGCGAATAGAATATTGGAGAAGAGCACCCCACTATGCAATGGTATAGAAAGTAATGCAGATAAGGTTCAAGATAGTGAGACAGCCCTGTTGGTCTCCAAGAAAGGTGATAAAAACGATCTTGCTGACAGTGAGAAAACCCCACAGTCCTGCGTTGATGTACTGTTCGAGTTACTGGCTAGTACCGCTGGCACAAGCTCTTCAAACTCACTGCCTGAATCAATTCCGGTTCTTCAGTCTCAGCTACAAGCTAAAAGGCATCAGTCAGATGTGCTTCGGTAAGAAGCTGAAGGACTGAGGAAGTCCCTGCAGAATTCAAATGCATACTTCCTTATGCAACAACAAGTGCTGGAGGATTTAAGCGCCAAACAAGAGAAAGTTAATAAGCTTGCTAAGCATCATGCTAGCATTATGGGTACCCAGGATATTGTTTCTTGAGCTCTTCTAAAGTGGTTTCAGTTCTGGACTTGTTTTGTTGCAGTGTTTATTTGCATTGGTCGCCAACTTTGACAACCAGTGTATATGATATGCTGCTTTGTTACCTATATTTGCACTGGTGGCGAATTTTGATGCCCAGTGGATGTAATATGTGTAATAGCCGTGATAGCCTAGCGTAAGGTGCTTGCTTATTTATTTCCTTGTTGTCTTGTTTATTTGTTTGCTTGTAGTCAGTGCAGTTTTTTTTCCACGGTTTGCTAGTGGCCGCAATAACCTATTTTTTAAAACTAGGCCACAAGAACCATGGGCTACATATTTACTTTGTTACCATGGGCCTCCTACGGGCCGTAGAAACAATGGTCCTTCTAAGGACCGTAGAAACAATGGGCCTTCTACGGGCCATAGCATCAATGGGCCTTCTACGGGCCGTATGATCGATCAGCCAAACATGGGCCAACAACAAACCACATTATGGGCCTTAAATGGACTAGAGTTGGAATTGTCCATTCATGGGCCAACCATAACGGGCCGTCATTAATCGGCTGTATTTGATCATGCTATGAAAATGGCCTAATGGATTAACGGGCTACAAACGGGCCGACTGGAACCACAGGTTGAATTTGGCCCACAATCAGAAAAGGTCAGTAACAGGCCATAAGTAACCGAATGTTGGAAATGAGCCCAAGAATAAATGGGCCCTGAAAAGGACGAAAGATAACATGGGCTTGAAATGGCCCATCGAAATAATGGGCCATTAATGGGTATAAAGCGATGTACTGTTCATTACGGGCCAGTTTCAGCATGGGCCGTTAATGGGCCAAGAGTTACAAAGTGCCTCATATGGGCCGAAAGATGTCATGGGCTAGACATGGGCCATTAGTTACAACAGGCTAGAATCATATTAGACGGCCCAGATGACGCTACTGGGCCTAATTCTGATAGGCCGTAACTGTAACACCCCGTATGTAACCTGCCATATTTGTATTCCAACTCTTGCCATTTCCGGCACTAAGTTACGATATTTCCTCGTTGTCAGGTTTTTGTCTTCGTGTGCTTTTGTCTTGTCATGCATCTCATATCATGTCATCATGTGCATCGCATTTGCATACATGTTCGTCTCATGCATCCGAGCATTTTCCCCATTGTCCGTTTTGCATTCCGGCGCTCCTATGTCCTTCGTGTCCCTTTCTACCTCTTTTCGTGTGCGGGTGTTAAATGTTTTCGGATTGGACCGAGACTTGCCAAGCGGCCTTGGTTTACTACCGGTAGACCGCCTGTCAAGTTTTGTGCTATTTAGACTTCGTTTGATACTCCAACGGTTAACCGAGGAGCCGAGAAGGCCTCGTGTGTGTTGCAGCCCAACACCTATTCAAAGTGGCCCAAAACCCACTTAAGTCCCCTCCATCATCTCGGTCGTTCGATCATGATCGCGTGGCCGAAAACCGTGCTCAATTTGGAGCCCCCTAGCTCCCTCTACCTATAAATATAGCCTCTTCCCCGAAAATTCCAGATCCCGAAACCATAGCCACGCTCCCTCTCCGCGCCGGACACGTCCGCTCCGGCCGAACGCGTCCGCCGCCGCCACCGCGCCAACCGCCGGGCGCCACGTGGCACCGCGCGCCCACATCCCCACCGGCCCGCGCACCCACCGCCGCCCGCTCCGCCGCACTTCGCCTCGCGCCGCCGCCCGCTTCGTCTCCGACCACCACGCGCCCGCCGCCGGCAGCCACTAGCGTGCTGGAGCTCGCCGTCTCCACCGCAGGGTCGCCGCTCCCGGCCCGAGGTCGCCGCGCTCGGGACCCTCCCTCGCAGCCGCGCCGTCCCGGCCCCGGATCCGGTCGGATCCATCCTCCTCCGGTCTCCCCCGCGCCTAACCACCTCGCCGGAGCAAGATCTTCTCCCCGAAGTCCTCGGTTCACGCACTGACGACGAACCCTAGATCTGATCTTGAGGGTTGACTTTTTCCTAATCTCAGTAAAATTTTGCATTTTTCATCGCATCATAACTCTGCATCTGTGGCTCCGTTTTGGGCGTGTAGCATATCAAATTGTTCGTCTCGATGAGTACGTCATTTCATTCCATTGCACCATGTTCATTTGAGTTCATCTTGAGGCCCTAAATGCTGTTTCAAGAGTGCTAGTTTATATTAGTTTCAGTTTCTTATCAGAGATTGGACATTTGTCATTTTTGCCATGGTTGTTGTGTGCCACCTATGAACTTGAGCCCTACATGTGTTTTGAAGTATGCCATGCCATCTTTACAGGGGTGTATGCCATGTATTTTTGTGATCTCTGTGGTGACTAGAACAAGCATGCAAAGTAGCCCTCGTAATGTTGCTGATTTCAGGGACTTAGAAATCTTCTAAGTCTTTGCCCTGTTAATATTTTTATGCCATGTATTCATGTTGCTACAGAGTGATCCATGCCTCTTTTGAGCATGATCGGTAAGGATGTTTTGTAGATATTGTTGTGATCTATCCATCCATGTATTTGTTTGCAATTGTGGAGCACCCTAGCTTGACTCAATCTAGCTCTACTTTTTCTATAAAATGTTCCTGGCAGAATGTTTACGTGTTAAGCATTTTTGCCGAGGTTGTTGTAGTTGATCCATGCTTGCTATGATGTTGTTCTTGCCATGTTTAGCTTATATGCCATGTCTACTTGTTGGGTGTATGCTTAGTTTGTCATGCAATGCCTTGTGGTGAGTGCTTCGAGCTCGTAAACATGCCTACTTAATATCTGTTTTGCCATGTTCCAGTTTTCTGCTAAGTCTGAATCTGTTAACGTAAGTTGCTATGTTCACATGGTTGCCATTGTATTTTATGATCCCTTTTGGCTTATGGTCAGTAAGGGACTTTTGTTGTATGCTTTGAGTAGCTTCATGCCATGCCTTGTTTTTCCATGATATGTTCCTGTAGTATGTTGTTATCTTGCTCTAAACATTGCTTCCTGATGTTAAATTCCTGACATGTTATTTTCACTAAGTCTGTAACCTGATATCTTTTGCACTTTTCCATGCTTGTTTGAACCTGCTATTGAGTGAATTAGCCGTAGCTTAGTGTTCATCTTTTTTCAAGAATCTTGAGTGGATCCCTGCCATGTGTTTTATTGCTATGTTAGAGTGCATTATCTTATTGTTCTTGAGGCATTTAGATGGCCTCGTGCTGTTAATCGCAGATCGGTGCCATATTTGTTTTGCTTGCCATTTGCAGACCGTGCATCCGATTCCGGTGATCTTTATATCGATTTCGACCGAAATCATCTCATCTTTCCAGTGGCACTCTTGGTTTTCCAAGTTGAGTTCAGGTTCAATCTTTCCTTTCTGAAGCATGCATATGCATCGCATATCACATCCCGCATACCATGCCATGTTTTTGCATCATGTTGCTTGTGCATTGCACATGGTTGATTGTGTCTCCCTTTGCTTGTGTTCTTGCTTTGGGTAGAGCCAGGAGACGAGTATGTGATCGAGGAACCCGTTGAGTACGCTTGGGAGGATCAAGCTAACGCCAACTCGGAGAACTTTGCAGGCAAGATGACCATACCCTCGAAATCACTTCTATCTTTGCTTGCTAGATGCTCGCTCTTTTGCTATGCCTATGCTATGATACCTACCACTTGCTTATCATGCCTCCCATATTGCCATGTCAAACCTCTAACCCACCTTGTCCTAGCAAACTGTTGTTTGGCTATGTTACCGCTTTGCTCAACCCTCTTATAGCGTTGCTAGTTGCAGGTGAAGATTGGAGTTTGTTCCTTGTTGGAACATGTTTATTGTTGGTATATCATTATTATATCTTGTTTACTTTAATGCACCTATATACTTGGTAAAGGGTGGAAGGCTCGACCTTATGCCTGGTGTTTTGTTCCACTCTTGCCGCCCTAGTTTCCGTGATACCGGTGTTATGTTCCTTGATTTTGTGTTCCTTACATGGTTGGGTTATAATGGGAACCCCCTGACATTTCACCTTGAATAAAACTCCTCCAGCAATGCCCAACCTTGGTTTTACCATTTGCCTCCTAGCCTCTTTTTCCCTTGGGTTTCCGGAGCCCGAGGGTCATCTTTATTTTAAACCCCCCTGGGCCAGTGCTCCTCTGAGTGTTGGTCCGAACCGAGTAGACTGCGGGGCCACCTTGGGGAAACTTGAGGGTTGGTTTTACTCGTAGGATGTCTCATCTGAGTGTGCCCTGAGAACGAGATATGTGCAGCTCCTATCGGGATTTTGTCGGCACATTCGGGCGGCTTTGCTAGTTTAGTTTTACCATTGTCGAGATGTCTTGTAACCGGGATTTCGAGTCTAATCGGATTGTCTTGGGAGAAGAAATATCGTTCGTTGACCGTGAGAGCTTGTGATGGGCTAAGTTGGGACACCCCTGCAGGGATTTGAACTTTCGAAAGCCGTGCCCACGGTTATGGGCAGATAGGGATTTGTTAATGTCCGGTTGTAGAAAACCTTAAACTTAACTTAATTAAAATGAATCCACAGAGTGTGTGGCCGTGATGGTCTCTTTTCGGCAGAGTCCGGGAAGAGAACACGGTCTCGTGTTATGCTTGAACGTAGGTCGTTCTAGGATCACTTCTTGATCATAGTTTCTCGACCGTGGCTTTGCCTTCTCTTCTCGCTCTCTTTTGCGTATGTTAGCCACCATATATGCTAGTGCTTGCTGCAGCTCCACCTCATACCTTTTACCCTTCCTATAAGCTTAAATAGTCTTGATCGCGAGGGTGTGAGATTGCTGAGTCCCAGTGACTCACAGATTACTTCCAAAACTAGATGCAGGGACCGATGATACCATTCCAGGAGATTCGACTGAGCTCAAGTGGGAGTTCGATGAGGACTCAGGACGATACTACATTTCCTTTCCTGACGATCAGTAGTGGTGCCCAGTTGGGGCGATCGGGGACTTTAATGCATTTTGGGGTTGTCTTTATTTTGGTTCCGTAGTCGGACCTTGATTGTATCTGGATGAATGTAATGATATTTATGTTATTGTGTGACGTGGTGAGTGTAAGCCAACTATGTACCTCTTTTCCCCTATTTATTACATGGGTTGTGTGAAGATTACCCCACTTGCGACATTGCTTACAATGCGGTTATGCCTCTAAGTCGTGCTTCGACACGTGTGAGATATAGTCGCATCGTGGGCGTTACAGTAACGGCCCCTGGCTTAGCAGGTTGTAAATGGGCTATGTGTGAACATGCCGTTAACAGGCTTTCCGTGAGTCGGCCCGCTATCTTTTAACCAAGTCAAACAGGCCGGCCTTTTCATAGGAACGGGCCTCTGTTGGGCCGTGCCACGTGTCGACATATCATTGGCGCATTCTGTCCAATGAGTGGATGACATCTGTCCCAACGGTGAGCCGACACGTGTTTCCTCTAGTCAATGATAATTTTACACGTGGAAAATCCCCATTGGTCCGGGCTGTTAACGGGTTATCGGATCCAAAACGGAACCCGATAGCTTAACGGCGACCCGTTATGGTGGATGTCACGTGTCTGTCACCCTTGATGAAAGCATTTCTATGACGCGAGATTTATCATCATGGAAGTGGACACTTCTGTGATGATAATTTTGGTAATGTCATGGAACACTTCTATGACAGTACAGGTATGACTATCTTGATTCTGTCATAAAATCGTCATGGATGTACATGCATGACAGAAAACATGACCTACTATGACAAACATGTATCATCACAGAAGTGTATTTTTTTGTAGTGAATAGTGCACAAAAAGAAACTGTAAGATGGTGGCGGTGGCTTTCGACACACCCCTCTCCTCACCACAGTTAGGGTGCGGAGGAAACCATCAAACTCTGCTGGTCTAGGTTCTCTTAGCTCCCATCAGAGGGAATTAAGCATACCTCACCAAATTCAGTAAGCGGTATTTGACAAGTTTCAGACTACAAATTAAACCGCACCTCAGGAGGATTGTTCCTATTTAAGAAATAGAAATTTTGCACAAAGGAATTTGTAAGGACATGGTGTTGGTCACACTCATGGTGTTGTTCCTATTTTTCTATCCAATGAATTGCGCGAACTCTTGGTAGAATCCGGCTTCATCGATAAAAGTAATGTGTGGCCATTCACACGGCCGGACCTCCATCCATCGCGGAGTGTTGATATCACCAGAAGATGATTCACCGGTGACTCCCTTGGCATTCTTCTTAGATGAACTCCTTCGATAGAAATCCATTTTCCTAAGAACAAGTTACTGAAAAAATTTGGGACACAAAATGATATCGAGAAAACTTCACATGATTAATAGCAACTATGTACTCATATGGATGTCTAGAGACTATATCAAGCATTCAAACTACATGGAACTCAAAGAATTCAACATGCAAGCTCATTTACAGCAACACCAAGTGTAGCTAATTACTCATAATATAAACCACTAGAACAAAAACTAATTGGAGCAATGGAGGAGTCACATACCAAGTAGCAATCTCCCAAAACAGTTTCAAAAACGGAGCTTCGAGCAAACAGACTAAAATCCACGGGTTTGAGAGCAAGAACACGAGAGAGACAGCAAGAGTGATTTTTTTGGAGGTAGGTGATGAAGTGGACTGAAGGGATAAGCGAGGGGGGGGGGCTCATGGGGCCCACTACCCACCACGACGTGCTTGGAGGGTGTGGCACGCCCTGGTGCCTTGTGGGCACCAGGGGCACCCCCTATGGTGTTTTTTGCATAAAAATTCTTAAATATTCATAAAAAATCGTGTCAAAATTTCAAGGCATTCTGAGCACTTTTATTTTTTGGCACTTTTTTATTGCACGGAAAATTCAGAAAACAGGATTAAATGGAATTTTATTGTATTTAACTAAAAATGAAAGAAAATAAAAGGTGGGTGAGGGAGTCCAGGACTAAGGGGTCCTCGGGCGTCCGACCTATTGGACATGGGCCGGACTGATGGACTGCAAAGATACAAAGACCAAAGACTCTACCCGTGTCCGGATGGGACTCTCCTTGGCGTCCAAATATGAAGATTCCTTTCTCTATAACCGACCTTATGTAACCCTAGATCCCTCCGGTGTCTATATAAACCGGAGGGCTAGGTCCGTAGACATATATCCTCATAATCATAGTCAGATAGGCTAGACTTTTAGGGTTTAGCCGTTACGATCTTGTGGTAGATCAACTCTTGTAATACTCATATTCATCAAGATCAATCAAGCAGGAAGTAGGGTATTACCTCCATAGAGAGGGCCCGAACCTGGGTAAACATTGTGTCCCCTGTCTCGTGTTACCATCGACCTCACACGCACAGTTTGGGACCCCCTACCCGAGATCCGCCGGTTTTGACACCGACAGTGGGTACAGAAGGTTGTGCTTACTACATTCATCGACCACATGCCTCTAAAAAATAATTCATTAATAAGGTTGATTTAGTCTTATTAACAACCACTTTCGATTAGCATGAAACCGAAGAATTTTCATAAAACACTAAGTTACCTCAATAAGGATATGCATATCCCCAACAATAAGTATTTTATATTTCTTTTTGGCGGTAGGAAGAGGAAGTCGGTAGCTTCCAATAGTAATTGTAGGAGACTTTTCAATAACATTAATACCACTCACTTGAAATTGTTTCTTCAGAAAATGCACCGTGTGCTCATTACCATTGATATGAAAAGTGACCTTACTTTTGTTACAATCAATAACAGCCCCTGCAATATTCAAAAAGGGTCTACCAAGGATAATCGACATGTTGTCGTCCTCGAGCATCTCAAGTATAACAAAGTCTGTTAAGATAGTAACATTTGCAACTACTACAGACACATCCTCACAAATACCGATAGGTATGGCAGTTGATTTGTGAGCAATTTGCAATGATATTTCAGTAGGTGTGAGTTTATTCAAATCAAGTCTTTTATATAAGGAGAAAGGCATAACACTAACACTGGCTCCTAAATCACACAAAGCAGTTTTGACATAGTTTCTTGGGCCATATACATTTGTGCCCCTAACTTGATCTCACTACTTAGATTTGCCCCTAATTTTGAAGGGTGTTCAAATTTGCCCCTCTATCGTTACGTGCCCTTATAGAAATGCCCTTCTACACCATTACCTTCCAGTTAGAGGGCTTTGACCATCTCAAAAAAATACCAAAAAATCAAAAAATTCTGAAATTTAGTGGGATCAAAGATACTTAGGTGCGTGCAAATTTTCGTGATGTTTATACATACCAGGAGCTCATGGCAAAGGAAAAACAGTAAACATGTACGCCTATGAACAGTAAATTCAAAAGATAGCAAGAAATTCAAAAAATATGAAATTTTTTGGCATGTTCGGTTGCGCAAGGTGATCGGTTGCGCAAGGTGTCTGCAAAATTCTGTTATCAAATGGCATGCGAGGAACTCTAGCAAAAAAACAAAATAATGTATTTTTTCAAAGTTTTTTCCGAGACATATTTTTTTCTCCACGAGCTCCTACAATGTCCAAACACAACAAATTTTGCACACACCTTGCGCACCCGACCATCTTGGATGCCAAAAAATTCATATTTTTTGAATTTCTTGCTATTTTTTGAATTTACTGTTCACGGGCATACATATTTATTGTTTTTCCTTTTCCATGAGCTCCTAGAGTGTCCAAACAACATGAAAATTTGCATGCACCTTGCGCACTTGAGTACCTTCGATCCCACAAAATTCAGGATTTTTTGATTTCTTTACTATTTTTTCAAGACGCTCAAAGTCCTTTGATCGGACGGTAATGGTGCAGAAGGGCATTTCTATAAGGGCAACTAATGACAAAGGGGAAAATTTGAGCACCCTTCAAAATTAGGGGCAAATCTGAGTAGTGGGATCAAGTTAGGGAGATGTATGTCCCTAGTTTTTTTTATGGAGCAAGGTATAGTTGGTATTCTGGAATCTCCTATTTTTTTAGGTACTCCATCCTTAAAAGAATAATTAGCAAGCATGGTGGAGATTTCAGCTACATGTATTTTTCTTTTATTAGTGATAATGTCTTTCATGTATTTAGCATAAGGGGACATCTTGAAAATATCAATCAAATGAGAACGCAAAAAGACTGGCCTAAGCATTTCAACAAAGCGTTCAAATTCGTCTTAATCTTTTTTCTTAGATGGTTTAGGTGGAAAGTGCATGGGTTTCTGAACCCATGGTTCTCTTTCTTTACCGTGCTTTGTAGCAACAAAGTCTCTTTTATCATAACGTTTATTTTTAGGTTGTGGGTTATCAAGATCAACAACTGGTTCTATTTCAACATCATTATCTGGTTCCTCATCATTGTCTGGTTGAGTATCTTCATGAACATCATCATTATCATTTTCATTATCACTCGGTGAAAGTTCATTACCAGATTGAGTTTCAGCATCAGAGATAGAGACATCATTGTTATCTTCAGAAGGTTTTTCTACCTTAGGTTCACTAGAAGTATGCAAAGTCCTATCATTTTTCTTTTTCTTTTTCTGTTTAGAAGGACTAGGTGCATCAGTATTAATTATTTGGGAGTCTTATTCAATTCTTTTAGGGTGACCTTCAGGATAAAGAGTTTCTTAAGTCATTTTTCCTCCTCTAGTTGCTACTCTAATAGCATAATCATTCACATTATTGTTCATTTCATTAAGAAGCTCACTTTGAGATTTAGCAACTTGTTCTAACTGGGTTTGAACCATAGAGGCATGTTTTCCTACACCTCTAACATCATTTGTAATTCTAAACAACAAGTCACTCAAGCGGGCAATCATATCAGAATTTTGTTTCAATTGTTTCATAATATTTGCATTGAAGTGATCTTGTTTTCTAATGTACTCCCTCCGTTCCAAACTACTCGTCGCAGAAATGGATGTATCTAGAACTAAAATACATCTAGATACATCCATACCTGCGACAAGTAATTCAGAACGAAGGGAGTAATTGTCAAATTCCTGCAAGCAATGACTAGGATGTTTATTGTAGGGGATATCACCTTCATCAAACTTTAAAAGAGAATTTACCTCCACCACCTATGGTGGTGTGTCAAGTCCATGTATTTCTTCAGTAGGTGGTAAATTCTTAACATCCTTAGCTTTAATACCCTTTTCCTTCATACATTTCTTTGCCTCTTGCATATGTTCAGGACTAAGAAATAATATACCCCTTTTCTTCGGAGTAGGTTTAGGAGGTGGTTCAGGAAGTGTCCAATCATCATAATTCTTCAATATATTATTCAATAATTCCTCCGCTTGTTCAACAGTTCATTCCCTAAAAACACAACCAACACAACTATCTAGGAAGTCCTTAGAAGCATCGGTTAGTCCATTATAGAGGATATCAAGTATTTCATTTTTCCTATGAGAATGACCAGGCAATGCAGTAACTAATTGGACAAGCCTCCCCAAGCTTGTGGGAGACTCTCTTCTTCAATTTTCACAAAGTTAAATATTTCCTGTAAGGCAGCTTGTTTCTTATGAGTAGGAAAATATTTTTCAAAGAAATAATAAATCATATCTTAGGGACTACGCACACAACCAGGAGCAAGAGTATCGTACCATATCTTAGCATCACCCTTTAAAGAGAAGGGGAATAATTTAAGAATATAGTAGTACCAATTTTTTTCTCATGAGAAAATAGGGTGGCTACATCATTTAATTTAGCAAGACGTGCCACAACAGTTTTAGTTTCATAGCCATGGAAAGGATCAGATTCAACCAGAGTAATTAACTCTGGGTTGACAGAGAATTCATAATCCTTATCAGTAAGAAAGATAGGTGAAGTAGCGAACTTAGGATCATATTTTATTCTAGCATTCAAAGATTTTTCTTTCAACTTGACTAGTAATTTTTTAAGATCATCTCGATCCTTACAGGCAAGAAAGTGTCTAGCTACCTCTCCATCCACAACATAACCCTCAGGTATCTTAGGCAATTCATATCTAGGAGACCTATGTCTAATAGGTTTTTCATAATTTCCAGTTTCAAAGACTTCACCAGTTTCGGTGATTTCATTAGTTTCAACATTCTCAATATTTTTTTACTTTAGCAATTATTATCAAGGAATTCACCTATTGGCACATTCTTATCAAGCAGAGTACTAGCATCATCATAAGCATCATTCATAGCAGAAGTAGCATCATCAATTACTTGCGGCATATCAGGATTAATAGCATGTGGTGGTGTTGCAAGCTTACTAAAAATAGAAGGTGAATCAAGTGCAGAGCTAGATAACAGTTCCTTACCTCCCCTCGTCTTAGAGGAAACGATCTTGGTTCTATCATCCTTAAGATTCTTCGCAGTGATCAATAGATATAAATCCCAAGTGACTCAACAAATATAGCCCTGACAATGGCGCTAGAAAAAGGTTTTGATAACCCACAAGTATAGGGGATCGCAACAGTTTTCGAGGGTAGAGTATTCAACCCAAATTTATAGATTCGGCACAAGGGGAGCCAAAGAATATTTGTAAGTATTAGCAGTTGAGTTGTCAATTCAACCACACCTGGATATTAATTATCTGTAGCAAGGTGATCAGTAGCATAGTAGTATGATAGTTTTGATAGCAGTGGTAACAGTATAGTAATGGTAACAGTGATAGCAATAATTTTGTAGCAGTTGTAATAGTAGCAGCAATAGTAATAACTTAGCAAAAACAATATGTGGAAAACTCATAGTCATTGGGTCGGTGATTTCGTTGGATGATATTCATCATATAACATTCATAACCTAGGGCGACACAGAACTAGCTCCAGTTCATAACATAATGTAGACATGTATTCCGTAAATAGTCATACGTGCTTAGGAAAAAGAACTTGCATGACATCTTTTGTCCTTCTCTCCCGTGATAGCAGGGTCCATAAGGAAACTAAGGGATATTAAGGCCTCCTTTTAATAGAGAACCGGAACAAAGAATTAACACATAGTGAATACATGAACTCCTCAAACTACGGTAATCATTGGAAAGAATCCCAATTATTGTCACCTTGGGGTATGCAGATCATAACACGTAGCAGGTGCATATAACTTGCAAGATCGAATCACAAACATAGATATAATGGTGAAAACATAAACGGTTCAGAACTATAATCATGGCACTCAGGCCCTAGTGACAAGCATTAAGCATAGCAAAGTCATAGAAACATCAATCTCAGAACATAGTGGATACTAGGGAACAAGCCCTAACAAAACTAACTCAATTACATGATGAATCTCATCCAACCCACCACCATCCAGCAAGCCTACTGAAAGTGCAACTATCCCTGGGTGGTTTTGGTAATTACTAACAACATATAGCTCATTGAACTAATACTATCTCAAGATGATCATTTCAGAAAGTTCAGTGATTGGCATGGCATGGATTAGGTGGACCACTCAAAATGCTAAGGACACACATTGGCTCAAGATCAAGACTCTACATTTTCATTTTAGTGATCTAAGAGCACATTGAGTCCATGGGAAAAGCCAATACTATTAAAAGGGGATGAGGTGTTGCTTAATGACTTACTTGCTCAAAATGCTTAGTGATATGCTCCAAAACCCTCAACCACTTTCTCATATCCACATATGTCCCAAACCAAAAGTCAAACTCGGCCCCACCAAAATGTTCTAATCCGGCGCCACCAAGTTCACTTGACATAGCCACTGCGAGAAACCCTTGTCATTTTTGTCTCACTGATAGGGATCTCGGTCTCACCAAGATGGGATTGCAAACTCTCTATTTCCCTTCATAACGTTTAGGTCCAACCGAGATGAGCAATCGGTCCCATAGAGTTCGCAATGCAAACTCTCTGTTTCCCTTTCGTGATGTTTCAGTCCCACCGAAATGGGCGAATCGGTCCCACCGAGTTTGCCTGACCAACTCTTTGTTTGCCTATTACATAAATCAGTCTCACTGAGTTTATGTGATCGGTCTCACCGAGATTACATTATGCCCTAACCCTAATGAAATGAGTCCCACCGAGTTGACATGTCAGTCCCACCGAAAAGCCTAACGTTCACATTTGAACTGGATTGGTCTGACCAAGTTTTCTGATTCGGTCCCACCGAGTTTGGTAAATTGTGTGTAATAGTTAGATTTTGTGTGGAGGATATATATACCCCTCCACCCTTCCTTCATTAGTAAGGAGAGCCATCAGAACATGCCTACACTTCCAGCATTCATTTTCTGAGAGAGAACCACCTACTCATGTTGAGACCAAGATATTCCATTCCAACCATATGAATCTTGATCTCTAGCCTTCCTCAAGTTGCTTTCCACACAAATCATCTTTCCACCAAATCCAAATCTGAGAGAGAGAGAGAGAGTTGAGTGTTGGGGAGACTATCATTTGAAGCACAAGAGCAAGAAGTTCATCATCAACACACCATCTATTACCTTTTGGAGAGTGGTGTCTCCTAGATTGGTTAGGTGTCACTTGGGAGCCTCCGACAAGATTGTGGAGTTGAACCAAGGAGTTTGTACGGGCAAGGAGATCGCCTACTTCGTGAAGATCTACCCTAGTGAGGCAAGTCCTTCATGGGCGATGGCCATGGTGGGATAGACAAGGTTGCTTCTTCGTGGACCCTTCATGGGTGGAGCCCTCCGTGGACTTGTGCAACCATTACCCTTCATGGGTTGAAGTCTCCATCAACGTGGATGTACGATAGCACCACCTATCGGAACCACGCCAAAAATCTCTGTGTCTACATTGCGTTTGCTCCCTCCAAACTCCTCCCTTTACCTTCATATGCAAATGTTTCACATTCTGCTGCTATACTATTAGACTTGCATGTGTAGGTTGATTGCTTGACTTGTTCTAAGTTGTTAAAATCTGCCAAGACTTAAAATTGGGAAAAGGCTAGATTTTTATTTGTTCAAGTAGTCTAATCACCCCCCTCTAGATATATTTCCAATCCTACAAGTGGTATCAGAGCTTTGGTCTCCATTTTCCCTGATTTCCATAGCTTTGGTGATCATAGCCTTGGTTTCACAACCTAGGAGAGTATGGTGTCTAGAGAGGGAAATTACCACCGTAGAGGTCCTTACTTTGATGGTACTAATTTTGCTAGTTGGAAGCATAAGATGAAAATGCATATTCTTGGACATAACCCCACCGTTTGGGCTATTGTGTGTATTGGCTTGCAAGGTGAATTCTTTGATGGGAGAGAACCGAACCATGAAGCTACCGCGGAAGAGTTGAAGATGCTGCAATACAACGCTCAAGCTTGCGATATCCTCTTCAACGGATTATTCCCTGAAGAATTCAACAAAATCAGCCATCTTGAGAATGCAAATGAAATTTGGGATACTTTGATTGATATGCACGAAGGTACCGACTCCGTCAAGGAATCCAAATTGGATGTGCTTCAAAGTCAACTTGACAAGTTCGAAATGAAGGATGGTGAAGGTGTCGCCGAAATGTACTCTAGGCTTGCTCTCATCACAAATGAGATTGCTGGCTTAGGAAGTGAAGATATGACCGATAGATTCATTACCAAGAAGATCCTCAGAGCCTTGGATGGAAAATATGATACCGTGTGTACATTGATCCAAATGATGCCCAATTACAAAGATCTCAAGCCAACGGAAGTCATTGGAAGAATTGTTGCTCATGAGATGTCACTCAAGGATAAGGAAGAGCTTCACAACAAGTCAAGTGGTGCTTACAAAGCCTCATGTGATGCTCCTACATCATAAAGTGAGAAACAAGCCTTCAATGAACAATTGAGCCTAATGGTGAAGAACTTCAACAAGTTCTAAAAGAGTAGAAGCAATGAAAGAAGTTCCAAGTCAAGGTCCTACAATGACAAAAGATCTTCGAGTCATGAACGAAATTGCTACTATTGTGGAAGACCCGGACACTACTCCTGTGAGTGTACGGCCCCCTACAAAAGAAGAGAAGATTCACCCAAAAGGAGAAGTAGAAGAGAAGAATCACCACCAAGAGAGAGAAGGGGTAGAGATGATCGTTATGAACGAAGAACATCACGGAGAAGCAAGGATTCGGAAAGGAAGGACAAGTCATCAAGGAGCTACATCAAACGAAGACATCAAGCTCATGTTGGTGAATGGGTTTCCGGATTCGACTCCGACAATCACTCTAAGAGAACTTATCACTCCGACTCCGAATATACTCAAGATAAAGGTGTTGTCGGTCTAGCACTTGCGTCAACCAACTCCTATGACATATTTGACTCACCAAATGAAGGAACTGGAAGATGCTTCATGGCCAAAGGCCCAAAGGTATCACACCCCGAGTATGTTGATTTCAATAGTGATGAAGATGATTTGCTAGGTGATGATGATTTACTTGTTAACAACTCTAGTGATGAAAACTATGATGAACTTGCTATTAATCATGATAATCAAGATAAAACGAATGATGATGATAAGAAGGAGACTGAGTGTCTAACTAAAGAACTAAACACTCTTAAGTTAGCTCATGAAACTACCTTGGAAAATCATCGAGAGCTTTTAAAGACTCATGAGAAGTTACGCTTTGAAAAGCTCAACCTTGAGCAAGAGCATGGGTTCTTAAAAGCAACCAATGATAATCTTTGCAAGAAAAGTTCTTCTTACATTGCCAAGCGTTTACTCCTGTCTACTTACTTGCCACAAGTAAAATCTAGCAACAAGAGTAAGAAAGATTGTTCTTCTAGTAGTAACAATAACCATGTTAAATCCAATGTTGTTGCTTCTAGTAGTTCTCTTGGTTCCCCTAATGATTATCTTAGCCAAGTTACACTTGAGCAAGAATATAGCTTATTGAAGGGAATTATAGAGAAAGGTGTTTACAAGAGCCTTACCGGGAGTAAGCAATTTGAGGAAATTGTACGCAAGCAAGGAAGGCACCGGAAGAATCAAGGTATTGGCTTTGAACGAAAGTTCAATGCCAATGGAGTTGAGTGGGAATAAGATCAATACCCCAAGGCAAAGTTTGTTCCTCAACAAGAGAAGTATGATCCTACTTCTTTCCAAGGAACACAAGCTCAAGATGATCTTCCACCACAAGACCACAAGCAAAAGGGCAAGGACAAGCTTCAAGAGGAGATTGATGCATTTGAAGAAGCTTCTAAGGCCTTGGTTAAGTGGGTTCCCAAGACTACATCAAGTTCTACTTCATCAAATATGACTACAACTCCAAGGATTCCCATCAAGATGATGTGGATCCCGAAGAAGAAGAACTAGAGAGTTCTTGAGGGTGACTTCGCCAACATAATTCACTCATATCAGTTTGGCGAGGACAAGTGCAAACAACTTCCAGATATTGCACTAGTTCCAGGAGTCACAAACCCTCTTGTTGGTAAGACAAGGGACACGGTAACCTATTGCCTTCATGGACATCATCTTGTGTGAACATCACTCTATGTCTATGGATATCCTTGTTTGTTCCTTGTGGGACTAACCCGTGTAGGTATTGAAAGTGCAACTCGCTCCAATGGATTACTCCAAATGATCTACATCAACTTTGAGCATTCACATCTTCAACATCTACATGAAGTCATCATCGACAAAACCCAAGGTTAGTTCATTCCTCTTAAGGGGGATATCACATCTAGGGAGAGATTTACTCTAATCAATTGAGCTAAAGCAACTCTAATGGTGTGAACACAACAATGCTTTATGTAAAAGTGGTAACCCCACTTGTGCTTAAACGATGAGTATGACCTATGATCAAATGTTCTCATTTGACTCCTAAGTCAATATACTCATATATAGATGACCTAGTCATCGCCAATTGTTTGATAGATGCTAGAGTGTTTGTGCATGCTTTGCCACATATTCCATTTGCCATTTTTATTGTGTGAGCATGTTGATGCATATTTTACTCATTCGAGGACATCCACTTGTTGTCTTCATTGTTTGGCGTTTTCTCTTTTGCCAAGTGGATGGAAAAGAATGCCTAAGAACCTCCTCTAGCTATCTATGCTTTTCTTGTCTCAAACTCTATTCATGCTACATCACAAAGTTTGATCAAGTCAGATTCGAACCACTCTGTGTGAGGAGCACACGGAGTCCCCGATTCATCATAGACTTAAACTTCCAAAACTTCTCTGTGCATGTAGGTCTGACCGATCCATCCATTTTGGTCACACCGAGTTCGCTGAGTTAATCTACGTTTTCAATCTCGGTGCAACCAATTTGAACTTTTCGGTCACACCAAGTTGCAGTAACTGCTTGCGATTCTGCATCTCGGTGCCACCGAGTTGTTCCACTCGGTCACACCGACAGGGTCAGGATATATATACCCACGGGTGAGATTTTGGAAATTTCTTCAAACTTCCTCAGCTCGTGCGTGTCCTGCTCTGCCGCCTCGGGTCTCCAGATTGTCTCCTTGTCACCAATGACCTCTCGCCGCTGGTTTCCGTCGCTGTCAACGGGATTCTGCCCCGCCGTTCTCGCCGTAGTGAACTCCCGTCGAACTAGGGTATGGGTTTGATCTTGTGTGCTAATTCCTTACTCCGATTCCTAGCACATTACTTTGCCATGATCATTACCATGTATGAAATCAATCTATCCAGAGATAACTCCCTTTAGGTTAGGTTTGATTCGAAAATTTAGGGTTAGGTCTCCACCGGACTCATCTCGGACCGACCGAGTTGTAGAAATTGGTCCCACCGATTTGGCTTAGGCAATTGCACATGCACTTTTCAGTCTGACCGAAAATTGCAAATCGGTGCGACCGAATTCGATTCTCTGTGAAACCCTAGCAATCTCGGAGCCACTGAACTATGACTCGGTCTGACCGAGTCCACTAGTTTAGACTCCAACAGTTCCTTTGGTACCACCGAGTTTAACAAATCGGTAGCTCCGAAATGATTTCTGTGGAGAACTAAAACTAAGTTTTTGACTCATTTGTTTTGCAAAAACTCTGCACTTTGTGATGCTCATCTATTCTACCTCATCTATATCCATTCACAGGGTTTGTTGTCAGTTTGCTCGCCAGGATTTCAGACCAAAGTGACAGTCAGAAAAATCAGGAAAGCTTGGAGAGGATTGTTGAGACAAAGTTTTATGATCTTGATCTGAAAGTGACTGAGATACAGACAGCAGTCGAGCAGCTCCAGGAGGAAGCAGAGGAGAAAAGAGGGAAGGCAACTACGGATGCTTTTCAGCGAGTGCCAAGAAGTCACAGGTCAGCTGCAGTGCTAGTGCCAAATACAAGAGCTACTTCATCTACACCAGCAACAGCTTCTGTGCCACCTCCAGCAACCACTACACCAGCTCCAACATCATCCACTGATGCCTTCGTCCTTGGAGTTCTCTCTACACCACCTCCCGAAGACCAAGCCTGAGAGACGCATAGTAGTATGCATTTTCAAACTTTTTGGTAACTTGTTGCCAAAGGGGGAGAAATGTATAGATCATAGGCTTCAGGAGAGCGTGTTTTGCTTCTTTGTCTCTCTTGCTATTTCGTTGAACTTTTGTGTGTGCTCGCTTAATACTTTATGTCTATGTGAGATACTTGTATGTTCATGTGGTTGATCATATCATACTTTAATGTTTGCTTGGATGATATTATCTTTTGTATACCTATATGATCATTCACTTGGCTTGGTGATGAGTGCATGCTGTAATTCCTATAATTTTGAGCGCTCCACCAAGATGTATGTGACATGGAAGAGAGTAACCCATGATCCTGATCGATTGTCCATTTGCATTCAAAAGCAAATTTTAAATAATGCACAAATTTAGGGGGAGCTCTTGCTTATCACATACTTCTCAAGCGACGATGTATTTAAATATTATTATCATTTGTCGAAGCTTTGATCTATATGTTGTCATCAAACCAAAAAGGGGGAGATTGAAAGTGCAACTATCCCTGGGTGGTTTTGGTAATTACTAACAACATATAGTTCATTGAACGAATACTATTTCAAGATGATCATTTCAGCAAGTTCAATGATTGGCATGGCATGGATTAGGAATGTGGACCCCTCAAAATGCTAAGGACACACATTGTCTCGATCTCAAGACTCTACATTTTCATTTTAGTTATCCAAGATCACATTGAGTCCATAGGAAAAGTCAATACTATTAAAAGGGGATGAGGTGTTGCTTAATGACTTACTTGCTCAAAATGCTTAGTGATATGCTCCAAAACCCTCAACCACTTTCTCATATCCACATATGTCCCAAACCAAAAGTCAAACTTGGCGCCACCGAAATGTTCTAATCCGGCGCCACCGAGTTCACTTGACATAGCCACTGCTAGAAACCCTAGCCATTTCGGTCTCACTGATAGGGATCTCGGTCTCACCGAGATGGGATTGCAAACTCTTTGTTTCCCTTCATAACGTTTCGGTCCAACCGAGATGAGCGATCGGTCCCACCGAGTTCGCAATGCAAACTCTCTGTTTCCCTTTCGTAACGTTTCGGTCTCACTGAAATGAGCGAATCGGTCTCACCGAGTTTATGTGATCGGTCTCACTGAGATTACATTATGCCCTAACCCTAATGAAATCGGTCCCATCGAGTTGACATGTCGGTCCCACCGATAAGCCTAACATTCACATTTGAAGTGAATCGGTCTGAACGAGTTTTCTGATTCGGTCCCACTGAGTTTGGTAAATTGTGTGTACCGGTTAAATTTTGTGTGGAGGCTATATATATATCCCTCCACCCTTCCTTCATTAGTAAGGAGAGCCATCAGAACGTGCCTACACTTCGAGCATTCATTTTCTGAGAGAGAACCACCTACTCATGTGTTGAGACCAAGATATTCCATTCCAACCATATGAATCTTTATCTCTAGCCTTCCCCAAGTTGCTTTCCACTCAAATCATCTTTCCACCAAATTGAAATCTGAGAGAGAGAGTTGAGTGTTGGGGAGTGAGGGAGTCCTGGATTAGGGGGTCTCCGGACAGATGGACTATCTCCATTGGCCGGACTGTTAGACTATGAAGATACAAGATTGAAGATTTCGTCTCGTGTCCGGATGGGACTCTACTTGGCGTGGAAGGCAAGCTAGGCAATACGTATATGGATATCTCCTCCTTTGTAACCGACCCTGTGTAACCCTAACCCTCTCCAGTGTCTATATAAACCAAAGAGGGTTTTAGTTCGTAGGACAACAATCACCACATACAATCATACCATAGGCTAGCTTCTAGGGTTTAGCCTCTCTGATCTTGTGGTAGATCTACTCTTGTAACACCCATATCTTCAATATTAATCAAGCAGGACGTAGGGTTTTACCTCCATCAAGAGGGCCTGAACCTGGGTAAAACTTCGTGTCCCTTGCCTCCTGTTACCATCCGGCCTAGACGCATAGTTCATGACCCGCTACCCGAGATCCGTCGGTTTTGACACCAACATTGGTGAGAGTTCTGCTGTGCCGTCGCCACCAGGAAGGATGTCTCGTCCCGTCTTTAAAGACGGCACTATCGCTGAGGGAGCTCTGGCTATCGGCCAAACTCTCCGGCTAGGTGCTTTTCTTATGACCGCCTGTTCGGCCGCTGCGCCGACGATGGCTTCTCGGGTCATCAAAAGCAATCTTCACGTCAACTCGGAACTCGCCGAGCAGTTAGATCCAATGGAGCTGTCTTCCCTGAACGAGCTCTTGGATCGCATCGCCGCCCTGGGAGTCGCTACAGACTACGATCAGGTTGGGCCTAAACCCGATCTGAGAGAAATTAACTCTCCCCAGGTCACCCATCACGTCGCAGTGGTGGAAGAACAATGCGGCAACCCTTCATCCATCTTAAGGACTAGCTAGGTCCAGATTCCCGATCCCTCCAAGCCGGATACCTGCAGAGGGGAGGACGTCACTCAAAGCCTGAACCCAGAATCAGACAGTGGGCTAGATTTACCGGAAAACATCCAAGAATCCAAACTTTCGAGTTCGGAAACTCCTTGGCCACTGAGCCTCAGATTGGGTGAGGATTTGGATTCAATTCCACCCACCCACCCAAACATACGCGATCTATCCCAAATTAGGCAAGAGCCCGAAGAAACAGTACACCATTACTGGGCCAGATTCCTCCTGGTCAAGAACAGGATAAAGGACTGCCACGAGGAAGACGCAATTTCATTCTTCTGCAATAATTGCACAGACAAGGGAATCCTCAATGCCATAAGTCGTCGCGAAATTACACGCTTTGCCGACTTGGTGTCCATAGTACGAAAGTACTGTGCGATGGAAAGCGCCTGGAAAACCGAAATAAAATCTTGGGATAATCCGGCCCTGAATACAAACCCAGTCCGAAATAAAAGGGTGCATTATCAAAATACACCTGGGTTAACTACCAAAAATCAAAAGCCCTCTACAGGGCAAGGAACCGTACTGGAGGGATGGCTCAACGGACCCTGCAAAATTCATAGTACAGCGGATGCGATACCAACGCACAGCCTTAGAGCATGCTGGATACTCCGGCGGGTGGCCAAAAGTGGTGAGGATCTACTCCTCCCAAAAACCATAGAGCACCACCCCGAGGACAACAATACGGTCTTAACGGTCTTTGAGACCTTCACGTCAAATAATATACAGAAGCGAACACTCCGCAGCACGTCCGAAATTTGCCACATAGCAGAAACAAATCCTTGGAGCGACACGGCTATTACCTTCAATGCCAGTGACGAACCTAAATTCCGAACAGCCCGAGTACCAGCCGCACTGGTCCTCAGTCCAATCATGGACGACTTTCGACTCACCAAGGTACTCATGGACGGTGGCAGCGGATTAAACCTCATCTATGAGGAAACTCTTCAAAAGATGGAAATATACTGGAGCCGCATTAAGCAAAGCAGCACAACCTTTAGAGGAATCATCCCCAGTCGGGAAGCACGCTGCGCTGGAAAAATCACACTAGACGTGGTATTCGGCACGCCGGATAATTACAGGTCCGAAGAAATTACATTCCAAGTGGCCCCGTTCAGCAGCGGACACGCTCTATTAGGGCGGGAGGCGTTTACAATCTTCCAAGCCATACCCCATTACGGGTACATGAAGCTCAAAATGCCCGGGACCAACGGAATCATCACTCTTGTTAGTGATCCAGACATAGCACTCGGCGCCGAAAATAAGACAGCTGCACTGGCCCTTGAGGCACTATCCGAAGCCCTAGCGGCTGAAGAACTAACTGCGATGCGCTCCACGGTGAACAGGGACGACGTGATACTCGATAAAAGATCCAAGTCCACCTCCTTTAAGCCGGCGGACGAAATAGTCAAATTCCAAGTCCATCCAACGGACCCTACAAAAATAGCTTCCATCGGGGCACAATTAAACCTTGATTTCGACGCCGCACTGCGAGAGTTCCTACGTGAGAACTGGGACATTTTTTCCTGGCACCCTTCAGACATGCCAGGAATCCCACGCAGGCTGGCCGAACACAGCCTAAATATCCTAAAAGGATTCAAGCCAGTCAAGCAGGCTCTTCGACATTTCTCCGAGCCTAAAAGACAAGCCATGGGAGAGGAACTAGCCAAGCTATTGGAGGCCGGATTCATCAGAGACATAAAACATTCGGACTGGCTAGCAAACCTGGTGATGGGACCAAATAAGGACAAATCCTGGCGCTTGTGCGTCGATTTTAAGGACCTTAACAAGGCCTGCCCAAAGGATCCCTTCCCCCTCCCCCGCATCGATCAAATCATCGATGTTACCGCAGGACACGATTCATTGTGTTTCCTCGATGCATACTCCGGCTACCATCAAATCAAAATGGCAGAGCCAGACCAAGCCGCAACGGCATTCATCACACCATACAGCCCATTCTGCTTCAACACAATGCCCTTCGGGCTAAAAAACGCCGGTGCAACATATCAGCGCATGATTCAGACATGCGTGGCAAACCAGATCAGCAAAACAGTGGAGGCATACGTGGATGACGTGGTCGTTAAAAGTAAGCACGCCAAAACTCTAGTAGACGACTTGAGGCTCACATTCGACAACCTCCGAACATATGACATCAAGCTCAATACGGAAAAATGCGTTTTCGACGTACCAGCAGGAAAGCTCCTGGGATTCATTGTCTTCAATAGAGGTAGTGAAGCTAATCCGGTGAAAATTCGAGCATTGTCACAGTTGGCTACCCCAACAGACCTCAAACAAATAGACAAATTAATTGGATGCGTGGCGGCTCTAAGCCGCTTTATCTCCCGCTTGGGAGAAAAGGCATTACCCCTTTATCGCCTCCTCCGGTGCACCGAACACTTCGAGTGGACGGACGTCGCCACAGCCGGACTCAACGAAATAAAGGCCATATTGGCAACAAACCCAGTCCTGGCCGCGCCAAACATTGGCGAACCAATGCTATTACACATTGCGGCAACTCATCAAGTAGTAAGCGCAGTGCTTGTCGTCGAGAGAGAAGTGGACGGACACAAATTTCTCCTTCAAAAGCCGGTTTACTACATGTCCACTGTCCTTACTCCATGCAAATCACGGTACCCGCATTATCAAAAGATAGCGTACACGGTATTCATGGCATCCCGGAAGCTGCGACACTACTTTCAAGAGTGTTTGATAACGGTAGCCTCGGAAGTACCACTTAACGATATTATAAACAACCGCGACGGGACGGGCCGGATTGCCAAATGGGCCATAGAGCTCCTCCCGTTCGACATAACTCACAAGCCACAGCGAGCTATTAAATCGCAAGTTTTGGCTGACTTCGTCGCTGAATGGACGGAAGCCGAACTCCCTAAAGAGTACGGCACATATTCAAACTGGATCATGCATTTCGACGGCTCCAAAATGTTGGTTGGTCTAGGGGCTGGCGTCGTTTTGACATCCCCAACAGGAGACACCGTTCAATACGTACTGCAGATAATGTATACGGACTCCAACAACGCAGCCGAATATGAGGCCCTTCTACATGGTCTCCGGATGGCAGTATCCATGGGCATTCAATGCCTAGAGGTGCGCGGGGATTCAAACCTCGCGATATCCCAAATAAATGGAGACTTTGATGCCAAGGATCCAAAAATGGCCGCTTATCGCAATGCCGTACTAAAAATGTTAGCTCGGTTCGAGGGGCTTGAATTTCACCATGTGGCTCGGGAAAACAATCAGGTGGCGGATATCCTCGCCCACACTGGCGCAAAACGCGACACAGTCCCTCCCAACATTTTTCTAGAAAGGCTTTTCAAGCCATCTGTAGCATGGGAAGGGGACACCAATAACAACAGTCCGGACCCGGCCAAAATACCCGATACCGAACTCTCTGACACAATCAGAGGCTCCGCCACCGAAATAACACAATCAGCCCACGAAATAATGGCCATTATTGCCCCATGGACAGAACCATTCCTGGCCTACCTAATTAGACAGGAACTTCTAGAGGACCAAAATGAGGCACACTGCATAGTGCGGCAATCCAAAGCCTATAGGGTCCACGAGGGAGAATTGTACAAAAAAAGCGCTATCGGAGTCCTTCAAAGGTGCATCTCCAAAGAGGAAGGGCGGAATCTTTTGGCAGAAATTCACGCCGGACTCGGCGGCCATCACGCCGCAGCCCGGGCTCTTGTAAGCAAGGCCTTCCGCACAGGATTTTATTGGCCAACGGCCTGGGCAGATGCACAGGACTTGGTCCAACGTTGCACCGGTTGCCAGCTCTTTGCAAATCAAAGCCACATGCCACCCACCGCCCTCCAAACGATCCCCATTACATGGCCCTTTGCGGTCTGGGGGCTTGACATGGTCGGACCCCTTAAAGGGGGAACCCACAAGAAAAAATACTTATTGGTCATGGTGGATAAATTCACCAAATGGATAGAGGCTAAACCGGTAAAAACAGCCGAATCCGGACCGGTGATAGATTTCATATCCGGGTTGTACACCGTTACGGCGTCCCCCACAGCATCATCACTGATAATGGCACGAACTTCACGACCGACGAGGTAAAACTCTGGTGCAGCAAAATGGGCATCAAGCTCGATTACGCCTCAGTCTATCACCCACAAACCAATGGTCAAGTCGAACGAGCAAATGGTCTTATAATGAGCGGCATTAAACCCTGATTAGTGCGCTCCTTAATAGAGTCCGATATGCACTGGGTAGAGGAGCTCGACTCCGTACTCTGGGGACTGCGGACCACGTCGAATCGTAGTACCGGATATGCACCATTTTTTATGGTGTACGGCGCAGAGGCAGTCCTGCCCTGTGACATAATTCATGACTCACCTCGAGTGCGCATGTACGAAGAAAGAGAAGCCGAGCTCGATCGGCAGGACGGTCTGGACACATTGGAGGAAGAGCACGACGTAGCCAAAGCCTGTTCCGTGTTTTACCAGCAGCAGGCTCGCAGATACCAAAGCAGAGAAGTACGGGCCAAAACTTATAACGTTGGCGAACTAGCTCTACGGCTGCCGGATAAGAAAAAAGAACAATCTCGAGCCCAAATGGGAAGGTCCCTTCATTATCGACCAAGTTCTGACCGGTGGAGCTTACCGACTGCGGGATGTATCGACCAGTCGACTCGAGCCGAACCCATGGAACGCAGCCAGGCTCCGAAGATTCTATGCCTAGCTCCGGACTTTACGTTAGTCCCCTCGTTTCGTCCATTTTCTGCATATGCATCATCTGTCTTGTTTCCCTTTCTTTCTTTTTATTTCCCTAGGCCTTCAAGGATCACCTTGTGCCTCACTCATACATCATAGATGCGCTAGCCGCACTATTCATACCTGGGGGCTTCCCTCACAGAAGCTTAAATTATTTACCTGGGCCCCACGCCCAACACATGTGTTATACTTCCGCATGTACCTTTTTTTTCACCATTACATGCATCGATATGACTTAAGTTTTGGCCAAGCTGGGTTGCCTGGCTCTTGTATTTATGCCCTATGTTCCCGTTAATTCGGCTAGGGCATAAGGGGAGCACCTCTGCGATTGTTACCGCCAGGTCAGCCGGACGTGTACCTCAGACTGGGTGAAGCCGAAAGCTAGCGTTCTTAAGAGAATATTCGGTCGGTGAACAAAAGATGACTTTTATTTATTATCCATATCTGCCCCCAGACATTTTCACTACGCTTCTTGTCGCAGTCCGGACATGCACTTTAGGGAATGCCTACCCAGGGAAAGGAACCCTTAACGGAACTATTCTCTCTGGAAGATGTTTCTTACTACCCATGTAATATAACATAACTAGTTGGGCACTTGTCTGATAAAGCACTAATGATCCCTACGCCTGGTTTCCATGCATGCCCCGGTTCTTATATAACCGAGAGGGTATTCGGATACACTCCGGACTGTCGGGTCCCGAGGTTGAAGCGAAAAGGTCCGCCACGACAAACGAATTACAATCCGGCTAGAAGACATCATATATGTCACTTTAAAATTACATAGTCAATTTGACTGGTTGAATTCCTCTTCAATGCCCTCCAATAGGTTGTCGAGTCTACAGTCCTGTTGGGAATACTTTGCGGCCAATTCTACTTGGCCGTACATTAAATTCACAGGGATCTCCTTGCCATCAGGCCCCATAGGTCCGACTTCGGCCATGTGGTTCGGGTCAGCCTTCGTGTACCATGTCTTCACCATTTCCCAAGCTTCCCTGGCGCCCTGACGGCAGGCCGATATCTTCCATAATCAGAAACACCGCCATGCTCCCTTCAGCTTTTCTGCAAGCTCTCCAAGGCCTTCGGGTATGGAGACGAACGGCCACAAGGCCTGGGCAATGCCTTGCATCACTTGCCGAACTCGTTCGTGCAACTGTGCGAGCTCGGGAAGAAGATCACCTATTGAACTAGGCATCTCCTTGGCAAGACGACCTATTAGAATACCTACAGACATAACTCTGTCAGCCAGCTTCCTCGCTGAACTCTTTTTCAAAGTTCGTTCAAGCACTTACTAAATATGCCGCGTCAAAGCCGCCAATCCTCCTTAACAGAGTCCGACAGTTGGGCACGAACATCTTTTAGTTCCACGCCCAGCTTGGTGTTGGCATCTTGGAGATCATTCTTCTCCTGTCTCACCCTTGTAAGCACGCTCTCACCGGCCTTCAGCTAGCGTATGAGCTGTTGCTTATCTGGATTCACTCCAGCATCATCTGCAATTTTATCGTCAGATCTGCATATAAAGCCGCACTCTAATATCATACTTATCATTTGACGGATATGTTACCAGAGGGGGTCTCTTTGGGCTCCCCTGCTGCGGCCTTTGCGGCCTGGAGTTGGGCTTTGCACTCTTCCAGCTCCTGGGACAGTTGGGTATTCTTTTCTATAAGAACCTACATAACAAATGATCCTTAAATCAGTTATCCTAACTGTTTCAAGTCTCAGGGGCTACTGTATATATAATCATCAAATTTTCTCACCCGTATGTCATTTACATACTGCTCCGTGGCTCTGGCTAGACCATTTTGAGCGGCACGGAGGTGCGCGTCTCCCGCGTTGAAGGCATCCAATGCCTCTTGGGAGAAACAAGCGTCACGAAGGATAGTCCGGCGACGCCTGTGGTTCATGGCACTTTCCACCTCGAAATGGGTGGCGGACAGTCTATCCGTATCCTCTGTCGGAGGAGCACCCGGCGCACGCCTTGTACTCGTTCCCACCTCTGAGTCCGGCCGTGGAGCCTGGCTTGTGGAGGCGCGATTGGTAGCCTCTCCGGGCATCGTCCGCCGAACGCTCTTTTTCCTGAAAAGAAGGCATGGGCGTTAATATGCCTCTATAACTAATGTCTTGCAATAAAGACAGCGCGCCATACCGCTGCGCCGGTGCCTCAATCCAGACTGCGGATCTTTTCAGCCTGCCTGGCCTAACGGCCCCTTGTTGGCTAGTTGCCACAGGCTCGGCCTTCTGCCCCGAGGACCTCCCCTGCAAGACCCGGCTGTTATACGGCAATAAAAAAAGAGAGAGAGCACAAGGACAGATCCCTTTTTAAGTACTGGGACTTCGTTCTCACTCACCTGTGAGGCTGGAACTAGCCCAGGGTAATCGGCCGTAATGGCCACCAAGGTATTGTCATTACTCCCTTGGTAAAAAAAACCCGTCGATCAGCTCCACTGATATGTCCGAATCCTCCTAGGAGGCCGGGTCAAGGGACCGTCCAGGGTCCTCGGGCTATGGAGGAGGGTTGTTTATCTCCTTTACTGCCTGGCGCAGCTCCTGCGATGAAACCGCCAGAATGAATACTTAAACTACGGGAATACGAAACGGATGGGCGAGAAAAAGTCTCCGCTTACCTAGCTCAGAGGATTGTACATAGAGAATCTGCCCTGCGGGTTGACACGGAGGAATTCCTCCTCTTCTCCCTTGTACAAAGTGGACAAGATCTTTATCAGATCAGTAGCCGATCCCGGCCCTTTGCGGCCATGGCGGGTGGCTTCATCCTCCCCGTTGAAATCCCACATGGGGTGGCCTCTATACTGGAGCGGATGCACCCCTCGCATAATGCATATAGCCATGACCTCGATCATGGTCAATCCGGATCGAGCTAAAGAGCTTATCCGGCTCATCAGATAAAGAATGTCCCGGTCGTCTTTCTCCAGGGGCTCCGTGGATGCCAGCTCCGGCGCTTCTTCAGAGGGGCGTTGTCAAACTCAGGAAGGCCGATCCAAATAGGGTCCGAAAGGGGGACATCTTCTATATAAAACCATTCTGAAGGCCAGTCTTCGGACGTATTCTTCGGGGTCCCGAACAGGTATCCGGTCCCGGCAATACGCCACACTTCGGCTCCGCCCACTTGATATATTGATCCCTTCTTAGAACGGGGCACACGGCAAAACAACTTCTTCCACAGAGCGAAATGAGCCTCACAGTCCAAAAATAACTCGCAAAGGGCTACGAATCCCGCGATATGCAGCAGGGAGGCAGGCGTAAGGTTGTGCAGCTGGAGGCCATAGAACTCCAGAAGCCCCCGGAGAAACGGATGAATTGGGAATCCGAGCCCTCTTACCAGATAAGGGACAAGGCATACCCGCTCTCCCTTGGAGGGATTGGGACGGCTCTCCGCCATTGTAGGTGGCAAGCCCGGCTCGAACCGGGACCAGGTACGCTGGGGGAAGGAATCCCTTGGACTGAAGCATCACCAATTTGCTGTGTGGGATGGAACATATCTCCCAATCTCCAGGCTTGGAACTAGGGGTGCGAGAGGAGGAGCTACGTCGACCGGCCATGGTGGAATGGATCTCTGTCGGGTACGCTTCGAGAAAGACTCGGCAAGGGAGGATGATGTGATTTGGATCTGAATCCTCGTCTTTTTAAATAGGCGGCTCATTTACATAGCTAGGGGGTAAATGTGAAAACACCCTGGCTCTTCACATTCGCTCGACACATGGAAAGTGGCCATTATTGGGCGTAGAAGCCAAGGAGTACAAACCGTCACAAGGAACCGGACATTATTTCGACAGGTACACAGAATTTGGAGAAGGAACCCGCCTTGCAATGCCGAAGACAACTGCGCGCTGGACTCGTCGTCATTGAAGCCTGGTTCAGGGGCTACTGAGGGAGTCCTGGATTAGGGGGTCTCCGGACAGCCGGACTATCTCCATTGGCCGTACTGTTAGAATACGAAGATACAAGATTGAAGACTTCGTCTCGTGTCCGGATGGGACTCTACTTGGCGTGGAAGGCAAGCTAGGCAATACGTATATGGATATCTCCTCCTTTGTAACCGACCCTGTGTAACCCTAACCCTCTCCGGTGTCTATATAAACCAAAGAGGGTTTTAGTCCATAGGACAACAATCACCACATACAATCATACCATAGGCTAGCTTCTAGGGTTTAGCCTCTCTGATCTCGTGGTAGATCTACTCTTGTAACACCCATATCTTCAATATTAATCAAGCAGGACGTAGGGTTTTACCTCCATCAAGAGGGCCCGAACCTGGGTAAAACTTCGTGTCCCTTGCCTCCTGTTACCATCTGGCCTAGACGCATAGTTCGGGCCCCCTACCCGTGATCCGCCGGTTTTGATACCGACAGGGAGACTATCATTTGAAGCACAAGAGCAAGGAGTTCATTATCAACACACCATCTATTACCTTTTGGAGAGTGGTGTCTCCTAGATTGGTTAGGTGTCACTTGGGAGCCTCCGACAAGATTGTGGAGTTGAACCAAGGAGTTTGTACGGGCAAGGAGATCACCTACTTCGTGAAGATATACCCTAGTGAGGCAAGTACTTCGTGGGCGATGGCCATGGTGGGATGGACAAGGTTGCTTCTTCATGGACCCTTCGTGGGTGGAGCCCTCCGTGGACTCGCGCAACCGTTACCCTTCGTGGGTTGAAGTCTCCATCAACGTGGATGTACGATAGCACCACCTATCGGAACCACGCCAAAAATCTCCGTGTCTACATTGTGTTTTCTCCCTCCAAACTCCTCCCTTTACCTTCATATGCAAATGTTTTACATTCTGCTGCTATACTCTTAGACTTGCATGTGTAGGTTGATTGCTTGACTTGTTCTAAGTTGCTAAAATGTGCCAAGACTTAAAATTGGGAAAAGGCTAGATTTTTATTTGGTCAAGTAGTCTAATCACCCCCCTCTAGACATACTTCCGATCCTACACTTACGAAACAATTACTCACTCCCGGCGGCGAGCATCATGAAATTGGTGATGGAGGATGGTTGATGATGACGAAGACCGAAGGTCCCCCTCTCCGAAGCCCCGAACGGGCTCTAGATCTGGCCTCCCAATGAAGAACAGGAGGTGGCGGCGGCTCCGTATTGTAAAACGCGAAGAAATTTCTTCTCCTATTTTTTTATCCGAAAATAGGAATTTATAGAGTTGGAATTAGGGTCAACGGAGCCTCGTGGGCCCCACTACCCACCAGGGCGCGCTAGAGGTGGTGGTCCGCCCTAGTGCCTTGTGGGCAGCTGGGGCCCCCTCCAGTGAGCTTTGGTTCCAGTATATTTATTCCAAAATAGTTCTCCAAAAAGTTTAGTCCAATTTTGGGAACTTTTATTTCTACACAAAAACAACACCATGGTAGTTCTGCTGAAAACAGTGCCAGTTCGGGTTAGTTTCATTCAAATCAAGCAAATTAGAGTCGAAAACAGGAGCAAAAGAGTTAGGAAAACTAGATATGACGGAGACATATCAGTGGCCTCCACCATTGCACTCTCCACAATGGCCTCTTTCACGAGGCAATTGGAATCGGTTGTTGCCCGATTCTCGGCCACCACAACGGCCCCATCAGTCCATGTCGCCTCTAAGACGATTTCTCTTACAGAAAGCACAAGTGCCCCCTGAGTGATTTTGGTAATTAATGTCAACATATTTCTTGTTGGACTAATAGTTTTATCTAGTGTATTTCAGACAAGTTCAACAATGGCGTGACAAGGACAAGAGGATGTGGAACCCCTTCGAAATGCTAAGGACAAAGATTGGCAAAATCTCAAGACTCTTCATCTTTATTTTAGTTATCCAAGATCACATTGAGTCCATAGGAAAGCCAATACTATTAAAAGGGGATGAGGTGTTTCTTAATGGTCTACTTGCTCAAGTGCTTAGTGATATTGCTCCAAAACCCTCAGCCACTTTCTCCATCCAAATATGTCCAAACCCAAAACTCCAACTCGGTCCCACTGATTCTTTCTATCCGGGGCCACCGAGTTTACTTGACATAGCCACTGCGAGAAACCCTAACAGTTCGGTCTCACCAATATGGATCTTGGTCTCACCGAGATGGCCTTGCCAGCGCTCTGTCACTTGTTGCATTTACTTAGGTCTCACCGAGCTATGCAATCGGTCTCACCGAGTAGGCTTGACAGATTCTCTGTTGCTTATTGCTTCACTTCGGTCTCACCGAGTTGATGCAATCGGCGCCACCGAGATGACGTTTGCCTTAAGCCCTATCACATCGGTCCCATCGAGTTGTTTCAGTCGGTCCCATCAAGATTCCTAACGTTCACATTTTTAAACTGATCGGTGCCACCGAGTTTAACCATTCGGTCCTACCACAATGAGTCAAATGTGTATAATGGTTGGATTTTGTGTGGAGGCTATGTATACCCCTCCACCCCCTTCTCCATTTGTGAGATAGCCATCAGAACGTACCTAGACTTTCACCATTCATTTTCTGAGAGAGAACCACCTACTCATGTGTTGAGATCAAGAGATTCCATTCCAACCATTTGAACCTTGATTTCTAGCCTTCCCCAAGTTGCTTTCCACTCAAATCACTCTTCCACCATAGCCAAATCTGAGAGAGAGAGAGAGAGTTGAGTGTTGGGGAGACTATCATTTGAAGCACAAGAGCAAGGAGTTCATCATCAACGCACCGTCTATTACCTTTTTGAGAGTGGTGTCTCCTAGATTGGTTAGGTGTCGCTTGGGAGCCTCCATCGTGATGTGGAGTTGAACCAAGAAATTTGTAAGGGCAAGGAGATCTCCTACTTCGTGAAGATCTACCCGAGTGAGGCAAGTCATTCGTGGGCGATGGCCATGGTGGGATAGATAAGGTTGCTTCTTCGTGGATCTTTCGTGGGTGGAGCCCTCCGTGGACTCGCGCAGCTGTTGCCCTTCGCGGGTTGAAGTCTTGATACGTCTCCAACGTATCTACAATTTTTTCTTGCTCCATGATGTTATATTATCATTCTTGGATGTCTTATAATCATTTATAGTCATTTTATATCATTTTCTGGTACTAACCTATTGACATAGTGCCGAGTGCCAGTTGTTGTTTCTGTATGTTTTTTTTACATCGCATGAAATCAATACCAAACGGAGTCCAAATGTAGCGAAACATTTTGTGGATTTTTTTTGGACAAGAAGACATCCAGTGGAACGGAGAAGCACCTGGGGTGCTCCGAGGGGAGCACAACCCACTAGGGCGCCTGGGGGCCTAGGCGTGCCCACCTCGGGTGCCCCCTGAATCGACTCTTTGCTTTATAAATACCCCAATATTTTAGAAACCCTACGGGATTCAACGAAAATCAACTCCAGCCGCCGCGGAGTCCAGAACCACCAGATCCAATCTAGACACTATCACGGAGGGGTTCACCACTTCCATTGGTGCCTCTCCGATGATGCGTGAGTAGTTCTTTGTAGACCTACGGGTCCGTAGTTAGTATCTAGATGGCTTCCTCTCTCTCTCTTTTGATTATCAATACAATGGTCTCTTGGAGATCCATATGATGTAACTCTTTTTGCGGTGTGTTTGTTGGGATCGGATGAACTTTGAGTTTATGATCAGATCTATCTTTTTATCCATGAAAGTTATTTGAGTCTTCTTTGATCTCTCATATGCATGATTGCTTATAGCCTCGTATTTCTTCTCCAATATTTGGGTTTCGTTTGGCCAACTTGATATATTTATCTTGCAATGGGAAGAGGTGCTTTGTGATGGGTTTGATCTTATGGCGCTTGATCCCAGTGACAGAAGGGGAACTGACATGTATGTATCATTGCCATTAAGGATAACAAGATGGGGTCTATTTCTACATAAATATATCTTGTATACATCATGTCATTGTTCTTGTTGCATTACTCCGTTTCTCCAGGAACTTAATATACTAGATGCATGCTGGATAGCGGTTGATGTGTGGATTAAGAGTAGTAGATGCAGGCAGGAGTCGGTCTACTAATCTTGGACGTGATGCCTATATAATGGTCATTTCCTGGATATCATCATGATTATTTGAAGTTCTATCAATTGCCCAACAGTAATTTGTTTACCCACGGTTTGCTATTTTTCTTGAGAGAAGCCACTAGTGAAAGCTATGGCCCCCGGGTCTCTTCTTTAATATATTTGCCTTTGCGATCTATTTTATTTGCCTTTTATTTTCAGATCTATTAAACCAAAAATAAAAAATACCTTGCTGCACTTTATTTTATTTGGCTTTCGAGCTATCAATATTTACAACTCTCTCACGTCCGTTTGCCAATTTCTGGCGTCGTTGCCCGAAAGGGATTGACAACCCCTTTAATACGTCGGGTAGCGAGTATTTGTTATTTGTGTGCAGGTGTCGTTCATGTAGTGTTGCGTGATTCTCCTACTGGTTCGATAACCTTGGTCTCATCACTGAGGGAAATACCTACCATCATTGTGCTGCATCATCCCTTCCTCTTTGGGGAAATACCGACGTAGTCTAGCAGACATCAAAAGGAATTTCTGGCGTCGTTGCTTCATCAACATCTACCAGGTTCCTAATCATAAATCTCATCTCTTTGCAATTTACATTATTTTCCATTTGCCTCTTGTTTTCCTCTCCCCCACTTCACAAAAAATTTCCGTTTTATTCGCCCTCTTTTTCGCTCGCCGTTTTCTTGTCAGGTATGTTTTTGAGTGCAACCTTGTTTGCGTAGTCATGATGCCTAAAATAAAATATTATGATATTCCTTATCTCAATATCTTGCTTGAAATTGAGAAAAGTACTAAGGAATATATGACTACACAATTTGAGCATAATGAGTATTTTACCGAAGAACTTAAGGAGCACTCCGTTGTGCTAGATGCTATAACAAAATAACTTGATGATATTAGTAGAGAAGTTTGCAATCTCCAATCTAAGTATGATTTTGCTGAAAGTTTGCTAGGAAAAATATCTGATGCACAAGCTACCCTAGTAAATCAAATGGTCGCTAAACCAATCTCGTTAGAAGATAAAAATGATAAAGATCTTAAAGTGATTGGTGTTTGTTCTATTGATTCCTTGTGTAGTAAAATTAAGATTGATGAAAAAGGGACTGAAGAAGAGTCAACTTTAGCTAGAAGGCGTCCCAATAATTCGAAGGGTGAAAATCTTGCTGAGAAAATTGATAAAAGTTGGTTTGAAGCGGTCAAAACTTTAACTAGTGATGTGCCCACTCTTTTGGATTACAAAGACTTTAATTATGATATTTGCTCTTTGATTGATTGTATTTCTTTGTTGCAATCCATGATAAATTCACCCCATTCTTATGAACAAAATAAAGCTTTTACTAAACATATTGTTGAGGCTATGATGAAAGCTTTAGAAGAAAAGTTGGAATTAGAAGTTTCAATTCCTAGAACATTACATGATGAATGGGAACCTACTATCAAAGTCAAGATTAAAAATTATGAGTGTTTTGCTTTGTGTGACTTGGGTGCTAGTGTTTCTACCATTCTGAAATCTTTATGTGATGTGCTTGGTCTTACCGATATTGAGGAATGTTCTTTAAATTTGCACTTTGCGGATTCTACTATTAAAAAGCCTATGGGAAGAATTAATGATGTTCTTATTCTTGCAAATAGGAATTATGCACCCATAGATTTTATCGTTATTAATATTGATTGCAATCCGTCTTGTCCAATTATTCTTGGTAGACTGTTTTTACACACTATCGGTGCCATGATTGATATGAAAGAAGGCAATATTAAGTTCCAATTTCCACTAAGGAAGGGTATGGAACACTTCCCTCGAACAAGAATTAGGCCACCATATGAGTCAATCATGAGAGCATCTTATGGATCTCGAAACAAAGATGACAAAACTTAGATCCTTTGCTTTATGCCTAGCTAGGGGCGTGAAACAATATCGCTTGTTGGGAGGCAACCCAATGAATAAAATTTATTTTTGCTTTTTGCTTTCTGTACTTGAGTGTTTCAAAAATTATGCTACTGTTATGATTGTGTTTTTTATGTTTTAATTAGTTTCTGTGCCAAGTAAAGCCTTTAGGATCTTCTTGGGTGATAGTTGTTTGATCTTGCTGAAAAACAGAAACTTTCGCGCTCTCGAAAACAATTTTAATTTTTAACCAGGGCGTGATAAAAATACCAATTATTTATGCAGAAGATTAATATGCAAATTGCTCAGGTTTTCCTAATTTCTCAAGATTTTTGGAGTTACAGAAGTATTCGAAATATCCAGATTGCTACAGACTATTCTGTTTTTGTCAGATTCTGTTTTCTTTGCGCCGTGTGCTTCTTTTGATGATTCTATGGTTTTCTTTGATGGGTTTTTGCCATAGAAAAGTTGGAATACAGTAGATATAATGCAATAATAAAATATAAATTGGTTTGATACGATACTTATAGTAGTGATTTGCTTTCTTATACTAACGGATCTCACGAAGGTTTTGTTGAGTTTTGTGTGATTGAAGTTTTCATGTTTTCGGTGATGTTATGATGGATGAAGGAATAAGGAGTAAGAAGAGCCTAAGATTGGGGATGCCCTTGGCATCCCAAGCTATTATCCAAAGAGAATCAAGCAACTAAGCTTGGGGATGCCATGAGTGGCATCCCCTCTTTCTTCTAACGGCCATCGGTATTTTACTCAAAGCTATATTTTTATTCGTCACATACTATGAGTTTTGCTTGGAGCGTCTTCTATGATATGAGGCTTTGCTTGTTTTGATTTTTGTCTTAAGTCTTGATTCCTTGTTGGACACACCTATTTGAGAGAGCCAAAATTATGCCATGACTTGTTAGAATTGCTCTCTATGCTTCACTTAAATTTTTATGAGCTATGGAATTGCTCTAGTGCTTCACTTATATCTTTTTGAGCATGGTGTGCTTTAGTATTTTTGAAGAAATGCTCTCTTGCTTCACTTAGAATTATTTGAGAGTTAGTAAAATTGTCAAAAAATTCTTTCTTACTTCACTTAAATTAATTTGAGAGAAAGAGAAATTATGCTCATGATCTTCACTTATATTTGTTTGAGCTTATCAAAAGCAACACATGCAAATTAGTTCCAAAGTGATAGATATCCAAGAAGGATATAATAAAAACTTTCATGAAGATCATTGGACAAAATAAACTTGATTCCTTGTAATGGTTTTGAGATATGATGATGTGATATGTGAATTATGTTAATGAGTAATTATGCTTTAGTAAGAATATTGGTGTTAAGGTTTGTGATTCCCTATGCAAGCACGAAAGTCAATAGGCATGTAATGAAATTACATCCTACTTGTGGTGCATTATTCGGTGTTAATTATGCTTAATGCTCGCTTATGAGATTATTCATTTCTTGGTTGATCGCTTCTCAATCTTTTGGGAGCCTTCATTTTGTACTAAATATGATCACTACTTGTGCATTCAAAATCCTTTAAACTAGTTTTGCCACATGAGTCCACTATACCTACCTATATGCGGTATTCTTTTGCCGTTCTAAGCAAATTTGTATGTGCCATCTCTAATATTCAAAATAAATTTCTCTTTTGTGTGCTCATACCGCTCACGAGGCCGTGAGGGGTGGCCAATATGTTCCATGCTAGATATGTTATTCTCACGATGAGTGTTTATTCACTTGTCATTGCACGAGAGTAAGGAAAAGGTATTAGGGATGCCCAGTCCCGAAATGAAAAAACAATTTACTTTATGTTGTTAAATAATAAATTCCTTGGAAAGTGTTGGTATGGAGGGAACCCGTGGATACGATTAGCCATGGAAAGTGAAAGTATGGTGGAAAATGGAATAAACTTTATTTTCTGTTTGAGAACCGCCTATGATATATCTAGCATGGAAAGTGTTGGGAGCTCTAAGTCGTTTTCGTTGGTGGGAAAAGTATGCCTCTCAAAATGTTTTATCTCTCAATTTTTGCGTTGAGCTCTAGCACCTCTACAAATCCCTATTTCCCTCTGCGAAAGGCCTTTCTTTTACTTTATGCAATTTTATTTTTAATTTGAGTCTCCATCTTCTCTTATAAAGCACCACCTAGGGGCACTATGATCTTACTTGAGCATTGGGTGTAGCTAATATGCGAGTGTGTTTCATAAATGGATCAATGATTGAGCATGATGGGCTAGGGATAACTTATTTTAGCATTGAAATTATGAAAGACATGGTTGCTTGTTGGTATGCTTGAGTATTTAACTTATCATGTCAAAACTAGACTATTGCTTTAAACAATATAAAAGTCCAAATGTCCATGCTATAATAAAAGAATATGAGATAACATGTTAGGCAACATTTCACATCAAAAATTCTGTTTTTTATCATTTACCTACTCGAGGACGAGCAGGAATTAAGCTTGGGGATGCTGATATGTCTCTAACGTATCTATACTTTTTTATTGTTCCATGTTGTTATATTATCATTCATGGATGTTTTATAATCATCTATAGTCATTTTATATAATTTTTTGGTACTAACCTATTAACATAGTGCCAAGTGCCAGTTGTTGTTTTCTGCATGTTTTTTACATCGCAGGAAATCAATACCAACTGGAGTCCAAACGCAGTGAAACTTTTTGTGGATTTTTTTGGACCAGAAGACATCCAGTGGGCTGGAGAAGCACCTGGGGGTGCTCTGAGGGGAGCACAACCCACCAGGGCACGCCTAGGGGGCCAGGTGCGCCTAGGTGGGTTGTGCCCACCTCGGGTGCCCCCCGAACCGACTCTTTGCTCTATAAATACCCTCAATATTCTAGAAACCCTAGGGGAGTTGACGAAAATCAATTCCAGCCGCCGCAGAGTCCAGAACCACCAGATCCAATCTAGACACCATCACGGAGGGGTTCACCACTTCCATTGGTGCCTCTCCGATGATGCGTGAGTAGTTCTTTGTAGACCTATGGGTCTGTAGTTAGTAGCTAGATGGCTTCCCCTCTCTCTCTTTTGATTATCAATACAATGGTATCTTGGAGATCCATATGATGTAACTCTTTTTGCGGTGTGTTTGTTGGGATCGAATGAACTTTGAGTTTATGATCAGATCTATCTTTTTATCCATCAAACTTATTTGAGTCTTCTTTGATCTCTTATATGCATGATTGCTTATAGCCTCGTATTTCTTCTCCGATATTTGTGTTTTGTTTGGCCAACTTGATCTATTTATCTTGCAATGGGAAGAGGTGCTTTGTGATGGGTTCGATCTTGCGGTGCTTGATCCCAGTGACAGAAGGGGAACTGACATGTATGTATCGCTGCCATTAAGGATAACAAGATGGGGTCTATTTCTACATAAATAGATCTTGTATACATCATGTCATCGTTCTTATTGCATTACTCCATTTCTCCATGAACTTAATACACTAGATGCATGTTGGATAGTGGTCGATGTGTGGAGTAATAGTAGTAGATGCAGGCAGGAGTCGGTCTACTAATCTTGGACATGACGCCTATATAATGATCATTTCCTGGATATTGTCATGATTATTTGAAGTTCTATCAATTTCCCAACAGTAATTTGTTTACCCACCGTTTGCTATTTTTCTCGAGAGAAGCCACTAGTGAAATCTATGGCCCCTAGGTCTCTTCTTTAATATATTTTCCTTTGCGATCTAGTTTATTTGCCTTTTTATTTTCAGATCTATTAAATCAAAAAATACAAAAATACCTTGCTGCACTTTATTTTATTTGGCGTTTGATCTATCAATATTTACAACTCTCTCACGTCCATTTGCCAATTTCTGGCGCCGTTCCCCGAAAGGGATTGACAACCCCTTTAATATGTCGAGTTGCGAGTATTTGATATTTGTGTGCAGGTGCCGTTCACATAGTGTTGCATGATTCTCCTACTGGTTCGATAACCTTGGTCTCGTCACAAAGGGAAATACCTACCGTCGCTGTGATGCATCGTCCCTTCCTCTTTGGGGAAATACCGATGTAGTCTAGCAGACATCAAGTCTCCATCAACGTGGACGTACGATAGCACCACCTATCGGAACCACGCCAAAAATCTATGTGTCTCCATTGTGTTTGCAAACTCCAATCTCATCCCTTACTTTCTTGCAACTTGAATGCTTTACTCTATCCACTGCATATACTCTTGGCATGCTTGCTTGGAATGTATTGTGAGTGCTTTAACATGTGTTGAACTCAACCTTAACTTGAAGAAATTAAAAACTACCACTTTTGCTTGTTAAGGGTCTAATTAGCCCCCTCTAGACCCCTCTTCTTGATCCTTTCAATTGGTATCATAGAACTGGTCTTCATTGCTTTGGTTTAATCACTATTGGAGGAAGATGGATGAGTCTATGTTCAGGAGTATTAGACGTAGAGTTTATGGTTCATGGAAAAATGAGATGCTTGAGATTTTCAATGAATATAATTTGAACAAGTGTATTCTTAGCCCTTATGTGCCTCCTATTGGTCCTTTGCATCCTACCCCCGATGACTATCTTGACATGGTTTTCAATCTTAGGACTATTGATCTTATCATTAGAGGATTGCCTAGAAATTTGCTTGTGTGCTTGCCTACTTTTGAATGCGCATATACTATATGGAATTACCTTGAGGAATGCTTTCCGAATTATTCCTTGAAAAATCTAGATGAGATTCTTCAAAAGTATATTGCTTTTCAAAAAATGGAGCCTAGTGATCCCAAGTTTGATGAATTTCTATTTGAGCACTACGATCTTGTGCGTGCCAAAGGAAATGTTGGAGTCACTAGTAGCATCATTTCGGAGACAATTATAATTCATAAACTTGAACATTCTCATGGTCATAAAACTAATGAATCACTTGCTCTAGGTGATGATCACATACATGATGATGACATTGAGCATGGCTATTATTATGAAGACGAGGAAAGTGATATTGACTTCGAGGAGACTATGAGAAATCTTAGTCTCATGGCCAACTTTTGTGACTACATGGCTGGAGGAAAAGAGTGTATTCTCGATAGTTGATGTATTGATCATATGACCGGAGATAAAGACATGTTTCATGAGCTTGCTAAAAACGACGGCCATACACGTATGTAACTTTTGGAGATAACTCCAAGGGTAAGGTACTTGGCCTTCGTAAGGTGGCCATATCAAACGATTGCTCTATTCAAAATGTTATGCTCATTGAATCTCTTGGTTACAATCTCCCTTCCGTGTGTAGACTAGCCGACTTTGGTTTCAATGTTCTATTTACCAAAGTAGATTGCCAAGTGTTTCGTAGAGATAATCATAATATGGTCTTTACCGGTACTCGAAGAGGTGATCTATACATTGCTAATTTCACTAAGAGAACCCAACCTCGTGCTTGCTTAATTGCTAAATCTTCTAAAGGATGGTTATGGCATAGAAGGTTAGGTCAGGTGGGCATGCGGAATCTTGATGGGCTTATTAAAGGTGATCATATCCCTGGTGTTAAAGATGTTATATTCGACAAGGATAGACTTTGTAGTGCTTGTCAAGCAGGAAAACAAGTTGGAGGAAGTCATCCCGTGAAGAACATCATGACCACGAGAAGACCACTTGTGCTACTTCACATGGATCTCTTTGGTCCCAATGCTTATAAAAGCCTTGGTGGTAACTCTTTCGGTTTGGTCATTGTTAACGACTTTTCAAGATTTACGTGGGTGTTCTTCCTTGATGACAAAACGCAGATCCAAAAGATCTTCAAGAACTTCGCCAAGAAGGCCCAAAACCAATTTGAAGTGAAGATGGAGAAGGTTCGAAGTGATAACGAAACGGAGTTCAAGAACACCAATGTGGATACCTTTCTTGACGAAGAAGGGATTTCACATGTGTTCTCGGCTACGCACACGCCTCAACAAAATGGAGTTGTTGAAAGGAAGAAACAGACACTTATCGAGATGGCGAGAATGATGCTTGATGAATACAAGACACCAAGACACTTGGGCGGAAGTGGTTGAGATAGCTTTTCATGCTACGAATCGACTATATCTTCACAAGCTTCTCGGCAAAATGGCATACGAGCTACTCACCGGTAACAAACCCCAAGTTGGATACTTTCGAGTATTTTTCTCAAAATGCTACATTCTTGATAAGCATCATTGTTCGAAGCTTGCTCCTAAATCTCATGAAGTTTTCCTACTTGGTTACGGTTCAAACTCTCACACCTACCGTGTCGACAACAATTTCACCCGAAAGGTTGAAGAGATGGTAGATGTGAAGTTTGATGAATCTAACGGCTCGCAAGTAGTGCAATTGCCAATTGATGTAGGAGAGAAAGATCCATCAGAAGCAATCCAAGATTTGTCCACTGGCAAAATTCGCCCAATAGAGATGAAGGAGAGTACTTCGTCCATTCAAGTGGAAGCCTCAACTTCACATCAAGGTGAACCACAAGTTGACTTGGAGGCATCCACAAGTGGAACACATCAAGACGAAGGAAATGAGGAAGTATAACAAGATGAACCACCTCGACCTCCTTCTCCACCTCCACAAGTGAACGGAAACACCACCAACAATGAAGAAGAATATGATGATGAGGATGTCCCACCCCAACCCAAGAAAAAGCTCTCACGAGTTAGAGCAAGAGTCTCAAGAGACCATCCCGTCGAACAAATCTTTGACGACATTCAAACTGGGAAAATCACTCGCTCTAAAACTCGTTTGGCTAACTTTTGTGAACACCACTCATTCATTTCTAGTGTTGAACCTATGAAGGTAGAAGAAGCCCTTGAGTATCCGGATTGGATAAATGCTATGCACAAAGAGCTACACAACTTCAAGAGGAATCAAGTGTGGACATTGGTTAAAAAGCCTAACGACAATCATAATGTCATTGGAACCAAATTGGTGTTTTGCAATAAGCAAGATGAAGATGGGCAAGTTGTATGCAACACGGCCAGTCTCGTCACTCAAGTCGAAGGTACGGACTATGGTGAGACATATGCCCTCGTTGCTAGACTTGAGTCCATTCGCATTTTACTTGCTTATGACAATCACCATGATATCACTTTATACCAAATGCACATTAAGAGTGCTTTTTTAAATGGTGAAATTGAGGAGGAAGTTTATGTTAATCAACCTCCCGGCTTTGTTAATCCCAAGAAACCTAATCATGTTTACAAACTTCACAAAGCTCTTTATGGTCTTAAACAAGCTCCTAGAGCTTTGTATAAATGCTTGACTAAGTTTCTTATTGAAAAAGGCTTTGAAATTGGGAAAATTGATTCTACACTTTTTACTAAAAGGGTTAATGGTGAATTATTTGTGTGCCAAATCTATGTGGATGATATCATATTTGCTTCTACTAACCCCCATTTTAGTGAAAAGTTTGGAAGGCTAATGTCGGAGAAGTTTGAGATGTCTATGATGAGTGAACTCAAATTTTTCTTGGTTCTACTAACCCCCATTTTAGGAAGTCCACTTTGAGTACTTGCCAATTTCTTGGTAGATCCCTTGTCTCTTGGTCCTCCAAGAAACAAAACTTGATATCCTTATCCACCGCCGGAGCGGAATACATTGCCGCCGGATCATGTTGTGCTCAATTACTTTGGATGACACAAACTCTTAAAGATTATGGGATACATTTGAAACATGTTCCATTGCTTTGTGACAATGTGAGTGCTATTAATATTGCTTACAACCCCATGCAACATTCTCGAACTAAGCATATTGAAGTTCGTCATCATTTCATTCATGATCATGTTGCTAAAGGAGACATCAATCTTAAGCATGTTCGTACTGATAAGCAATTGGCGGATATATTCACTAAACCACTTGATGAAAAGGTACTTTGTAGTTTGAGAGGTGAATTGAATATCATTGATGCCTCAAACTTGGAATAGAGATTCCATTTGGATACATGCAAGGCATGAGCCTTTGTGACTAATCCTTGATATTTCTCTTATGATGATGATCATTTGTCTTGGATATATATTTGCACCCTTGCATGTTATCTAACCCATGTAGGTACTTGGATAAGCAGCAATCTAGGAGATTGCAAGGCATTCACATCTTGAGCAATTTCTACATCATCAAGTATCTATGGTTTGGTTGTTGAATTCAAGGAAGCATGAACTCACTCAACATATCCTTTGACTACTTCAATATGTCAAATTTCATGATTGTCAATTTGGATACACAAGTGCTATTCCTTGCAAAACTAACCCATGTAGGAAGATGAACTTCAAATCCAAAGGGTGCTCCCAACTCTTGATGGACTACATCAACCATGAGCATCCGACACAAGTTCAACTACATGATCAAGATCAACACCACAACCCAAGGTATGTCATTCCATCTTAGAGAAGCTTTGCTCCAAGACATGAGTTAAAGCAACTCAACAAGATGTGAATACATCAAATTGCTTAAACGAAAAATGGCAACCCCATTTTGAGCTTAACAATGAGTATGACCTATGATCAAGTGATCTCACTTGACTACTAAGTCAATATACTCTAACATAGGTGATTTTGTCGCCGACCATCTCTAGATGAAGTTCTCTAGTGTTCTTTTGTATGTTGTATTTCCATTGCATGCTTTCTTACTAAAGTGTTTCCCTTCTAAAAACAAAAAAACTTCATCTAGATCTCCTTTTGTTTTTCTCTTTCTTTTTTCTCTTTTGATTTCTATTTTATTCGTCTCGGGTTACTTCATTGCAAATCCTTATGTTAATACCTTGCAACTCTTTGTGCGATTCCATTTGCCAAGTGAGCTGAGTTGACAAAATTTTCCTCTGCGTTGAACTCGGTCTCACCAATCCAAGCCCATCAGCTAGACCAAAATACAAGGTTCCTTGTATATAGTTCATTGGTACAACTGACACAGACTAACTCGATCTCACCAATGAGCACCTTCAGTGGCTCTGCTATCTTGGAGTCATCGACTGAAACAGATCGGCATCAACAATTGCACTGCTGAGAAAACATTTTGCCATTTAATATTGCCTATTTTCTTCAGCTCCACTCAATGATTCTTCCCTCTGTCAGCATCTTAAGCTACATGATGATTTGTAGTGTCTCTCAAGGGCCACATCTACCTGGCTCATCTTCCTGAAGTTTCCCTTCTTGGAAATTGATGTCAAAGGGGGAGAATGAGCACATCAAAGCTTATCAAATCAAACTTATCAAGAGAGAGAGAGAGAGCACATCTAAGCTCTTCTAGAGATGCATGTTAAAAAGAGGAGAGAAGTCACATGTCTTTAAGAGGGGAAATACATGTTAGTATAATTGATTCTTTTTGCTCTGTTTTAACTGATTCATCTTTGATCTGATTTTATCCACCCTACCTTCTCCCATTATCCAATATTATATTCATGGGGGTGAAAGAGTTTATGCTTAAGGGGAGAAAAATCCTTGGAACTTATAGCAAATCCTTAAATCTTTGGGGGCATGTCTATATCTAAATGAAGTACTCACTTTGTAGTACTCATCTATTACATGTCATCCCAATCTTGGTAATCTTGTGGATTTTGAAACTATTGTTTGGAGTGCTCTTGTCTTATCTAACCCTGTTTTCTCAAGTTTACTCCTTCAAAAGTCAGCTCAAGAACCACAAGGTAAGTATATGCATCACACTCATGTGCATGATGATCCCTTGCTTCTGCACATATTGTTTGCAAGAGGGATTCATAAACATGAACGTACATCTTTCAATCATATTGTTTGCTCTGATGCATATAGCCAAGATACATGTAACTCACTACCTACTCTGTCGTGCAATGCATTCACATGTTCCTCTATCTTATCTTTACATGATTACATACATGTAGGGGGAGCTTATGCATGTTACATGTTCGTCCAAAGCTTTGCTTACTTCTCTTCATATCATTTACTTAAAGCTTTGATGTATGTTGTCATCAGTTACCACAAAGGGGGAGATTCAAATCACAAGTGCTCCCTGGGTGATTTTGGTAATTAATGTCAACATATTTCTTGTTCGACTAATAGTTTTATCTAGTGTATTTCAGACAAGTTCAACAATGGTGTGGCAAGGACAAGAGGATGTGGAACCCCTTCGAAATGCTAAGGACAAAGATTGGCAAAAGCTCAATACTCTTCATCTTTATTTTAGCGATCCAAGATCTCATTGAGTCCATAGGAAAGCCAATACTATTAAAAGGGGATGAGGTGTTGCTTAATGATCTACTTGCTCAAGTGCTTAGTGATATTGCTCCAAAACCCTCAGCCACTTTATCCATCCAAATATGTCCAAACCCAAAACACCAACTCGGACCCACCGATTCTTTCTATCCGAGGCCACTGAGTTTACTTGACATAGCCATTGCCAGAAACCTTAATAGTCCGGTCTCACCAGTACGGATCTCGGTCTCACCGAGATGGCCTTGCCAGCGCTCTATGACTTGTTGCATTTACTTCGGTCTCGCCGTGTTATGCAATCGGTCTCACCGAGTTGGCTTGACATATTCTCTGTTGCTTATTGCTTCACTTCAGTCTCACCGAGTTGATGCAATCGGCGCCATCAAGATGACGTTTGCCCTAAGACCTAGCACATAGATCCCACCGAGTTGTTCTAGTCGGTCCCACTGACATTCCTAGCTTTCACATTTTTAAATGATCGATGCCACTGGGTTTAACCATTTGGTCCCACTGAGATGATTCAAATGTGTGTAACTGTTGGATTTCGTGTGGAGGCTATATATACCCCTCCACCCCCTTCTCCATTTATGAGAGAGCCATCAGAACGTACCTACACTTCCACCATTCATTTTCTGAGAGAGAACCACCTACTCATGTGTTGAGATCAAGATTGCATTCCTACCATTTGAACCTTGATTTCTAGCCTTCCCCAAGTTTCTTTCCACTCAAATCACTCTTCCACCATAGCCAAATCTAAGAGAGAGAGAGAGAGAGAGAGAGAGTTTAGTATTGGGGAGACTATCATTTGGAGCACAAGAGCAAGGAGTTCATCATCAACACACCGTCTATTGCCTTTTGGAGAGTGGTGTATCCTAGATTAGCCAGGTGTCGCTTGGGAGCCTCCGTCATGATGTGGAGTTGAACCAAGAAGTTTGTAAGGGCAAGGAGATCGCCTACTTCGTGAAGATCTACCCGAGTGAGGCAAGTCCTTCGTGGACGATGGCCATGGTGGGATAGACAAGGTTGCTTCTTCGTGGACCCTTCATGGGTGGAGCCCTCCATGGACTCGCGGAGCCATTACCCTTCGTGGGTTGAAGTCTCCATCAACGTGGACGTATGATAGCACCACCTATCGGAACCACGCCAAAAATCTCCGTGTCTCCATTGCGTTTGTAAACTCCAATCTCATCCCTTTACTTTCTTGCAACTTGGATCTTTTACTCTTTCTGCTGCATATACTCTTGTCATGCTTGCTTGAAATGTATTGTGAGTGTTTTAACATGTGCTAAACTCAACCTTAACTTGAAGAAATTAAAAACTACCGCTTTTGCTTGTTAAGGGTCTAATCACCCCCCATCCCTCTAGACGCCTCTTCTCGATCCTTTCACTTAGGCCTTCCACATTTAATGACCTTCCATTTCGGATTAGGCCATAGTTGAACTCCATGATACTCGAGCCATTGTGATTGATCATAGTATGGGTGAAATCTATGAGCCAATATATTCTCGGTGGTCATGATCAAGAACTCGGGCTCCCTCATGGTGAGCGGGTGATTAATGTCCACATTCCTAGTGCGAGCTGCCATATACAAATGTGAGCATGTGAGATGAAGGAACAATTGCCTCCTGCAAGAGCACAGGCACGCGTTAGCGAGACCTTGAATGCCCGATCTTCGTGTTGTTGGCCATCATTTGTGGTTCCTCCTAGCTTATTCACTTGGTAAATCCACTCATCGCTATTATATAATGTAGCTTGTTGGGAATTCGCCTTCTATGATTGAAATTCCATCCATTCATCAACCTTTGGTAGCAACTTGTACTTGTACTTGTGCTTGTTCTCTCCCGCAATCTTCTTTCCGTTTCAAGTGAGTACTTTAGAAAATATGCATTCATCTTGTCGAATGTGTATTGAACTATTGCCGTCACGGGCAATGCACAGACACCCTTGAGCACACTGTTGAAGCATTCTACCAGGTTACTTGTCATTTGACCGCACCTCCGGCCATCCTCATCATAAGCTTGTTCCCACTTCATCCTTTGTTGAATGTTCATATTGAGAATGTCAAGACCCCTGCATTGAGTTTTTTGTTCATGACCAATTGGTTGTACAAGTTTGTGAAAAGCCGGTCGAAGAAAGCGAGACAACAATCTTCAAGATCATCGGTCAACTCCTTACGCCCACATGCCCTATAGAAGTTTGAACAAAAATGCCTCATGCATCATTAATGGTGCAAAGGAGCATGCCCTGGAATGTCAACGTCCATCGCGTTAAGAATTCCTGGATGGTGATCCGATATGACACATTTCCCTTTGAGCAGTAATACCTTGGTTCTCAAAAGACACAAGAATCACTCATCATTGTTCTCCACCTCAACCAAAGCAAAATCCAAAGGCACCAACTGGTTATTGGCTTCATCCCCTATTGCAACCAAGAGAGTGCCTTTGAATTGTGCGGTCAAGAAGGTGCCATCGACGGAGATGACTAGCCGATAGTGTTCGAAAGCCCTCACGCATTGCTCGAATGCCCAAATGCACGGCCAAATACTCAGATAGTCCTTCCATTCTAAATCATTGTATTTTGCCCATACGGCTCGACCACATGAACCATGCCCGGATTAGTGGAGGTCATAGATCCCAACAACCTAGGGAGTCGGTTGTATGCTTCCTTCCAATCACCATACAACATCTTGAATGCGGCTTGCTTCGCCTTCCATGACTTCCTGTATTTCACCTGGTAGTGAAAGAGGGCTTTTACAAGGTCCATGATGCTCTTAATGCTCATTGTTGGAGGTGAGGAGATGGATTTGGAAAGCTTATAAGCGATGAACTCGGAGGTGAGTTTTCTGTGGTCTTGGGACACAATCTTGCCATCAATCTTCTTCCCTCGGCACATGTGAGTTGGTACACAACTCACTATCTGCCAACCGGGCCCTCCTTTCTATGGTCTTGCATGCACAATCCATGGACATCCGCCCTCCACACATGCAAACGTGTAACACACCTTGACTTCCGAGTGAACCACCTTGTGTGGACGATAATGCGTAACCGAGAAGTCATCGAGATGGTTTCGAACTTTGATCCGGGAGAAATCCCGTTCTTCCGTGTTCCATATCCCGGTGAGAAGTTGGCCTAACTCCAACAAATATACCCTTTCCACCATCAACCACGGCTTTATCCACCAGACTAAGATCCTGGAACAATGTTATCCGATGATCCTGCCGTAATGTCTTCTTGAAAGCTTCGACCTCCTTCGCCGTGAACTCCTCCCCATCAACTTCTTCATCCACGCCATCGTCGTCTGACTCCGATGCATAGCCACATGAGTACGGGATGGAATGGTCCATGGTTTCTTGCCCATAATATTTGTCCAAATCACCAACATTGTTGTCATGGAGATCAACATCATTCTCTTCTTCCAATACTTCATCTTGGTTCTTTGAAATTGGGCTCAATGTTGGCCTCACTTGTTGGGTCAATAGAGGTTCATTCATTTCATCTTGGTTTATGGGTGGAGGACTCCTAGCAACAAACGGGGAGGCAAGTCGGTTCAAGTCCAAGTGCAAGCTAGCATCAACCTTTTTGGTGGCAAATAACTCAAGAGCCTTGTCTAGTGATTTGGTCATCGTCTCCTTCTATGCAACCCAACGTTGCTTGGAGTTTATATGCATTGTCTATCAACGAATGTGCATTCCAAACCCTACATTACACCTTCCCTCCAACTCAACAATATCACTTTTATCCATCCAATTCAAATCTTTCCTCACTTGTTCCAAGACTTTGGCATAGTTAGGACTACACTCAAACGCCGTGTCAAGCTCATCCGGGTTCGGCTCCAATATTGCCTTTCAAAAAGGTATCCTTGTCCACATGATGAACATAAACACATGTTCTCCCCATCCATAAAATAATTAAAAAACGGAAAATATATTTCATAAGTACTCATCCGGAGATTAACACAAAATCCTAGTCACATAACCAAACCCTGTCCCTAACATAGAAATCGAACAATAACCCTCACCCCAACATAACAAGAACCATAACCCTAACCCTAACATACTAAGAACCCTAACCCTAAGAAAATGCCAATGCATATGCTAAACACCAAACAATCATCTCATATTTCCATACACATTGCAAAATCCATGAAGAACTAGGGTTTGACTATACTTGCAAGACTTGAGCAAATGTGAGCATTTTTTCGGTTGAAAGGGAGGGGACCAGAGAAGATTACCTTGAGGGAGGGATTGGGGTCGAAATCCACGAAGAAAACCTTCATATATGTAGGATTTCAGGAGGGGTTTGAAAGGCGGAGAGAGAGAGAGGAAACAGTGGGCGACATCTCTCTGTTCGAATGCTCTTGGGGTGTGTGAGTCGGGCTGGCCAGGGAGGGCTGGCCCGCGCCGGTTACCAAGTCAAAGTGTAGCGTCTTACAGAGAGGCGCTATACTAGGTAACATAGCGCCTATGAGCTGGGCGGTACTTAACTAAGGGTGGGGCCCAGCCCGGCCCCTGGGTGCCATGCTAGCGAGGAGTGTGGCCCCTGTCAGACGGGCACTATGCAGTGTAGTGTAGCGGCGATGTGTCGGGTGCTACTTAGCTGGGTGAAATAGTTTCGCCCAGAATTTATTTGGTGAACTTGTTACGCCCGCGGGTTATTTTTGTCCATTTTGCGCTGTTTCGCTTGAATAAAATTCCCTACTGCTGGACACGCACACAAAAATCTTCTCCCCGGTCCGTCGGGTAGCAGACATCACATCCTTTTCCCGTACGGACGGTGCAAAGGTCGAGACGTGCACGGTCCAGAATCTCTCCGACTACCGTCCGCTCGGCCCTCGCCCTGTGCACCACAGCTTCAGCTTTCCAGCAGACGACGACCGCAGCCACTCGAGCTCAAGATTCTGTATCACTCCAGTGATGAGATGAATATACCACCACCAGCTCGAATCCGGAATCCCACTCCGAGTCCGCCGTCAAGCCAGCCATAGCTCGGCCGAATGCAGGGCACCGTCATCAGGCGCGCGCTCTGCCCGGCCAAGCTCCACCGCCACGTCCCGTCCAGCCTATCCAGAGGCCTCTGCTGCCGCGGCGGCAGCGACACACGGTGCGGCGCCGCTGCGGGCAAGAGGGCGCGGGCCGTCGCGGCGAGAGCCCGCGGCGGCCCGGAGGTAGGAGATGGCGACCAAGCGCCGCCGCTGCAGGATGCCGTCGGAGCGTCACCGCCACCAGGTGGTGGCGGGGCGAAGAGAGGGAGCGTGGCTGGTGCCGTTGCGCTCATTATCGGAACGAGCATCGGGTCAGGCATCCTTGCCGTGCCGCAGAGCACCGCGCCCGCGGTGAGTTTCTCTTCCCCCTGTTCCGCCGCGTCGAGAATTTCACCGGCATGCATGGTCAAGCCTGAGATCTACGGTGGCACAACAGAATGAATCAGCCAACGATGGAGGCCAGTAAATTGTGTACTGAATGAAATGTCGAAATTATTATACTGTCCTTCGAGGCTCGCCCACGCATGCACAGTCCCACCTACAACGATCCCTGAAGGTCAGCATTCTATGGAGTGATGGCGCATCTACCACCCATATCAGTGCAGCGAATTGCCGCAGCAGCACGGAGGCCCCCATATGAAAGTTTTCATTGAACACATCTGAGAACAGCCACATGTACCTGCTCGCCATGACCGCCAACTGGCGTTGCTGTGTGCATTCAATTGGCGTCCCGTTCGTCATTGTTGGCTGGCGGGATCAATCTCTGCCTGCTTAAATTGTTCCAACTTGAGCTTTCGCGATCTGGAAATGCGATACCCACGAACAGAACAACGAGCCGCGTCAAGTATTTGACCTACTGGAATGCTGCCACATAATTTCACTCGCATATTTCATCCTTACATCGAGTAATTAGCAGTAAAGCAAGTGTATGAAGGCAGTATGGTATAGAACAGAGTTGTCCTTAATAATGCTACTACTGCGGCAATTCACAGGGCTTCGTTCCAAGTGCCGTGTGCATGGTGGTCTGCTGGGCCTTCCTGGTGGCGGAAGCGCTCCTCATCGCCGAGATCAACGTCCACCTGCGTCGGAAGAGCAAGAAAGATGGCGGCGATGGCGCGGGCGTGGAGGTGATATCCATGAAGAGCATGGCGCAGGCGACGCTCGGCGAGTGGGGAGGGAACCTGGCCGCCACCGCCTACCTGTTCCTGTCCTACACCTCCATGGTCGCCTACACGTCCAAGTCCGGCGAGGTGCTCTCCCGCGCGATCGGCGTGCCCGAGCCCGTCTCCGGCGCCGCCTTCACCGCCGCGCTCGCGCTCCTCATCGCCGGCGGCGGCACCGGCGTCACCGCCCAAGTGAACCAAGTGCTCACCTTCTTCATGATAGGTACAGTACTGTTCTGCTGGCACGCAACGGCTACCAGTACCAGTACCAATGTAGTACTACTACGTATAGTGTATGTCAGTATGTGAGTTGTCACTTGGATGAACGGCCAGTACTACCCTAGTAGTAGCACTGTAGTACTAAGAGCGGATGCATCACTAGTGAGATCTGCATTAACACCTAGGAGCGCAGGACAAATCTTTGCTCGACATTTCCATGTAGCATTGCACATGGAATTCATATCGTAGCGTCCCAACCCAGACTACAGAGCGGTAACACCAACACTGCATCTCCAACAGGAAAGAAGCGGCTAAGTAGTAAAAGCAGGACAGCAGACACACCTTACAAAACGGCAACAAGTCTTGGGTGCCGGTGTGCATCACCATCATCTCATCGCCCTGATATGTCCGCTGATGCAGGGCTACTGCTGACGATTGAAGTCTCTGCGGTGGCGTTCGGCGGCGGCCTGAGCCTGCCAGCGAGCGCCCACTGGGAGCAGGTCCCAGCGGCGCTGCCGGTGATCATCTTCACGCTGGTCTACCACGACATCGCGCCAGGTACGTGCGTACCCAAGAGGAACCACATGCACTGTGCTCATTGACTTCCACGCATGCTCCAGCTGCCATGCCACCAGACATGAAAGCGTTCGAGGTACAGTACCAGCCTAAGCCAGTGCTGAACATAATGCACTGCGGTTGGCGCATGCAGTGATCTGCGCATACCTGGAGGGGGACCTGGCGAGGATCCGGCTCGCGATCCTCGTCGGGAGCCTGGTGCCGCTCGTCTCCCTGCTCGTGTGGGACGACGTCGCGCTCACCCTCGCCGCCTCCTCCACGGACCCCAACAGCCTCGGCATCCTCGACAAGCTGGAGACAGAGTAAGCACCGCCGCCGTACCCAAGAACGGGCGGCGTACTTCCCCCATCTGTCAGCGTCCAGCGATCTGCATGCATGCCGCTCGCCTCTCTGGATGACGCGCTGGAGGCATTGAATCGAACCCCATCGGCGACTCACGCGCTTCTTTTGTGTAGGTGGAGCTACGCGGTGGTCGAGACCTTCTCGCTCCTGGCTGTCGGGACCTCTCTCATCGGGACCCTGCTTGCAGCGTCGCAGTTCTTCATCGAGCAGATGACCAATCTAGCCCCCTCTGTATACTTCGACCTACTAGCATCTTATACCGCTGATCAAACTACCTGGAGAACCATCTTTTTCCTCTGTTAAAACTTAAAAGTGCTCTGACAAAGTGCAGGCAAAGATCGACGAGGCCGCTTCTGAGGAAGAAGGATCTACCCAGCTTGGCTGGCCAACATTGCTGGAAAGCAACAGGCTCAGCTTCGTTGCCACAGGGGCGGTGGTCGTCCCAACCATGCTCATAGCAGCTGCCGTCCCAGATTCATTCTCTATAGCCACTGACATCGCCGTAAGTTTACATCAAAGCATGCACGCACCCTTCAAATCCTGGGCCGCAGATTGGCGGAGAAGTAGAGTGACACATAAGCAAAGTTCCTCGTCATGAATTATTGATCGATTGATTGATAGCTTGCTGCTCGTCTGGTTTCCACATGTTTAGGGGGGCTACTGCATGACCATCTTGTACGGCCTTCTCCCCCCATTGATGGCCTGGTCTATTGTCTCCAAATTATCCGATCAGAAAGCTGGGCTTGAACAGGTAGAAGCAGCGTCCAGGGCTGGCAAAGAAAGAGTGAGCTTCACCGGTGCAAAGCCTGTGCTGGTGGGGATGGGGGTGTTCTCCGTGCTCATGGTCTTCCAGCAAATCTTGCAAGACCTTGTCAGTTTTAACACTTATCTCCTGTCATGGGCTAGCTAGAGTAGGAAGAAGTAGCGAGTGCTGAATAAGTCGAGAATCTTTCTAGCCATGGTTTGCTGATTCGGGAGAGAAGATCTTTAGATTCAGCATGTGATGTAAACGGAGGCTGCCTGTAAACCCTCTGTATCAGTGTACATAACTTCTCCTTTTACCCCTATTAGTTGAGTGGAGCTGCTCCTGGCTTCTCTTTCTTCTGAAAAAGAAGCAAACCGCACATGCTTAGACTGTTTTCTTAGAAGACGAATATTCGCACTTGAGTGTCGCCTTGAACAATGTGATTAAAACAGGTTGCAGGAGAAAGGGGCTTCAGAAATGAGAGTAAGGAAAAAGTAGCTTCTCAACTGCGTCTCATTTGGCGATTGCAATCTGCAAAACAGCAACGGACACTACAGGTAAAGTACACTTTGCCTAGTATGTGGACCTATGCCAAGTGTAATTTCTCGGGCACTCAGCATACCTCTAGAGTATCATACAGAAAAGCACTCGGGGTAAACAGGCTAAAAAACACTCTCGGCATAGACAGAACGCTCAGCAAACATGGAGATAAAAAACACTCGGCACAGACAACGCGCTCAGCAAACATGGAGAAAACAAAACACTCGGCATAGACAGCGCGCTCGGCAAAGCCCTGCGACGGCTGGACGTATTTGCCGAATGTCCCTCCCCCACATCTAACGGCTTTGTGACGGCCGGATGTATTTGTCGAGTGTCTTGAAAGAGCGACTCGGCTTCTAATATAGCATTTCCATTTTTCTGGTGCAAATAATATAAGTCAAGAGCCCGATAAATTACGCTCAACTTACCCTTTTGCGTCATTTCTTTTCAAAAACTTGATTTAAGAGTAAGCTGAGTACCCGATAATTTGCACTTGGCTTACCCGAAATTACAATAAAAAAGCATAAATGTCAGAAAGACAAAAAAGAAGATTCTAAGGAATAAAAAACGGAAACCTCTACACAAACATTTTTTATTAACTATGTGACTTATTGCAATTTTTTCAAAAAAAATCATGATTGACTTTTTCTTTCACCATGGCCTATGAATCCAAATAACAACGTGAAAAGTAGTAATATAAGAAGAGGAAATAATTCTTTTTTTGTTTTCTTTATATTAGTTAATCTTCAAAAAGTAGGTTTTCATGATCCAATAAAGAATCAAAAGTTTTACATTATTTTGTAAAATTCAAACTTTTTGGGCCATGGCAAATTGCCTTGCTAGACCATGGCTAGTTTTACATCCATGGTAAAAAATATGAAAATTTTAAGAAAATTGCACTGCTAGATCATGGCAGTTTGCATTGACAGACCATGGCAAATTTATTTTCAATAGACATGGCAAATTTATTTCAATTTAGTTTTTCCGTGGACCATGGAAAATTTATTTTCACCGCCTTGGCAAATTTAGTTTTTGATAATTTACTTAAAAGAATTCCCTCGTGTCAATTTCATTACGAATTTAGCAAAAAGAAAAAAACTTGTAAAATTGCCATGTGACAAAGTAGAAACATTTTTCCAATGGTTCCAAGAGAAAAAGAACTCAAGCTTGCCATAGGAAAATTACAAGAACTAAATTTGCCATTAACTTTCCTTGTGATGTTATGACCGTCATATTAGGGGCTTAGCCCAGTGGGTTGTGGCCCAAGTTATTTTATCGTTATTAGGGGCTTAACCCAATGAAAGTGCAACTATCCCTAGGTGGTTTTGGTAATTCCTAACAACATATAGCTCATTGAGATAATGCTATTTCAAGATTAATATCTCAGGAAAGCTCAATGATTGGCATGGCATGGATGAGAAAAATGGACCCCTCAAAATGCTAAGGACAAAGGATTGGCTCAAGCTCAAAGCTCAAGACTCTACATTTTCCATTTTAGTGATCCAAGATCACATTGAGTCTATAGGAAAAGCCAATACTATCAAGGAGGGATGAGGTGTTGCTTAATGAGGTTCTTACTCAAAATGCTTAGTGATATGCTCCAAAACCCTCAACTACTTTCTCACATCCACATATGACCTAAACCAAAAGTCAAACTCGGCCCCACCGATTCTTCCTATCCGGCGCCACCGAGTTTCAAATGTCATAGCCACTGCCACAAACCCTAGGAAAATCGGTCTCACCGATAGGGATCTCGATCTCACCGAGATGGGGTTGTAATCTCTCTGTTTTCCTTCGTAACATTTCGGTCTCACCGAGATGAGCGATCGGTCCCACCGAGATTGCAATGTAAACTCTTTGTTTTCCCTTCGTAACGTTTCGGTCTCACCGAAATGAGCGATCGGTCCCACCGAGTTTACCTGACCAACTCTCTGGTTAGCTTATTACCAAAATCGGTCCCACCGAATTTGTGTAATCGGTCTCATCGAGATTACGTTATGCCCTAACCCTAATCATATCGGTCCTACCGAGTTGCATGTCGGTCCCATCGAAAACCCTAACGGTCACTAGCTTTGCTGAATCGGTCCGACCGAGTTTAACTATTCGGTCCCACCGAGATTAGCAAGTTGTGTGTAACGGTTAGATTTTGTGTGGAGGCTATATATACCCGTCCACCACCTCTTCATTCGTGGAGAGAGCCATCAGAACGAACCTACACTTCCAACTCACTTTTTCTGAGAGAGAACCACCTACACTTGTGTTGAGACCAAGATATTCCATTCCTACCATATGAATCTTGATCTCTAGCCTTCCTCAAGTTGCTTTCCACTCAAATCTTTTTTTCACCAAATCCAAATCCTGTGAGAGAGAGTTGAGTGTTGGGGAGACTATCATTTGAAGCACAAGAGCAAGGAGTTCATCATCAACACACCATTTGTTACTTCTTGGAGAGTGGTGTCTCTTAGATTGGCTAGGTGTCACTTGGGAGCCTCCGACAAGATTGTGGAGTTGAACCAAGAAGTTTGTAAGGGCAAGGAGATCGCCTACTTCGTGAAGATCTACCGCTAGTGATGCAAGTCCTTCGTGGGTGATGGCCATGGTGGGATAGACAAGGTTGCTTCTTCGTGGACCCTTCGTGGGTGGAGCCCTCCGTGGACTCGCGCAATCGTTACCCTTCGTAGGTTAAAGTCTCCATCAACGTGGATGTATGATAGCACCACCTATCGTAACCACGACAAAAATATCTGTGTCTCCAATTGCGTTTGAATCCTCCAAACTCTTCCCTTTACATTCTTGCAAGTTGCATGCTTTACTTTCCGCTGCTCATATACTCTTTGCATGCTTGCTTGAATTGTGTTAAGATTGCTTGACTTGTCCAAAGTTGCTAAAATTTGCCAAGAACTAAAATTGGGAAAAGGATAAGTTTTTATTTGGTCAAGTAGTCTAATCACCCCCCTCTAGACATACTTTCGATCCTACAAGTGAGAGCTTTGGTCTCCATTTGCTTTGATTTCCATAGCTTTTGGTGATCATAGCCTTGGTTTCACAACCTAGGAGAGTATGGCATCTAGCAAGGGAAATTACCACCGTAGAGGTCCTTACTTTGATGGTACTAATTTTGCTAGTTGGAAGCATAAGATGAAAATGCATATTCTTGGACATAACCCTGCCGTTTGGGCTATTGTGTGTATTGGCTTGCAAGGTGAATTCTTTGATGAGAGAGAACCGAACCGTGAAGCTACCGCGGAAGAGTTGAAGATGCTACAATACAATGCTCAAGCTTGTGATATCCTGTTCAACGGATTGTGCCCCGAAGAATTCAACAAAATCAACTGTCGTGAGAATGCAAAGGAAATTTGGGATACTTTGATTGATATGCACGAAGGTACCGACTCCATCAAGGAATCCAAGTTGGATGTGCTTCAAAGTCAACTTGACAAGTTCAAAATGAAGGATGGTGAAGGTGTCGCTGAAATATACTCTAGGCTTGCTCTTATCACAAATGAGATTGTCGGCTTAGGAAGTGAAGAGATGACCGACAAATTCATCATCAAGAAGATCCTAAGAGCCTTGGATGGAAAATATGTTACTGCATGCACATTGATCCAAATGATGCCAAATTACAAAGATCTCAAGCCAACGAAAGTCATTGGAAGAATTGTTGCTCAGGAGATGTCACTCAAGGATAAGGAGGAGCTCCATAACAAGTCAAGTGGTGCTTACAAAGCCTCATGTGAAGCTCCCACATCATCAAGTGAGAAACAAACCTTCAATGAAGAATTGAGCCTAATGATGAAGAACTTCAACAAGTTCTACATGAGTAAAAGCAAAGAGGGAAGTTCCAAGTCAAGGTCCTACAATGACAAAAGATCTTCTAGTCGAGAGCAAAACTGCTACAATTGTGGAAGACCCGGACACTACTCAAATGAGTGTACTGCCCCCTACAAGAGAAGGGAAGATACTCCCAAAAGAAGAAGTAGAAGAGATGAATCACCATCGAGGGAGAGAAGGAGTAGGGATGATCGTTATGAACGAAGAACATCTCGGAGAAGCAGGGATTCGGAAAGGAAGGACAAGTCATCAAGGAGCTACACAAAATGAAGACATCAAGCTCATGTTGGTGAATGGGTATCCGGCTCCGACTCCGACAATCACTCTGAGAGAAGCTATCACTCCGACTCCGAATATACTCAAGATGAAGGTGTTGCCGGTCTAGCGCTTGTGTCAACCAACTCCTACGACATATTTGATTCACCAAATGAAGGAATTGGAAGATGATTCATGGCCAAAGGTCCAAAGGTATCACACCCCAAGTATGTTGATTTCAATAGTGATGAAGATGACTTGTTAGGTGATGATGTTTACTTGTTGACAACTCTAGTGATGAATACTATGATGAAACATCAATTAATCATGCTAATCAAGATGAAATGAATGAAAATGATAAGGAGAAGATTGAGTCTCTAACTAAAGAGATAAACACTCTTAAGTTAGCTCATGAAACTATCTTAGGAGATCATCGAGAACTTTTAAGGACTCATGAGAAATTACGTTTTGAGAAGCTCAATCTTGAGCAAGAGCATGAGTTCTTAAAGGAAATCAATGATGATCTTCGCAAGAAAAGTTCTTCTTACATTGCCAAGCGTTTACTCTTATCCACTTACATGCCTCAAGTCAAGTCTAGTAACAAGAACAAGAAGGATTCTTCCTCTAGTAGTAACAATAATCATGCTAAATCCAATATTGTTGATTCTAGTAGTTCTCTTGATTCCACTAATGATTCTCTCAGCCAAGTTACACTTGAGCAAGAAAATAGCTTATTGAAGGGAATCATAGAGAAAGGTGTTTACAAGAGCCTTGCCGGTAGTAAGCAATTCGAGGAAATTGTACGCAAGCAAGGAAGGCACCGGAAGAATCAAGGTATTGGTTTTGAACGAAAGTTCAATGCCAATGGAGTTGAGTGGGAAGAAGATCAATATCCCAAGACGAAGTTTGTTCCTTAACAAGAGAAGTATGATCCTACTTCTTTCAAAGGGACACAAGCTCAAGATGATCTTCCACCACAAGACCACAAGGAAAAAGGCAAGGACAAGCTTCAAGAGGAAATTGATGCATTTGAAGAAGCTCCTAAGGCCTTGGTCAAGTGGGTTCCCAAGACTACATCAAGTTCCACTTCATCAAGTACAACTACAACTTCAAGGATTCCCATCAAGATGATGTGGATCCCGAAGAAGAAGAACTAGAGAGTTCTTGAGGGTGACTCTGCCAACATACTTCACTCTTATCATTTTGGCAAGAACAAGTGCAATCAACTTCCACATCTTGCACTAGTTTAAGGAGTCACAAACCCTCTTGTTGGTAAGACAAGGGAAAAGGTAACCTAATGCTCTCATAGACATCATCTTGTGTGTGCATCACTCTATGTCTATGGATATCCTTGTTTGTTCCTTGTGGGACTAACACGTGTAGGTATTGAAAGTGCAACTCACTCCAAAGGATAGCTCCGAATGATCTACATCAACTTAGAGCATCCACATCTTCGACACCTACATGAAGTCATCATCGACAAAACCCAAGGTTAGTTCATCCCTCTTAGGGGGGATCTCACATCTAGGGGGAGATTTACTCTAAGAATTGAGCTAAAGCAACTCTAATGGTGTGAACACAACAACGCTTTATGTAAAAGTGGTAACCCCACTTGTGCTTAACGATGAGTATGACCTATGATCAAATGTTCTCATTTGACTCCTAAGTAAATATACTCATATATAGATGACCTAGTCATCGCCAATTGCTTGATAGATGCTAGAATTGTTTGTGCAGGCTTTGCCACATATTTCATTTGTCATTTTATTGTGTGAGCATGTTGGTTGCATAATTTACTCATTCGTGGACATCCACTTGTTGTTTTGATTGGTTGGTTTATTTTTCTCTTGCCAAGCGGATGGACAAGAATGCCTAAGAACCTTCTCTAGCTATCTATGATCTTCTCGTCTCAAACTCTATTCATGTTGCATCACAAAGTTTGATTAAGTCAGATTTGAACCATTCTGTGTGAGGAGCACTCGGAGTCCCTGATTTGTCATAGACTTAAACTTCCAAAACTTCTTTGTGCGTTTCGGTCTGACCGATTCATCCATTTCGGTCATACCGAGATCACTAAGTCGATCTAGGTTTTTAATCTCGGTGCAACCGATTTGAACTTTTCGGTCAAACCGAGTTTCAGTAAGTGCTTGAAGTTATGCATCTCGGTGCCACCGAGTTGTTCCACTCGGTCACACCGACAGGGTCGGGCTATATATACCCACGGGCCAAAATTTGGAAAAATTTCTGAACCTCTTCGGCCGCGCTCAGCCTGCTCTGCCTCCCTGGGTCTCCGGATCGTCCTCCTCGTTGCCAGCCACCTCCAGTCGCTGGTCTCTGCCGCCGTCAACGGGATCGTCTCCGCCGTTGCCGCCGTAGCAAGTCCATCGCCGAACTAGGGTATGGACTTGATCTTTGTGTTGATTCTCACTCCGATTCCCCAGCACATTGTTTTGCCATGTATCTTGCCACGATTGAGATCACTCTATCCAATGAAAACACTCCGTAGTTTAGCTGTGGATTGAAAATTTAGGGTTAGGTTTCTGCCGAAATCATCTCAGACCGGCCGAGTTGTTGGAATCGGTTCCACCGATTTGGCTCAGGCCATTGCACATGTGATTCTCGGTCTGACCGAGAATTGCAAATCAGTGTGACCGAGTTCGAGTCTTTGTGAAACCCTAGCAGTCTTGGTGCCACCGAACTGTGACTCGGTCTGACCGAGTTCACTAGTTTAGGTTCCAACAGCTGCTTCGATATCACCAAGATTTCAAATCGGTAGATCCGAAATGCTTTCTATGGAAAACTAAAACTAAGTTTTTGATTCATTCTTTTGCAAAAACCTCTGCACTTTGTGATGCTCATCCACTCTACCTCATCTATAATCTATTCACAGGGTCTGCTGTCAGTGTTTGCATCATGTCAGATCAAAGTGACAGTCAGAACAAGTCTGAGGAGCAAGTGAACTTGAGTGAGGGCACTAGTCCCTCCAGTAGCTCAGATGATGGAAGCAGGAGCACACCTAGTAACTTGCCTAAGGCAGCCACCAGGACCAGAAAGAAGAAAACCTCAGATTCAGAGGATGAGGACTATGTGGCTGCTGAGGAAGAGGCCATCTCAAAGAGGAAAGTCCTGAAAAAGGAATATGGCACAACTACTGCCACTAAGCCAGGGATGAAGCAAAAGGTTCCTGCCAAGAGAGCTCCCATGTCAAAAGCCAGAACATCCACTCAAGAAACTTTGGGATCTGCACCCAAAGAGCAGGTTGTGGCAGAAAAGAAAAGAAAGGAAAGGGTCAAGAAGACCACTGCCAGAGTGCTTGGGAGATCTTCAATAATGAAAGACTCTGAAGAAGAGGAAGATGAAGAGGATGCAGCACCAGCACCCAAAGCTCAAAAGCTTATGGGAGATGCTATAAGGGCAGGGGCTGTTCCATCTAAGCCTAAGACTGCTCCTAAGACTGCTGCTCCAGCTGCTCCAAAACCCAAAACTGCACCCAAGAGGAGCACCAAGAATATCCCAGCAGTAGAGAAGAACAAGGCCCCAGTGCCTGAAGCTGCAATGGAAGAAGAAGGTGATGAGTCACATGTCTTGAGGAAGTTGAAGCCAAAAATTCCAGATCACAATGATGCTCATCCAGTAGCTAAGAACATGAAGATAAGGAAGGATTCAGGATTGAGGCTATGGAGAGAGTCAGATCCATATGCCACCAGAAGAAGAACTGCTCTGGACTACAAGTTCCATACCAAGGAACAACAGGACTTCTATGAGACTATCTTACTTGACAAGAAGCCCATAGTGTGTGACATGAGATGGGTCGATTGGACATTCATTGAGGAAAATGAGGATCACTTCCTTGGTGTATATGACAGCTTCAAGGCTTGTGGAGTTGATGAGTTTGTGTCTCAGAAGCTCACAAAGTGGAATGATGAGCTCATCATGCAGTTCTACTCCACAGCTCATTTCTACCCAGATGGAAGGATTGTCTGGATGTCTGAAGGCACTAGGTACCAGTCAACAGTTACAGAATGGGCTCAGTTGATCAATGCCCCAGAAGAACAAGAAGATGACTTGGATGTCTATGCCAAGAAGAAGAAGGATCACAACACCATGGCACACATGTACAAAGAGATCTCAGATGTTGCTCTTGAGAGACACAAATTTGGATCAGTACATTACCTTCTGTCAGGCTTGCCAACAATCAACTGGATTCTCAGGCACACTCTTTTGCCAAAGTCAGGTGATCACAAGATGATCAGAGGTCACTCCATCAACTTGCTGCACATTTTTTATGTTCCACAGAAGTTCAAGGTCATGAGCCTAATTGTGGAAACCATAAAGAGGATAGCTGCAGATCAGAAGAGGAGTTGTGGGTATGCCCCACAGATCCAGGAGCTAATCAACTCCAAGATGGGCACTGGCATATATCTGCTGGACAAGGAGCACCTTCCCATCTACCCAGACTTTGAGGACAACACTGTGGTGATGGATGAGAATGAACCATCTTCTGTGCACGCACAAGCCAAGAAGGAGAAGGCAAATGCTGAAAAGGCTGCAAAGATGCCAACCACTGAAGAGGCATCTCAGTATCTTATGAAGAGCAAGCAAGATCATCTTGGCTACTTGATTGCCTCCACTCTAAGGATTGAGAAGGGACTGGCCACCCTGACTCAAAACCAGGAGAGCTTGGAGAGGATCGTGGAGTAGATGTTCTATGACTTAGATGTGAAGGTCACTGAGATCCAGTCAGTCGTTGAGCAACTTCAGGATGAAGTGCAGGAGAAGAAGGGCAAGACAACCACTGATGCTTTTGCTAGAGTGCCCAGAGGTCAGAGGTCTGCTGCTATGCCTGTTCCAGACACAAGAGCAACTTCATCTGCACCAGCTACAGCTTCAGTGCCACCAGCTCCAGCACCTACTCCACCAGCTCCATCTATATCAACTAACGCATTCATCCTTGGAGTTCTGTCTACACCACCACCTGAAGACCAAGCCTGAGTGACGATTTAGCACTATGCATTTTTATGAACTTTTTGGTAACTTGTTGCCAAAGGGGGAGAAAATGTATAGATCATAGGCTTCGAGAGAGAGTGTTGCTTTTGTTCTCTCTTGCGTTTCTCCTTGGTGGTTGAACTTTGTTGTTTGCTTGGGTGAGATACTTTATACTTTCTGCTTGTGTGTGATACTTGGATGATCATGTGTTTGATCATATGCTACCTTAATGCTTGTTGGATGACATTATCCTTTTATATTCCATATGATCACTCACTTTGCTTGGTCATGAGTGCATGTATTTTAATTATTATCATTTTGAGTGCTCCACCAAGATGCATGTGACATGGAAGAGTAACCCATGATCCTAACTCTTTGTGCATTTGCATTCCAAAGCAAATCTTAAACTATGCACAAATTTAGGGGCAGCTCTTGCTTTTCACATACTTCTCAAAGCGACAATATTTTTCACTCTTATTATCATTTGTCAAAGCTTTGATATATATGTTGTCATCAATTACCAAAAAGGGGGAGATTGAAAGTGCAACTATCCCTAGGTGGTTTTGGTAATTCCTAACAACATATAGCTCATTGAGATAATGCTATTTCAAGATTAATATCTCAGGAAAGCTCAATGATTGGCATAGCATGGATGAGAAAAGTGGACCACTCAAAATGCTAAGGACAAAGGATTGGCTCAAGCTCAAAGCTCAAGACTCTACGTTCTCCATTTTAGTGATCCAAGATCACATTGAGTCTATAGGAAAAGCCAATACTATCAAGGAGGGATGAGGTGTTGCTTAATGAGGTTCTTGCTCAAAATTCTTAGTGATATGCTCCAAAACCCTCAACTACTTTCTCACATCCACATATGACCTAAACCAAAAGTCAAACTCGGCCCCACCGATTCTTCCTATCCGGCGCCACCGAGTTTCAAATGTCATAGCCACTGCCACAAACCCTAGGCAAATAAGTCTCACCGATAGGGATCTCGGTCTCACCGAGATGGGGTTGTAATCTCTCTGTTTCCCTTCGTAACATTTCGGTCTCACCGAGATGAGCGATCGGTCCCACCGAGATTACAATGTAAACTCTCTGTTTTCCCTTCGTAACGTTTCGGTCTCACCAAAATGAGCGATCGGTCCCACCGAGTTTACCTGACCAACTCTCTAGTCAGCTTATTACCAAAATCGGTCCCACCGAGTTTGTGTAATCGGTCTCACCGAGATTACGTTATGCCCTAACCCTAATCATATCGGTCCTACCGAGTTGCATGTCAGTCCCACCGAAAACCCTAATGGTCACTAGCTTTGCTGAATCGGTCCGACCGAGTTTAACTATTCGGTCCCGTCGAGATTAGCAAGTTGTGTGTAACGGTTAGATTTTGTGTGGAGGCTATATATACCCCTCCACCGCCTCTTCATTCATGGAGAGAGCCATCAGAATGAACCTACACTTCGAACTCACTTTTTCTAAGAGAGAACCACCTACACTTGTGTTGAGACCAAGATATTCCATTCCTACCATATGAATCTTGATCTCTAGCCTTCCCCAAGTTGCTTTCCACTCAAATCTTATTTCCACCAAATCCAAATCCTGTGAGAGAGAGTTGAGTGTTGGGGAGACTATCATTTGAAGCACAAGAGCAAGGAGTTCATCATCAACACACCATTTGTTACTTCTTGGAGAGTGGTGTCTCCTAGATTGGCTAGGTGTCACTGGGAGCCTCCGACAAGATTGTGGAGTTGAACCAAGGAGTTTGTAAGGGCAAGGAGATCGCCTAATTCGTGAAGATCTACCGCTAGCGAGGCAAGTCCTTCGTGGGGGATGGCCATGGTGGGATAGACAAGGTTGCTTCTTCGTGGACCCTTCATGGGTGGAGGCCTCCATGGACTCGCGCAACCGTTACCCTTCGTGGGTTGAAGTCTCCATCAATGTGGATGTACGATAGCACCACCTATCGGAACCACGACAAAAACATTTGTGTCTCCAATTGCGTTTGAATCCTCCAAACTCTTCCCTTTACATTCTTGCAAGTTGCATGCTTTACTTTCCGCTGCTCATATACTCTTTGCATGCTTGCTTGAATTGTGCTAAGATTGCTTGACTTGTCCAAAGTTGCTAAAGTCTGCCAAGAACTAAAATTGGGAAAAGGATAAGTTTTTATTTGGTCAAGTAGTCTAATCACCCTGCTCTAGACATACTTTCGATCCTACACCCAATTATCTTACCGTTTCCTTAGGAGTCAAGTAAACCTCTCTATATAAGAAGAGGAGATGTATCAATCTAATAAATCAAGAAGCAATCATTATTTGCTTGGCTTCCCTTAGGGAGCTGGGAGACCTAACCGTAGCCGCCTCTTGCGCCGTTGTCGCCTCTTCTCCATCATGCAAGGACGGCGTCCAGCCGCCGGCTGCCGCGCCCTCGTCCTCGTCCTCCTCATCGTTCCCCTACAATCTCCGCCCAAGAAGTGGCATAACCTTAGCTCCTAACACCTTGGTATCAGGTAGCTTGGGTCTGATCATGTCTGCGCCACCACCCACCCCGCTGCTGCCCACCTTGCCGCTGTCCACCACCGCCGCCCTCTCCATCGCGCCGCTGGCACTTCCCGCCGCCGCGGTCGACAACTCCACCGCGCCGCTCAGCTCCTCCGTGGGGGCCTCCCCCGGCCAGTCGCTACCCGTGACCGCGCCACCTATCGTCGTCTACTTCCCGGCAAAGATTATCGGGGTCCTTAATGACCTCGTCACTGCCGTCCAGGGCATCCGCCTCTACCTGGCCGGGCCTTACGGGCAGCCGCCGCCCTTGCCGCCAGCCACCGTGACCGGGCCAGCCGCCCTGCCCTGGTACGCGGCCACCACGGCGCCGATCGGGCCTCTACACCACCACTGGCCCGGTCAGCCGCCGCCCACCATCGCCCCCTACTGGCCGCAGTGGCCGGGCCCGGCGATCGCTGCGCATCCGACGCCTCCCGGGTCCGAGCAGCCGCCGCCCTAGCTGTCGGCCCCACCGCCGCCCACTGCCACGCCTCCATGGCCACAGTGGCCGGCCCCGGCCCTCGCTGCGTCCCTCACGCCACCCGGTCCGTGCCACCGCAGCCACAGCTGCCGGTCCCGCCACTGCCCAGCACGGGGCCCGGGTCACCCACAGAGGGAGGCGTACCAATCCAGCAAATGTGCTTCCCGCCGTCGTCGCCCCCAATACCGGCCTAGCTGACCGGATCATCGCCGCCACCCGTCTACATGTCGGCTGGAGACCCGCCGGCACCCACTCTGTAGTTCGGTGATCCCTCTGGCTCGGCGGGGCACTCCACGGGCCGCAGCCATGCTGACCGGGCGCCCCAATCCTCGCTGATTCGCACCTCCGAGCCAGTCGGCCACGCCACTCTGACTCGGACACTGCCACGATTTGCCAAACTGGACATCGCCACTTATGACGGCATGGAGGACCCCCTCAACTGGCTCAACCAGTGCGAGCAGTTCTTTTGCGGGCAGCACACCGTTGCCTCGGAGCGTACCTGGCTCGCATCTTACCACCTCCGCGGCGCGACACAGACCTGGTACTACGCCCTCGAGCAGGATGAGCGCTTTCGCGAGCTCTGCCTTATTCGTTTTGGGCCACCGATCCGCGGGAGCCGCCTGGTAGAGCTAGGCCGCCTTCCCTTCACCTCCATGGTTTAGGACTTCACCTATCGTTTCCAGGCCCTGGCATGCCACGTGTCGGGCGTGACGACGCAGCAGCGGGCCGACCTCTTCGTCGGTGGACTTCCAGATCACATCCGCGCGGATGTGGAGCTTCGGGGACCCCAGGATCTCTAGACGGCCATGTACTACGCCCGCACGTTCGAGCGCCACGTGATGGCCATCCATCAGGCATCACCGTCCCGGGCCGCTGGGCCGCTACCCGTGCCGGATGTTCCCGTGCAGGGTCGGCTTGCTCAGACTTCTGCGGCATCCCTCGCCGCAACCGCGGCGCGCCCGTTCCGCCGGCTCACCTCAGCCGAGCTACTTGAGCGTCGCCGCCAAGGGTTGTGCTTCAACTGCGATGAGCTCTACACGCCCGGCCATGTCTGACCTCTTCTGCCTGGAGGCTGCAGACTACATTGAGGAGGACGTCGTCGCCGCTGACCTGACCGCCCAAGTTGTCGCGAAGGTGTTTGACGCTGGTTCATCACCTCGAGGAGTTCAACAAGCACTTCCCCATCTTACAACTCGAGGACGAGTTGTTTCTGCAGGTGGGGAGAAGTGTTATGACTCTCATATTAGGGGCTTAGCCCAGTGGGTTGTGGCCCAAGTTATCTTATCGTTATTAGGGGCTTAGCTCAATTATCTTATCATTTGCTTAGGAATCAAGTAAACCTCTTTATATAAAGAGAGGAGATGTATCAATCTAATCAAGCAAGAAGCAATCATTATTTGCTCGGCTTCCTTAGGGAGCCGGGAGACCTAACCCTAGCCCCCTCTTGTGCCGCCTCCGCCTCTTCTCCACCATGCAAGGATGGCACCCAACCGCCGGCCGCCGCATCCTCGTCCTTGTCCTCCTCCATCGTTCCCCTACAATCTCCGTCCGAGAACTGGCAGAACCTTAGCTCCTAACATGTGACCAAAAGAAAAATTCTAAATTTGCCATGTGTAGAAAAAATATTAAAAACAACATATGTAAAATTTTCCATCTGACTGTTAGAAACATTTCCAAAAATTGCCATGTCATATGCACCAAAAAGCAAGTAATTTGCCATCTTAAAACATGAAATTTATTACCATATGGACATAACAAAAATGTGTAAATTTTGCCGCGTGGCATGTTTAAAAAAATCATAATTGTTTCCCAGTTTCAAATAATATAGCATGGAAATTTTTATATGTTAGAGCACGGCAAGTTGTAAATTTTTGTTTCCCTGTATTTTTCTGTACTATAATTTTTTTGTTTATGGCTTTTAGAAAAAAAGACATTAGTCAATGCCCTAGCCCGATTTCCCATGTGCTGTTTGGGCCAACTCAAAGCAGGATAAGAATGGCCCAATTACGCCTCCAGCCGACGATGCTTTGTTCTTGGTGCAGTCTCTTTACTAGACACAGCCATCTCCCAGGACTCCTGCTGCGGCTGATCCTCCTTTGCTCCTGCTTCTGCAATAATGAGCAGCAGCGTTATACAACCTAGTTACAAAATTTTGAGATCAAAAGTGCATCATGGCAAAGGCAAGTTAAATCAAATACCTGAAAACTCAAATATTTCTAGGCTTAGCCCGTGAAGTAAGCCCTCGCGTACTTTGCCACAGTATTTGATCTCCATAGAGGGCAAATCGACACAAATTACATGACCATCAAAACGTTGGCCAGCTGGTAAGTAAAAGTTTACCAGATTATGATTGCAAGGATCAACAGTAGGATATGATGGTACAAACTTCGGTAGACGACTTGAAGAATAGCTTGTGCCTTCCCAAAAATCTGCAAATTTCATCTCGCACTCTTCAACCCACCGCCCATCTCTCCAACTCCAAGTCTTGACATAATCTTCACATTGATGTGACTTGATACCATAATCACAGAAAAGATCGTCTTTCCTAAAGATATGGACAAACCTAAGTTCTCCTGTGCTGATGCTGACAAAACGATCTTCTTGTCTGTACCCATCCTCTAAACATGCTGTTGGAACTGGGATGAACCCAAGAGCAGATTGGTGATGGTCAAGATCATAAGAGAGGATTCCACAGCACAAATCCACCCACCAAAAACTATTTTCATTGGCAAGCACTGTACGAATGTCCCAGTTCCAGGAAGTAAGATCATCAGGGAGAGAGACACTCTTAGTTTTCCATTCTCCTGTTGACGTAGATAAGATGCATACACATGGCGGACCTTCAGTTGCCATACTCCTTTCATATACGGAAGAAGACCTTGCAGTTGTCAATGGCATGCCTTCCTTCAACACAGCCACTGTGTAATGACCACTCTGATGCAGGAGGCCAAAATTAAGGTCAGGACCACCAGGAATCTCAGGAAGACGAGATATAACTGGAGATGGCACATCATTCTTAAGCAAAAAATAATCGTGATAGAAATAAGGATAGGTCTTATATCAACAATAGCCTGCATCAGAACAACATTGTAACAAGATGCCAGGGCTTCAGCATGCAACCTCTTTTTCACACCGTCACGAAACACGGTGCTGGTGGGGGTAACAGCCACTGCATCATCCTTCTTAAGAAAGAGATGAGAAAAACCAGGCGGTGTTAAACTGTGGTTTGGTGGAAACTGGCTCAACGCATCTGGTGCATGGCCTATCACTTTATATAGGGTACCAAGGGGTATAGTACAGGTACAAATATAGTTGTGGTACAATATACAGTCTAACACCCTCCTCAATCTTAACTGTGGCCTGAGGTACTCAGTAAGTTAAGATTGCGTCTACAACCTATGAACAAAGGAAGAGACAACGGTTTGGTGAAGATATCAGCAAGTTGATCCTTGGAGGAGATGAACTTGATCTGCAGGAACTTCTGTGCAACATGTTCTCTCACATAATGATAATCAACTTCGATGTGTTTCATTCGGGCATGAAATACCGGATTCGATGAGAGGTATGTGGCATCGATGTTGTCACACCAAAGGACAGGAGGCTGACTGTGAGAGATCTTCAATTCTCGAAGAAGGGACTGGACCCAAATAAGCTCAGCAATGGCATCAGCAACCGCCTTGTACTCAGCTTCAGTGCTACTCCAAGAAACTGTAGCTTGTTTCTGAGCACTCCAGGCAATCAGATTCGGACCAAAGAATGCGGCATATCCCCCCGTGGATCGCCTGTCATCTGGGTTACCAACCCAGTCCGCATCACTAAAGGCCGAGAGCACACTAGAAGGCGCCGGCTTGAGATGAAGTCCATAAGAGGCAGTGGAGCGAACGTACCGCAGAATACGTTTGACGGCAGTCAAGTGAGGCTCTCGAGGAGCATGAAGGTACTGGTAGACACAGTTAACTGCATATGAAATATCAGGCCGTGTGATGGTGAGGTACTGAAGAGCCCCAACAAGGCTTTGGTACTCGGTAGCATCATCAGCGGAGAGGAGATTCCCATCAGGAGCAGAAATAGGCACAGTGGAGGACATTGGAGTAGTAGCAGCTTTGCACTCCAACATGGCAGTATGTCGCAGGAGATCCTGAGAGTACTTCTGCTGAGAAAGAGCAAGACCATCATGTGGATACGTGACCTCCAGACCAAGAAAGTAATGAAGTTTGCCCAGATCCTTGACAGCAAAATCAGAACTGAGAGCCAGAACCAAACAATCAGTCGCCGCAACAGAGGAGCTGACAAAGATGATATCATCAACATAGACCAGAATGTACATGGTGACTTCTGGTCATTGAAGAATAAATAGTGAAGTATCAGCAGTGGAGGGCACAAAGCCATGAGCACGAAGCGCAGATCCCAGCCGAGCATGCCATGAAGAAATGCATTCTGAACACCATGAAGAACACCATGAAGAAATGCATTCTGAACATCCAATTGACGAAGAGACCAACCTCGTGTGACATCGAGTGACAGGAGCAGCCGAATAGTGGTTGGCTTAACAACAGGACTGAATGTATCCTCATAGTCAAGACCACAGCGTTGCTTGAAGCCCTTAGCAACCAGCCGAGCCTTGTACCGCTCAATAGAACCATTTGCGTGTCGTTTGACCTTGAAGACCCATTTGGAATCAATGACGTTGATACCTGGACGGGGAGAGACCAGCTTCCAGGTGCCATTCTGACGAAGATCCGGAATCTCGAGGTCCATAGCAGCACGCCAGTGAGGAATACTCATCGCTGCTTGATAGTGTCGAGGTTCTGCAGTAGGATCTGACTGCACTTGAGCCAAGCAGGCAGCAATCCATGCAACAGTGCCATCCGTGTATTTCTTGGGCCGGTGAATACCACTCCGGCTACGTGTATGCGGCCGAAGAACCATAGGAGCTGGAGGCGGGTCCGCCGCTACCTCGTCAGAAGAGGCAGGCGACGGTGCAGGAGACGGGCTCCCGAGCGGCGAGGCCGCATGCGGGGCAGGCACAGGCGAGTCCGGCCCAGGCGAGGAAGCTGACATGGGCGAGGCAGGCTCAGGCGAGGCCGGCCCAGGTGAGGCAGGCGGGGGCGACACGGGTGGTGAAGACCGCTCAAGCGAGGCGGGAAGCAGGAGAGGCCCACTGCCAGCCGGCCGCGCGAGCAATGAAGCGGCTAGGCCAGGTGGAGCCGATGAGGCAGCCTCGGGGCACTCGCCCGCTGCATGTCCCATGCAGCGATCGACGACGCCGTCATCAGAGGCAAGTGCGGGCGACGCTGGTTCATCAAGTAGCTCGAGACGAGCGCCACGTCCGGTACCTGCATCGTGATTAGGCAATAACACAGGCGACTATGCAACATCCTCAAGTTGATCAGGCGAAATAAAGAGCTATGAGTGGATGATGACAACGATGAGGAAGATGGCAGATTCGAAAAGGGAAACAGATTTTCGTCGAACACGACATCACGAGAAATATAGACTCTATTTGTTGGAACATGGAGACATTTGTAGCCTTTGTGAAGAGCACTATACCCAAGGAAGACGCACTTTTTGGAGCGAAACTCAAGCTTGTGGCTATTATAGGGCCGAAGGTGCAGCCAACAAGCACAGCCAAACACCTTGAGAAAAGTATAGTTAGTGAGTTCATTAAACAACAGTTCAAGTGGTGTCTTCATTTTTAATACTCGAGTAGGAGTTCGATTGATCAAGAAATAAAAAGTGGTAAAAGCATCACTCCAAAACCGAAAGGGCACGGAGGCATGAGCAAGAAGTGTAAGACCAGCTTCAACGATGTGGCGGTGCTTGCGCTCAACGGCACCGTTCTGCTGATGTGTATGTGGGCATGAAACACGATGAGATATCCCAAGCTTATTAAAGAAAGAATTGAGGTTGCGGTATTCGCCCCCCCCCCCCAATCTGACTGAACATGAATGATCTTATGCTCGAGGAGTTTCTCAACATGCAATTGAAATTGTAAGAACACATGAAACACATCAGCTTTGCTTTTTAGGAGATAAAGCCACGTAAAGCGACTGTAGGCATCAATGAAGTTGACATAATATTTATGACACTGACAGAGGTTTGGGCAGGGCCCCATACATCCGAAAACACAAGCTCTAATGGAGTAGTAACAACTCGAGATGAAGACACAAATGGTAACTGATGACTCTTTCCCTGTTCACAAGCATCACAAACTTCTAAGGTTTTATTACTAGATGACATAGGGAGCTCATGTCTATGCAAAACATGGCTAACTATGGGAGACGCAGGATGCCCAAGCTGGGCATGCCAATGAGACACCGACGTGCGAACAGCACTGAAGACCTCCGGAAGGGATGGCGCCTCCAACGCATACATGCCCTGATAGATGCGACCTCTAAGAAGAACCTCCCGTGTGGCTCGATCCTTCACCAAGAGATGAAACGGGTGAAATTCACAAAACACATCATTATCATAAGTAAACTTACGAACAGATAGTAATGGACGAGTGACGAGTGGGACGCGAAGGACATTACGAAGGCGAAGGCGACGAGGGGCACTAGACAGAAGGGAGGCCTGACCAACATGAGTAATGGGCATACCTGAACCATCAGCGATGTGGACCTTGTCACGGCCGCGCTAGGGCTCCACCGCCTGGAGTCGAGAAGCCTCGTTGGTCAGGTGCTCCATGGCACCCGTGTCAAGGTACCAAGAGGGATCGATCGGATACGACGGCGTGTACCCGCCTGCGCCGGGGTGGTTACCGCCAGGGTGGCCAGCGGAACTCTATTCGGCGATGGCAGCTTGCTTCTCGTTGCCGCGCCCGTCATTGCCGATGCCAAGGAAATCCTCTTGAAGCGACGGTGGTAGCGAGAGGCATAGTGCCCGTGGATGCCACACAGCTGGCAGTCGACGTTGGGGCGGCCGCGGTGATCGGTGGTCACAGGAGGGCCATGGCACGGCGGTGATGGAGGGGGCTGGCGGCCACCACCTCCCATGGGCGGGCCAGTAGGAGGACGAGGTGGACGATGGCCACCAGCACCACGGTAGGCGGCGTGGGCCTGAGGGTCATTCAGCTGCATCTCGGCATGGCGGGCGTCAACACATTGCTCGGTGGAGAGGAAGCGCGCATACAAGTCCCGGGAGGACAGGGGCGTCTCACGACCCCGCACCGCCTCAACTAGGTTGTCGTAGTCCTGATCGAGGCCCTGAAGAACTAAGTCAGTGAACTCCGTATCACGAAGCGGCTCCCTGATAGCGGACAGGGTGTCGGCGATCGTCTTGATCTTGTTGAAGTAGACGTGCGCGGAGGAGTCGAGCTTCTTGCACTCGACGAGTTGTTAACGAAGAGCCGACACGCGAGCCGAGGAGTGGGCCGAGAAGCTGTCCGCCATCATCGCCCAGACGTCAAGGGATGTGGCGGCGAACACCACCAGCCCAGCAACTCCTTCTGTCAAGGAGGACTGGAGCGCGGACAGGATAGCCTGGTCATGTGCGACCCAGGCGCGGTACGCCGGGTTTTCGGCCGAGACCCGGGCGCCGATGGCCGTGACCGCAGGGATGAGGCGGGGCGGACACGGGTGGCTCCCATCGACGTAGCCTTCGAGATGGCGGCTGCGAAGGAGCGGTAGGATCTGCGCCTGCCAATACAGGTAATTATCCTGCGTGAGGCGCACCATGATGAGGTGCGTGAGCTGATAGGGACCATTGCCCGGGCCGCCGGCGGCCGGGGATCCAGCAGGGGCGACGACATCAGCCGTGGTGGAGATGATGGTTGCCTCGGACACGACCGAGTAGGGGCCGAGGAACGGTGAGGCTGGGGGCGCCGATGGAGCCGGGGGCGGCACCACGCTGAACGGCACCAGCGGCGCCGACGCGGAGGACGGCAGCGGAGGGAAGAACCCTGGAGTGAACTACGACGAGCCGAGGTACAGAGGGCGCGAGGTGGTGGACGTGGCCATCTGGCTCGTGGTGCTGGCAGCGAGGATCGCCGCGAGTTGGGGCGGGATGAAGGGCGCCACCGCGGGCGATGTTGCGGAGGCGGGCAGGGCAGCGGAAAAGGCCGAGGGAGCGCCAGAGGAACTCATGGCGATGGCAATCTTGGCGGCGGCGCGGCAACCTAGGAGGCAGCAGCGGCGGCCAAGGATAGAAGGCGGCGGCTAGGGTTGTGGAAACCTAGTCTGATACCATGTTAAACTGTGGTTTGGTGGAAACTGGCTCAACGCATCTGGTGCGTGGCCTATCACTTTATATAGGGTACCAAGGGGTACAATACAGGTACAAATACAGTTGTGATACAATATACAGTCTAACAGGCGGTGCTTCAGTGCATAATGAGATTTTAAAGTTTATACCTTCACTCGTCTCTGCACCTATCCATATTTTGTAATCAGTGCCCAGTGATGATGTTTCTCCATACACAAGACAGTCGAGAAATAACTTTGGCTCATTTTGCTGTAATAAAGTCAACGGAAGAACAAAGTTAGAGCAGTAATAAGATTATAAAGGACTAATTAACAAACTTTTCAATGTAGTATGCTACATGACGTATCAAGGCAACATTTAGCCACTTCAGCCCTTGGAACATCGAGAACCTTTGAGAACTCAAATATTCGGTGTATTAGAGCCCATATCTAATATAAAAAGCGTAAAATGCATCGGAGGTCCTAAAAGTATTTGAAGTGTGTCAGCTGGGTCCTATAAGTACGAAAATGCACATTTGGGTCCTAAATTTAGATAAGTCTACGCCCACGTGAAGCATTGACTGATGCCACATAGGTTCTACTTTGCCCAAAAAAAGACCCTAAAAATTATATACTCAAATTTAGAATGCCCAGCCACCAATGCACACAACCACCAGTGACTTCTCGGCTACGTCTGTCACCTTCTCTCTCCCTAGGTGGTTAAAAGCCCCGTAAATTAATTTTAGGACCTTCAATGTGTTTATAAGAAATACTTCAAATCCCATATCAAAAAACACTTGCAAATTAAAAGAATCAAGAGTGCCATATTGTCGGCGTTTTGGGAACGGGGTCCCCAGACTTGCCTGCCTGCGACCCGCGGCGTGGCTCCACCAGTGGTCCTGTACGGCCCATCTTCACCAGCAAAGACTCAAGACCCTTGCGAGGGGCCAAACCTCGCGAGGCGGATGACACAAGACCTCCTCAGGGGCGGCTTCACCAGACTGGCTCATGAGGGGCGGAGAGATCAAGGCCAGGAACACCTCGCGAGGTTTGCGTGATGCAAGCCATGACGACTGGAGCCCGAGGCATCAGGCAAAGGTTTCCATATCAGTGCAATGAGACCAAGACCACCAGTACAGCAGGACAGAGGTCACCGTGGAGCCCAAGATGGCGTCACCACCAGAGCCTTTGGCAGGCGAAGATTACTTTTGTCAGGATAGCTCGTACTAGCTGCCCCCCTTTGAATTGGCCGTTGTGGGATCCCTTCCCGCTCAATATTTGGGAAGAGGACCAGGGCCTCTATATATAGGACTAGCCACCACCATAGCAAGAGGAGGCTCATCTCATCTAGAGAGACCATCCCCAACCACTCAAGCTCACCAAGCACAAGAACACCTCTCCTCAGGAGGTTGTTCTTCCCTTGTAACTGTTCACCCTTAGTCCAAGAGGCAATCCACCACCACACTCGAGTAGGGTATTACACCACAACGATGGCCCGAACCAGTATAAATCTTGTGTCTCGTGTTCTTTGGGTCCGTCGAGCTAGGCCATGGGATCGTGGAGTGTGCGAGCCAGAGAGGGGGAGAGATCTTTGAGCGCACCCCAGTGTTCGAACCTCAAGGGTTTTGCCGGAACCCGAAATCCGACATTTGGCGCGCCAGGTAGGGGTGCACCGAAGCTCTCCCCCCCCCCTGATGGCCTCGCCACTCCGACTAGCTCTCATAGATGTCGCCGCTTCTTCGACTGGATCGACAGGCGCCCTCCATAGTGCCGTGGGGCTCCGGGCCTTCACCCCCGCCCTGCGGCAGGTACAGTGGCCGCACAAGTTCAAGCTGGAGATGCCGCCCTGTTACGATGGCGCGGCGGATCCGGCAGCCTTCCTACTAGTGTACGAGGAGACCGTCTTGGAGGCCGGGGGCGATGGTAAAGTCATGGCCAACTGGCTCCCAATGGCCCTGGCTGGCGTACCATGCGTTTGGCTTCTCCATCTGCCGAAATCTTCTGTGGCCTCCTGGAAGGAGCTGCGTGACCTCTTTATCGCGCGCTTCAGAGGACCAGCACCCCCCGTCGTCGCGGCTCTCCTCGGTGGCTCGTAGGTACCGCCCTTAGATCGTCACGTCAAGCCGTTCTTTCGCCAGATTAGCGTCGTCTCCATGTGGCAGGGGGCCCCCCGGGTTGGGCGGCGCCCAAGGCCGACCTGACCTTCAACTCGGGGGATCACCCAGTCACCACTGTCGGCTCGGGTGTGCTTCCGATGCTTTGCACGCCCACCATCTGCAGCATAGCTATCACCAAGACCCTCATCGACGACGGCGCCGGCCTCAACGTGCTCTCCGTGGAGGCTTTCAGCCTCCTTCACGTACCACTTGAGCGGTTCCACCCCAGCAAGCCTTTCTCCAGGGTCGGCGGCGGCTCCTCCGACCCCCTGGGGCAGATCCGCCCCCCCCCCCATGACTTTCGGCACATGCGACAACTACCGCACCGAGCTAATCAACTTCGACATCGCCCGCATCGACTTTCCATACAACCCCATCCTCGGGTACCCGGCATTGGCCCAATTCATGGCAGCTACCCATCCTGCCTACAACCTCATGAAGATGCCAGGAAGCAAGGGCGTCCTCACCGTGGCCAGAGACACCAAGGAAGCCGTGGCGGCCCTCAAGCTAGCCTTCAGGGCCACGGCGGCAGCTTGCCCGGTCGACAAGGCCATGCCCAGAACCAAGAGGGCTGCGCCGGCCAAGAAGAACCAGCTATTCACTCAAGGTCAAGCCAGGACGAAGTAGATACCTGTCGACGCGGACGGGGCCTCTAGCGCTACCTTTACCATAGGTGCTAACCTCGCTCCAGATCAAGAAAAGAAGTTGGTGGACTTCTTGCGAGCAAACAAGGAAGTATTCGCCTGGGAGCCTAAGCAGCTGGTTGGGGTCCCGAGAGGAGAGATTGAGCATCATCAGAGTGTGTGTCCCAATGTGCGCCCTGTGAAGCAGAAGGCGACGCGACAATCCACGGAGAAGCAGTCTTTCGTCGTTCAGGAAACTCGCAAGCTGGAAGCAGCATGTGTCATTCGCGAGATTCGATACCCAGAGTGGCTGGCGAACCAAGTCGTCGTGCCGAAGAAAGGAGGGAAGGAACGCATGTGTGTCGACTTCACCAACCTCAACAAGGCTTGCCCTCAAGACCCGTTCCCGCTGCCGCGCATCGACCAGATTGTCAACTCCACTGCGGTGTGTGATCTGCTATGTTTCCTGGACGCGTTCTCAGGCTACCACCAGATCAAGATGGCGGTGGAAGACGTGAAGAAAACAACTTTCTTGACCCCATGCGGGGTATAATGCTACACTTGCATGCCATTCGGACTGCGCAACACAGGAGCGACCTTCCAGCGGCTGATGCACATCGCCTTGAGGCGGCAGCTCGGGAGAAACATTGAGACCTACGTCGATGACATTGTGGTAAAGTCTCGGGAGGTGAGAACTTTGATTCAGAACCTGGAGGAGACCTTCGTGAGCCTGCGCCAGGTGGACTTGCGGCTCAATCCGGAGAAGTGCGTATTTGGTGTCCTTCAGGTAAGCTGCTGGGCTTCCTCGTGTCCCATGGAGGGATCTAGGCCAACCCGAAGAAGGTCAAGGCAATCGAAGACATGAGCCCACCGCAAAGCCTCAAGGAGATGCGTAAGCTCTCAGGCTGCGTGACTTCATTGGGGCGCTTCATCTCCAAGTTAGGGGAGCACGTCTTGCCATTCTTCAAGCTCATGAAGAAGAAGGGTCCGTTCAAGTGGACCCTCGAGACTGACCTGGCATTTCAAGACCTCAAGAGATACTTGACCAGCCCGCCGGTAATGGTGGCACCTCGTCCTCACGAGCCCTTGGTACTCTACTTGTCTGCCACACCCCACTCCGCTAGCGCGGCGCTGGTGGCCCTCAGAGAGGAGCCCCAAGTCAAGGACCCGCAAGATGGAGCTGCCAGGCCGGATGAAGCTGCACAATACCAGGGTGATGCTCCTGAGATAGCGGCTGCCCCGACCAGTCATCAAGCCTCAGGAGCTGGAGACCCACAGGAAGCACCTCGGTCCCCGGGAGCTAGAAACTCCGTCAGCTCTCCCAACCCTTGTCGAGCACCCAATATACTTCGTCAGCAAAGTGTTGCGAGATGCGAGGGCATGATACCCCATGCCTCAGAAGCTCTTGCTCGCACTCCTGGTGGCCTCGCGCAAGCTGCGCCACTACTTTCAAGGTCACCCCATCAAGGTCGTTTCAGCTTACCCGTTGGAGAGAGTGCTCAGAAGCCCCAATGTTGCAGGAAGGGTCGCCGAATGGAACATCGAGCTAAAAGCGTTTGACTTGGAGTTCAGCACAACCAGGGTCATCAAGGGGGTTGCGCTCGCCGGCTTTGTGGCATAATGGACCGATACCCCGGAGCTCAAAGCGGGCGAGAACCGATCCCTCTTGCCAGGGAGCAAAGCGCCGGATGGCTGGGTTATGTACTTCGACGGCGCGTTCGCGCGCCAGGGCTCGGGGGCTGGAGCCGTGCTCGTCTCGCCCACTCAGGCAAGCTTTACTACGCCGTGCAGCTCTATTTTCAGCGGGGCGAGAAGGTCTCCAGCAACATCGCAGAGTACGAAGGTCTCATCGCTGGCCTCAAGGCTGCGATGGCCCTGGGGTGAAATGCCTCACCATCAAGGGAAACTCGCAGCTCCTCGTCAACTTCTCCAACAAGGTGTACGAGCCAAGGGATGAGCACATGGAGGCGTACCTCACGAAGGTGCGCAAAATGGAGAAGCAGTTCATGGGCCTGGAGCTACAACATGTGCCTCGTGGCATCAACAAAGAGGCCGATGACATCGACAAAAGAGCATCCAAGCGGCAACCCCAAGAGCCTGGCGTCTTCGAGAATCGGCTCTTCAAGCCTCAGGAGGGGTGCTGGATCGAAAAGTTCAGGGTGTACCTGACGCAAGGTACGTTGCCGGAGAAGGAGGAAGACGCGGAGCGTGTGGCCCGGCAGGCTACGGCGTACTGCATCCAGGACGGTGAGCTATACAGGAAGCGGCCAAATGATGTTTCTCTATGATGCATTTCCAAGGAACAGGGGAAAGAGTTGCTGGCCGACATACATGGCGGGGACTGCGGGCACCACTCGTCGTCACGCACCCTAGTCGGCAAGGCTTTCCGCAGCGCATTCTACTGGCCCACGGCACTCAACGACACGGCCGAGCTGGTAAAATCCTGCGAGGCCTGTCAATTCCACGCCAACCAGATCCACCAGTCGGCTCAGGGCCTCCAGACTATCCCGCTCCCTTGGCCGTTCGCGGTCTGGGGCTGGATATCCTAGGCCCATTTCCTCGAGCGCCCAGAGGTTACCGCTACCTCTACGTCGCCATCGACAAATTCACCAAGTGGGCGGAAGTGGAAGTCGTCCGCACCATCCCAGCTGGGTTAGCAGTCAAGTTCATCAAGGGCCTCGTAAGCCGATTTGGGGTCCCTAATCGCATCATCACCGACAACGGCTCACAGTTCATTAGCAATCTCTTCAAAACATATTGTGCTAACCTTGGAACGCAGATCTGCTACGCCTCAGTGGCGCACCCCAGGAGCAACGTCCATGCCGAACGCGCCAACGCGGGGGTCTTGAGGGGTCTCAAGACTAGGACCTTCAAGAAGAAGCTCGAGGCCTGCGGCAGGGGCTGGCACGACGAGCTTCAGTCCGTGTTGTGGTCCATCCCCACCACTACCACCAAGCCGACAGGCGAGACCCCGTTCTTCCTCGTCTACGGAGTAGAAGCGGTTCTCCCACATGAGGTCAGGCATCACTCCGCGCGGGTCCGGGCGTTCGATGAAACACAGCAGAATGCCATGCGGGGGATGGACCTCGTGTTGGGGAAGGAACGCCGCTATGAAGCCTCGCTCCGAGCTGCGAGGTACCAGCAGGCGCTGCGGTGATACCACTGCCGCAGCGTCCGCTTCAGGACGCTCGAGGTGGGTGATCTTGTCCTAAGGTGGGTGCTCTCTAGGGAAGGGCTACACAAGATCTCACCCATGTGGGAGGGCCCGTTTCGGGTTGCCCATGTCTCCAGACCTGGTGCCGCGCGCCTGGAGACGCAGGACGGGATCCCCATCCAGAACGCCTGGAATATCCAACACTTCCGGAAGTTCTACCCATGAAGCAAGGCCCGGTGCCTGTGAAGCAAGGCCCAATGCCTGTGAAGAATCTCCGCTCATGACACTCTCACGTAATAATGAGTGGGGCTGTACACGTCCCAGAGTCTCAGGAGTGCCACCCTCGGGCCTCGAGCGCTCCCTCCCACGCCTAGTGGCAGCACTTAGCTCCGCGCTGGTAAGAAGACAAGAAGACTAGACTAGGTGCCGGACGTGGCTTTTCATTTCCTTTCCGCAGTTGGTTCGCCCCTTTTTAGTAAGAATTTGTTTTCTGGTGTTCCTTGCTGGCATGGTTCCATTGCCGCCTTCCTGCTCTCAGTTCCTCGTTTTTGGCATGTACTCTCCCTCGCGTGCCTCGCGAGGGGGCTGGACAGGCATCCTCATGAGCGTTTTCATTTTCCTGTCTTTCGCAAGGCACCCTCGCTCGAGCTCGCAAGCTGGCGCACCCCTCTCAATCTGTGCCCCCCGGGTACCACGATGCGAAGCACTGGGTCATGGCCGACAATGCCTACGACCAGGATTCAGAAGAATAAGGATTCCCTAATGAATTTTTGCAGTTCTCAGGCGCCTTCCGAGCACAGGAGGCCTCATCAGGCATTGAGGAACGCGCGTCTCGCAAGGCGGAACCTACTTCAGGCGCATCAAGCTCAGTTATTCCTACGCGCATACATAAAACATGATGCTGCAACACAACACGGGAATGATAAACATAGAATAGCCACTTAGAAATCATAATTGTTGCACGCCCCAGCAGGGCCCCATACTTGTCTCTCTCTTAATGCAGGAAGGAAAGGAAGAACAAAACAAAAGCGGAACGTGCTCCCGCGGCAGGTCGCAAGGATGGGCCCGTGTCGCTCTCCTGAGCTCAGCCAGACTCCTCCTTGCGCTTCACCAGAGCGCGGCGACGAGACGACCCGCTGCCACCTTCAATGCGGGCGCGGGGGCGTGGCGGTTGGTCTTAGCCGCCGCTACTGGAGCTGTCGCCGGAAGAAGAGTCGCCGTACCTGGACGAGACATGGCCGGCGCTGAGGGCGGGCCCGTCATCACTCTCGTCGCGGCCATCGCCAAGGCCGAGCACCTCGTCTTCATTGTTGTCCTCGCGGCAGTACCCGACGTGGCGACCATCTTCCCCAAATACCCTCATGAAGAGGGTCGCGTCGCCGTCGTAATTGAAGTGGAGGGCACACCGCCTGCCAAGTCCGCGCGCGTGGGCGAACGTCTACCAGCCGCGAGCCAGGACTGCATTGCCTGCGGCAGAGACCTCGACCGCGACCCACGAAGCCTTGCTGCAGCAGCCATCCGCCTGTAGCCGAAGACCGCTGGCACCTGTGGCTAGCAGCTCGCCGACAAAGAAGCGCGGGAGCTGAAGCCAAGTGCCGGCCGGATTCTCCAACCACACGATGAACTCCGGCAGCACTTCCGCCGAGTGGAAGCGCGGCCTGGGCGGCCGCGCGACCATGGGGCGCCTCCCTTCATCGACAAGGCTACCACGACTCGGGCGACCACCACCGCGCGAAGAGCCACCATCGCGGTCACCAGGGGCCACGGCGGGGGTCGCAGCGTGCTTGCGAGGGCGTCCGCACTCCCTCTTGGGCAGCGGTGACCCGGACCCCTCCTGACGAGCCTTCTCTTTTTCCGCAGCCGAGAGCCTTTTCGCAGGCGCCATGGATGTCACTGCCGGCAAAGAAGCAAGGAAGAAGAAGAAGCAAGGGAAGCAAAGGAAGAGATGGGTGACAGGGGCTCCGCCCCACTTTCGATTTATAGCCAAGGGGAGGCCAACCGCTGGCCTCCATGATCTAAGGTAATAATGATCTTTTTCTGCATGCAGCAAGGACCTGTCAAGTCGGGTAGTTGCCGAGGCGGCGTGGGGAAGCGGAGACACCCGTGTCCAATCAATCGTCATGCATCAACCGTGGCCGCAGGCTGTTGGGGCCCGCGGCGCTCCGCACTTGCCCCTTTGGCTTCGCCTCGAAGCCAAGCCCAAGCGCGCCTTGGGCCCGGGGGCTACTGTCGGCGTTCTGGGAACGGGGGTCCCTAGACTTGCCTGCCTGCCGCCCGCAGCGTGCCCCCACCAGCGGTCCTGTACGACCCATCTTCACCCGCAAACACTCAAGACCCTCGCGAGGGGCCAAGCCTAATGAGGCGGACGACGCAAGACCTCCTCGGGGGTGGCCTCACCAGGCTAGCTCGTGAGGGGCGGAGAGATCAAGGCAAGGGACACCTCGCGAGGTTTGCGTGACGCAAGCCATGACGACTGGAGCCAGGCGGGCGCCAGCGCGCGCAGTGTCCTCTTTTCCTCTTTGGTGCTAAAGGGGCAAGCGCAGGTGAGGAGTCCCGAGGCATCAGGCAAAGGTTTCCATATTAGTGCAATGAGACCAAGACCACCAGTACAGCAGGACAGAGGTCACCGTGGAGCCCAAGATGGCGTCACCACCAGAGCCTTTGGTAGGCGAAGATTACTTTTGTCAGGATAGCTCGTACTAGCTGCCCCCTTCGAATTGGCCGTTGTGGGATCCCTTCCCGCTCAATATTTGGGAAGAGGACCAGGGCCTCTATATATAGGACTAGCCACCACCATAGCAAGAGGAGGCTCATCTCATCTAGAGAGACCATCCTCAACCACTCAAGCTCACCAAGCACAAGAACACCTCTCCTCAGGAGGTTGTTCTTCCCTTGTAACTGTTCACCCTTAGTCCAAGAGGCAAACCACCACCGCACTCGAGTAGGGTATTACAACACAACGATGGCCCGAACCAGTATAAATCTTGTGTCTCATGTTCTTTGGGTCCGTCGAGCTAGTGATGAGGACATCCCAGCCATGGATACCACACCAACAATCATCAACGTCCAATCACAAGAAGTCGCGCAATGCAAATACATGATCAAGTGAATGCTAACTTAAGTTTATCATTTGACCATGAAATCATGGTTGTGCCTTCACCTTCTTTGTTGTTGGTTGAACTCAGGTGCAATATCGAAGAAGGCCAAACACATTTCAGTCCGTGCAAAACAATGTTTTATGGCGAAGGAACAAAGTTAGGAATTCATGAAGAATGAGTTGTCTGCTGAAGAAACATTGTCCCAATTCTGACGAAACAATGTTTTGTACGAGTTTGCATATTCCAACTTGCGAAAGGTTTCCAGAACTCGAGTTTGCTGCTGAAGGAAACATTGTTTGACTCCAGTGAACAATGTTTGGTCGGGAACTGCCAACCACCTCCAACGAGAGTATTCCAGAAGCTACCTCATTAAGTCTTGAAGCCATTTAGTCAAACAGAGCTAGTTCCAGAAGCTAGTTCTCTTTCACACCTATCCAGGGGGGTTGTCCCGATTATAAGTAGGCTAGCTCTTCCCTTCGTCTGAGACTTTTGCCATTTCTATCAAAGACCAAAGACATAGACTCCTCCTGAGATTGGAGAGCTCTTGTTATCCTTATTCTCGTGATTCCTTGCGAAATTGCTCCTAATCCGTGCTCCACGACTAGATCGTGTTGTGTGGATTAGAGTTTGTGGTTTCCCTTGCGGATTGCACCTATCCCGTGCTCCACGACTTGAGTGTGGTTGTGTGGGGTAGTATTGCGGGGTGTGGATCGGTGAATGTTCGGATTGCAAGCTTCGGTGAGCCTCCTCCTCGTCGGGTCATAATCTCTTATTTTCCATTTTCCGGCTGCTTGCAGCTAGTTATCCCCATCTGTTTATCGATCCTACACCATGAAGATCGGACCTCCCCTTGAACTCCCTCTTCTCTGAAGACGGGATCGCATCATCTGGTATTCAGAGCAAGGTTTACATGGTAGGATCTGTATCCTTTTAGCTAGATCTATCCTTTTTAGTTTAGTTTTTCCCCGTCCTAGAGTCCAAAGCCAAAAAGCCACACAAAAAAATCCAAGCCTTTGTTTGCTGAGATCTAGTTGTTTGCTATCCTCTTTGTGTTTGCACCAAGTTCTATCCAAAGTTGTTGATGTTTTTCTTTTAGTCTTGTCGTTGGATCTATTATGCTGCAAAAAAAAGAAGAGAGAAAAAAAAGTGAAAAAGAGAGTGAAAAAAGAGCAAAAAAAGAGAATAGAAAGTGTTGAGCAATTGTGCAATCATATTCAGTTTGGTGAGAAATTTCAGAAGTTGAAGTTGCAAGTGTTGTAGCTCAAACGTGGTGCAAGGATCTACAAATTTTTTCTGTTCATTTGGTTTGCATCGATTGGATCTCAGCACTGGCCCTCCCTTTTTACCCCACCCAGATCCACCTACACTACAAAAAAAATACACTTCCGTGATGATGCATGTTTGTCACAGTAGGTCGCTTTTTTTGTCATGCATGTACATCCATGACAAATTTATGACAGAATCAAGATAGTCATACATGTGCTGTCGTAGAAGTGTTCCATGACATTACCAAAATTATCATCACAGAAGTGTCCAATTCCATGGCGATAAATCGCGCGTCACAGAAGTGCTTTCGTCAAGGGTGACCAACATGGCATCCACCGTAACGGAACGTCGTTAAGCTATCGGGTCGGGGTTTGGATCTGATAACCCGTTAACAGCCCCGACCAATGGGGATTTTCCACATGTAAAATCATCATTGGCTAGAGGAAACACGTGTCGGCTCATCGTCGGGACAGATGTCATCCACTCACTGGACAGCAGGCGCCTATGATATGTCGACACGTGGCACGGCCCAACAAGTTTAAATGGGCCAGCCCAACTAAAGGCCCAGAAGATTTTGCGGACCATAATGGGCCGGCCCAGCTAAAGGCCCACGAGATTTTGCGGACCATAATGGGCTGGCCCAGCTAAAGGCCCACAAGATTTTGTGGGCCATAATGGGCCGGCCCAGGTAAAGGCCCACAAGATTTTTGTGTGCCGTAATGGGCCCGCCCAGGTAAAGGCCCACAAGATTCTTGCGGATCATAATGGGCCGGACAGCTAAAGGCCCACGAGATTTCGCCGACATTAATGAGTCGGCCCAGCTGTAGGCCCACAAGATTTTGAGGACCCTAGTAGGTCGGCCCATTATCTGCCTGCCATGTTTTGGGCCAAATGCCGGCCCATATTTGATCCGGTCCATTATTGGCCTGCCACGCTCCGGGCCTAATAGTGGCCCATATGAGATCTGGCCCGTTAAAGGCCTACCATGTTCTGGGCCAAATTACGGCCCAGATCAGGTCCGGCCCTTTAAGAGGCTTTGGGCTCAATTATGGCCCATATCAAATTCGGCCCGTCAACTGGACACTATGCTTTTGGGCCCACTTGCTAAAGGCCCACTTAGTAATTCGGCCTGATATTAGTTTTGCCCTGTTAAGGGCCCGTTTAACATTTCGGCCCTATATTAATTTTAGCCTGTTAAAAGCCCGTCATATAGTTGGGCCTAACTACGGTCCGGTTTGCATCCGGCCTGCTCGCAGTCGATATCTGATTGGGCCAAACAAGGACCGAGACAATTTTTTGGCCAGTTAAAAGCCCGTGATTTGATTCGCACAATCATGGGCCGGGGTTCATTTCGGGCTGCTGCCAGCCCGTGAGCTGTTCGGCATGTTTCAGGCCCAACCTACATCATGATTGCATGACGGCCTGATTATGTACCGTAATTTTACGGTTTGTCCGATTTACTGTGAAGATAGGATATATATATATATATATATATATATATATATATATATATATATATATATATATATATACAGTAAAATAACTGCAGCATCGTGAATAAGAAAAAACCTAAACTATACAATAAAGAAATTACGGCATATTACATCCACTGGGCATCAAAGTTCGCCACTATGATAATAAAGCACAAGCAGACAGCAGATTACATACACTGGGCATCAAAGATCGCCACCAGTGCAAATAAACACGTCGACAAAATAATATACAAAACCGACAGCACTTCAATAGAGTTCAGGAAAGGTTAGCCCTGCTGGGGAGCTGCAGCGCAAGCTGCTGAGCAAGATGATGAGATTGCGCTTGTTCAACACTTATATCTTCCTCACTCTGAAAGATAAACAAGAAGACAGATGACAGATTTTGCACATAAAAGTATCAGTGCTGTCAATTCATCACATTTCTTACTAACGAATAAAGTGACACACTTTAAATTTGCATTAACACAATATGGTATTGTTCAGGTCAAGACATGGCAGGAAATGACATTGTGAAGGAGTTGGCAGCTTCACGACACCACTAGATTACAGATCAAGAACTCATAAGTATCAATGGTTAGTGTGATGTCAATTTATACCATTTCAGATTGGCAAATAAAGAGACAGTTTAAATAATAGTAGATTGATATGACATTGTTCATAGTTAAGACATTGTAGAATATGACATTGTGCTGTAGTGGGTTGGTTGACCACACCACTGGATTACGAATGAAGAATAGAAGCATACATGCAGTGCAAAAGAAGATCACTTGCTCTGTATAGTTTAATTTACATGGTATGAAGAAGGAACTTGGTTGTACAACTAAAAACTTAAATTGAGAAAGGACAAACTTTTGTTTATGAACTACATATAATAAACTTTAAACAAGCAATTTGATGCAAACACCAAAAATAAACAGCTATTGCAGTCATGCCTAACCAAATATATACAACAAAGTTTGAAGGCTTGAGATGGACAAACTTACATTATTGGTGAAGACAGGCTCTATAAAGGCCTTGTCCATGCTGATGGGGGGCAATTCAAGAAGTTTACCACAGAATCTTCTTCAAAAGCATTGCCTTTATTCTACATTTTGTTAAGAGTAAATATAGATGTGATAATATACAAAAAAATGGAGAATATTTAAGATAAGATGAAGAGTGATGCTACATAACCAAGTAGCTATAAATGTAAGTGCAGCGATACAGGCAAAAGGTACAGCCAAGAGCAATGCACAGTTGAACTTCTTCAGTACCAACCTTATGGTAAGAGTAAATATAGATCTGATGTGTAGAAAATGGAGGGCAAAGGAAAATAAGCTGCAAAGTGATGGTACATGAACAACTACCTATCATTATAAGTACATCGATAAAGGACAACATGTACTTACGAGAACAATGCAGAGCTAAAAAAACATTGGCATTGGATATATTCGACACTAATGTAACCATTCATATAGATCAGATAATTTGGAGCGAACAATTGATAAGCAAGCTATCATGCATACTGTTGTCACATAATGAACTAGGTATGTATGCAAGTACAGTGATACAGGACAACAGGTACTAACAAGAGCAAAGCAGTGGGCAGCATATTTGCGATATCCTATCGTTCTTGTCAAACCGGAATTCTTCTTCGAGCAGATTTCCTGCAAAAAAGATCTGTAAGGCACATGCGGAAAAGTAGAAATTCAAATTGTCATGTGATTTCATAGACAGTACCTCATCCTGGGAACGAGACCAGTGCATAACAAGGTTTTTCCATTCAATGTCTTCTAAATTTAGTACAGGAGACTTCACCGGAAATTCGTTTATAGACTTGCCATCAAAGTGTGATTTCCTCAGGTAACACCGATACTGCTGCAATGCTTCCTTGAAAAGCACAAGTAAGCTTTGCTCGTCATGACTATCCAGATTGACCCTCGCCTAGTTACAACAATGTAATGTAAATCACTGATGTGTTCAATCAGCAGAAAACAGGAAAATAATAGCCATGAATAATAGCACTTACACGTAAGTTGGACAGGAAAATGTGAAAATGGTGTTTGTCTTCACAATAATCTTTCCATGATGGGAATATATGCACGTAGTCTCTAACAACATTGAAAGCATTGTCTTTTAAACTGGGAATAAATGGAATGGGGTTCAAATCTGCAGGAATTGACCGTCTCTGTAGTTGGGATAGGTCTTCGGCCGGTGGACTTGCTGTATTTTTTGCTGGAGTGGGATTTTTCTGTGGTACAGTTGGTGCTATGGCAAATGAAATCGGTATACCTTTTGCTGGAGTGCAGGTCCTGTGTGGTGGGGCTAGTGGTGTGGCCAGTGAAGTATGGGTACAGTCTGCTGGAGTCGGTCCTACGTTTTGTGTCACTGGTTGTACAGCCAATATAAGTGGGGTGCTGTCTGATTTCTCCGGCACCACCACGTTTTTCAATGACTTTGCTGGTGCTCCTTCAGGTTCGGCAATCACCCTCTTCCTTTTTGATGTCTAATGCACAAGAACAACATTTGAGTGGGAAAACATGGTATGATGACAGATGGAATATGTATTGATAATGGATGGGCATGGCATCTCGACATATATGATGAGTAAACTAAGCAGATGGCGGTGCAACAAAGTAGAAGAAATGCAAGACAACATATGCAAGATACGCACAATCAATAAAACCTTGCCAAATTAGAACAGGCACCTTGATGGGTGAACAAGACATGCCATCTGCCTTTGACTCCTCGAGGTTAGAATAGTTATTAGGATGATATTCTAAACAAGAATCAACAGGTGGGGAGCGTAGGAGTTTCATTGCTTCCAGAATGGCACTCAATGCCTTGCTGCCAATTTTGTAAGTCATTGCAGTGTTCCACAATATTCTTCTGATGCGCGGATTCTGATATTCACTGTAATTGCGTATAATATCTGAGAACCATGAAAATATAAATAGTTGCGAGATTATCTTTGTAATGCAAATGATATTCTAATATAGGGGCGCCCCTGTAAACACTTGTGTGCTATCACTGGATTCTGATGAGAGAGCTCATGTGTGCTGTAATATGGTGCGTGCATTTATATAATCTGGCACAAGTACACAAAAAAATAGGCTCTAGAAGTAAGGATAGCTGGCAGATGATAGGTTCATAATATACTGTATACAGAGTTTATTGCCAAACCATGATAACAAGAGCACACAGCAACTAGGCAGATCATAGTGTACATAACAGGGGTACACCATAACCAGGATATATAAATCGGGAAAGTGGAACTGGCTGGAAATTACGGTGTTGTATTGCCGCTAGTAATTGAAAGCCTATCAATCACGTACAGGCCAGCTCTATCAGTTGTTGACTGCAGATGTCCCTGCTCCCCTTCCTGACATGGAACATACTGTGCTTCCCATACAAAACACCGCACGGGCCACCGGCCGAACCACCGGCCCCACTGCCTGTGTTCCTCCGCCACCCCCACCCCCATCCCTGCCCCCACCCACGTCAAGTTTTCTTCGTTCGACGAGGCCCCACCACCGCCCCCACAACCACCGTCCCCACCCGAGCCCCTTCGATCGCACCGACGAACTCCGGCGAGCTCTGAAAAATCGACTGACCCAATTTTGAAATTTAGTCTACTGTGATTTAACTAGTGTGGAATATAAAAGGGGAAAACCATAAGCATTGCGAGTATGGTGTTGAGCGTGCCATGGTGGATCTGAAGGTGCAAACCGGACAAAGGCAACTTCGCAATCAAGACAAGAAATCGGAGTAAAGCAGTGGCGATCTATTTTCTAGCTGCGATAAATAAGTTGAGCAGATACGAAAGAGTACCACCTTTGGTGCGGCGCTGTGTACGCATCTGCTGAGAATTTGACGGTGTTGCGGTAGCGATGGTTGTCGGCGGCGTGGAAGCAGATCTAGGAGGGTAGACGGTGGCGGCGGGGCGCGGTGGACGAGACGTTCGTAGGAGCGGCACCGGCAAGGTGGATGATGGCGGGGATGAAGCGAGAGGACGGGATGCAAGGATCCCGGTCCGAAGCCGTGGATGAGAGAGGTCGATCTCTTGTAATGGACGGCGGCGTCGAGGTATCAGCTCCGTCATGGTGGAGGAGGATGGCGGTGGATGGGGTGGCGGACGGCGGCGGACGGAGGAGGGTGGGGTGGAGAGGGTGTTTTGGCGCCCACAGAGTACGAATGGGGAAAAGGGAGGTAGAGAGGAAGGGGGAACCATGTATTCAGGGCGCGCTTGTCTCAAATGCGAGGAAATTTATAAACTTAGCCCCCGTTTCAAATTTCTACTACATCACAGCAACACTAGTCAGATGGGGATAGGACGGTAATCTCGCATACACCGAATATTTGCCGACGAGAGTTTGTTTTTGGCGCCCACCGTGTATGAATATGAATCGGGGAGGGAGTCGATTTCGGCCGAGGACACACTGTGTTTTGGCACCCACCGTGTATGAATCCGGGTGAGAGGCGGTTACGTCATGTTTGGGTGAAATTACTAACCTACCCCTATCGAAACCTATAGAAATCTAGCATATAGGCTTTGCGTGGCAGGGATAGGCAGTAGTGATTTCCATCTCGCAGATTTTGGTTTCGGGCGGTTACTGTGACTTTCCCCGCTTCGTTCAAATTTTGCAGAGTGCACGTTTACCGTGCCAACTCAATTCGAATCCCGTTTGTATTCTATTTTTTCCGGCGGGACCCATTTTCAATTGGAATTACATTCTATATACATCATTTTTTTATATATACTTTCAAAAGCACAACACCATTTATACATAAATATGGTTTACAAATGGCATGATCTTAGATTCATAAGGTTGTATCCATCAATTTGGATTTTCAAATATTTGAAACCACTTTATGTTGAAATCCAATGTATGCATTCCTCGCTAACGGTCTCCAATTAATGTGTGTTTCATGCGGTTTTTTTTTACTTCTCAAACATGTATAATGTGTTTCACACACGCAACATATAGTGTAATCCCGTTTAGACATTAATTGCATATAAACCATGCATTGTTTGTAATTGAAGAATCTATGGATCACCAATATTGATAAACTATATAACATTACACGTGTGCCCAAATTCAAATGAATATGCATGTCTGATACACCAATTTGCGTTATGATATTATCGATGTCATGATCTCCAGTTTAAATATTTGAATCCCCTTTAATCCAGATATTCGTCTCATATAGCTATAACTCATGCTTATATAGGACTATCTCTCTGGACCTATACGCGTTCATCGTCTCTCAGGTATCTCTCGTGCTACCTATATGTCGACAATGATCTTTTATCTTCGTAACACACTGACGGTACTCTCTCCCTCGACCTTCATCACTCTATCTCTCTCTAAGTATATCTCGCTCCCTACTATATGTCTCTAACTATGATTCTCCATGTGGAATCTCTTTCTCTCACACAAACACAAAACTTTGTCTCCCGGGGTCTCACTTCTCTCTACTATTCCCATGTGTGCCACTCGCACACCCCTCATATAGAGATGTCTTCCGCTCCTTAGATATGAGAACCTACGACTCTTCCTCTTCAATATCTCTTTCTCACACACAAACACAAACTCTGTCTCCCAGGGTCTCATATTTCTCCATTGTTCGCTTGTATGTCGCTCACACACACCCTCTCCCCCTAGAGATATCTTGTGTTCCCTCGTATGTCTCTCTAGCTATCACTCTCGTTGTGAAATATCTTTCTCTCTCGCAGACACAAAACTCCGTCTCTCTGGATCTCATTTCTCTCTGATATCTGTTTGTATGTGACTCACACGCACCCTCTCTCTATCTCTCTCACACCCACACACATAATCCAGCCTTCTGATCCACTCGACTCCTATCTCTAACGCACACTAGCTAGCATCTTTATCTTTCTATTTATCTGTTTCTCCATCAACCTTCTTTCTCGCCCTCACTCTTGATTCCTATCACGCACACTACATATGTTTCTCTCTACATGCAGTCAAGTGCCCTTTCACACACATATATAACTTCACCCTTTGAACCACCCGACGGTCATCTCCAACACCCAAACTAGCTGATATCCCTCTAGCTAGCATCTCCATCTTTGTATCTATCTGTAGTTTCTCCGTCAACATTTCTTCCTCGCACGGAGTCTTGCTTCCTATCACCCACACTATATATGTCTCTCCATACATATGCATTTATAGGTTGGTCTCTTTTGCACAATCGTTGCGCCTCACTCCCTCTGCTTGCCATAGATGCATGCTCCAGCCCACGCCACTATCTCTTAAAGACAAAAACACATGCTCAATTGTCGGGACTTCTTCCATGCATTCTCACATGCATGCATATTTTCATACCGATCCGTCTCTCCCATGTCGTTGATCTTATGACTTATGTCTTCTTTCTTTTATCTCGATCATGCGCGCGCACAGACACATCCCACGTATACATGTATACCTCTCACACATGCACGTTCAAGGTCTCTATGTCTCCTTACGTAGTTAATTACCCTCAATCCTAATGCCACATCGAATCATTCTCCTCTTTTGTGCACATAACTTCCGCCTGGATGGGTAAAACACACACTCACACTTAACAATCTCCTTCTAGCTACCCCCCCCCACCCGCCTCTCACTCTTCCCCTATATCCCCGAAACCAATAAGACAATCCCTTAGTATAATTCTCGCCTACATGCACCATCGATATATAGTAGTCTTCCTCGGTATCTCTCGAACAAACACGTTCTCTAGAAGTCGACTCCTCTCACACGCACACACCTTCTCTTCCCTCTCTACGGGTATTTTCTCTCTCGCACCCCATCGTTGGTGGCCTCTGCCATACACATCACCTCTCTATGATGAAAGCCATGCACACTTAAATTACATCCGCCACAGAGGACCCCACGACACACACACACGCACGCACGCACCCCCCCAACACACACACACACACACACTAAGACTCCATCTCTCTCTCTCACACACACACACACGCGCGCGCGCGCAAGCACGCACGCCCTCCACCCCCCACACACACACACACTAAGACTCCATCTCTCTCCCTCTCACACACACACACAAAATAAGACTCCATCTCTCTCTCCTCTCTCTCTCTCACACACACACACCCCACACACACACACTAAGACTCCATCTCACACACACATGCTCTAGGCGGAGCATTTGTTCCTACCACCCTTCATCCAACCTTATACGTATGATAAACAATCACCTTTATTTACTTGCATACCATGGACAAATTCCACTTTACTTTAGTAGTCAGCAAACTTATCATCTGTACCCTTATAAAAAACGAGTTGGTGGTGATGGTGTGCCTGCCATCTTGTAATACATACCGTATGATCTATATCTGAGGATAGAAAGCAAACTATGATAATTTTACAAAAGATACCGACACCTCTCTCCACATCATTATCTCCCGCAACCTCATTGATCAGCAATTAAAAAAGGAATAAGTCTCTGGACCAATCTAGCATGCATGGTGGCCGCCTACCGCCTGCCGGCGCCGTCCATCCCCATGCCTCCGCCCATTTCGACCACCAGTCACCACCACGCTCCACTCCTCCTCGCCTTATCTCTCATCTCTCATTTTTTCGATGACATTCTCGAGATACCAGTTTTTCGATAAAATTCTTGAGATATCATTAGTTTTTACACATGGGATTACTCCTGCATGGGTCAATCACAACAGGTGTTATGTAAAAAAATGCATATTGATGTTCTGTGCAATGCACGAGAATCTTGCTTGTAATTATATAACGCAAATCACGAGCAGGAAGTGACATTTTTTTGACACAACCACGTTAACATGGCCACGTAAATCACTAGCTAAAGTAAATACCATTATACTTATATCCCGATGCAAAAGGTTGAGTACATGTCCGAAGAGTAGAGTCGCACACATGTACTCTGTCTCTCAGAATCTCTGTCACACACACACCAGTTACGTGACGCCCACTTAAGCAGACACGTATGTTACAATTTGTGCACCCGCGGGTACACGTGATGCTGCACATTTATTTAAGCTGGAAGGCGAACCCAAACAGTAGCTACATTCATTCCCCTCCCGCCGCCTCTTCTCTGGTCGCCGTCGCCCGGTAGCCATGGGCCGGCCGAAGGTAACAACATATGCCATACTCCCGCCGGAGCGGCGCTTTAATATGGAAATTTTAGTGGTCATGCATGCATCTTTTTGTGCTAGCACTCCTATATAAGGGTTGACCGGTCGCTTCCCGCGAACGTGCGCGGGCGGTGGAAGAGGAAGGAGAAGGGAAGCGGGTTGTGGAGTAACGTTTTTTACCACAATTTCTTAGGAAACCGAGTGCAATAATTGAGTAGTTTTGCAAACAACCAGTACTACACCTGAAACGGTTCAAAACCTATACTCCCTTGCCAGCGCGCGCTTCCCGCATGAAACGGTCAGCGTCGCCCTGGAGCATGAGTGCCGCATTAATGCCCGGCCAGAGCGGAGGCAACCTCTCACTGCCGCCGGCTTTGAAGTGGCGCGACGTCCGAGAGAGCGCCGCTTCCCGGTGCACGCAACTGCTCCGCGTCGAGACTGGCCATAGGCCCTATTTGGATCCATGGGTTAGAGTTAGTTTGATCTAGTTGGGGCTCAAATAGCCCTAAACTATCCAAGCATGAGGGTTTGGAGCAAGTTGCACTGAACCCACCAAAAAAACTATCCCACCCAAGAGGTGCTAACTGGAGATAGTTCTCATTGGGACCACTGAAAAATCACTTTTATCTCTCCATGAAGTGCATTTATTGTCAATCTAACCCTGTCACCCAAACACCTCTTTGGCTACAGTTTGTTCAGGGTTAGTCATGAGTTAGTCTAACCTCTAGCTAAGTTAGAGTATCAAACAGGAGCAGTATAGGACATGCAAGTTGCTCAAAGCATACAGGCAAATTCGTACGTGAAAGGATTTTTTTTTTAAACGAAACGTGAAAGGAATTTTTTTTAGAATGCTCTTGGCATGTCGCTAACATGTGATAGTTAACCGACCTTAATAGACGGCAGAAACGCTAGCCCGTCGCACTTTGATAGAGACGAGGAGGGAGAAGCGATACAAGCTGCTGGATTACTAGAGATAGGTGTCGCACGGAAGCCAAGAAATATGGTGATAGCATGGGTTAGCCATGTACTAGTATGATACTACACTGGGCTGCCGTGTTTCGTACTCTTCCAGTCCACTGTGGAGACGATTGGTTAATTTTATATCGCTGAATAATATTAAATATTATGAGTGCAGACGCTCCACCACGAGGTTCCTTGCTCCTTCTTGGTCGTCCGGAATCTATGTTCTTCCACTCTATTTTTTACGTGAGCTTTGTTCATCCTTTTGCCAACACGCGAGACATCTAGCATCAAGGTACACGTGTTATGCAAGGATCGTTCCATCTATATGAAGAACACGTGGGACTGGAACTACGAGACAAACATGTCCCCAGGAGTGGACGTACGAACCTGAGTAATGTAGCGCAGTAAGTGAAGTAGAAAGGCACAAATGGTATGAACATGCGTGGCATATAGGGTGTGTTTGGTTGCGTTCTCGTCTCAGCATAGTTGTTCCCTCTTCATGCATGCTCAACTCAACACCCCTCTTCATGCATGCTCTCTTCATGCATGCTTCTAGTGTATTTGTGCTAAACTAGTGTGGACTCATGCACCCTCCATACACTCTACCAAACACCCAAAAGTAGCTCGAGAAGGGAACTCTTGGGCGGCATTTGTCTCTTACTACGTACTACCACTAAATGTTGTACGTGCAATGCACGGTGATGTTATGGAGTACGTGCCTAAGTACTCTACTACTACTATATTAGTTGGAGGCACATATTAACTTTTATATTTGTTTACGTGTATGCCCCGAGACCTTCCAACTAGAGGTGTCTTTGTCTCCAGGTCACACTTTGTATCGTTCATACCACTAAGTACTACTACGTGTGGTCTCCGACCCAGAAGTGGAGACGCTCTACCACGCTGTTTTTTTACGCTGGGCTCTACCACGTTGTTCATGTCCCACTCCTTTCGCTGACGTGTGGGACATCCAGCACGTGCCATGTTTGGCACCCTTCGTCCCAAGAGTTGAAACGCTAGCATTCATCAGAAATAAAAAATAATTATAAATCGGCAGTGATACTATTTTTTCTGCGAACCAATCAGAAGTGATACTATACCACGCGGTTTCCTTGCTCCTCGACATCGGAAAGAATACTTCCGTTCGCCAACATGTGGGACGTCGGCCATCCTAGTCCACTTGCCATGCACGCAGAACTCCAAGGGAGTCACCCAGGTCGTCGCGCCGCAGTAACAATGACTAATGAGCCGTCAAATCACAGGCCCACTTCCCACTTTGAAGTTGCTTGAACGAAGGAACCATCATGACTTCGTTGAATTCCGCTTCTTGAAGAAAACTACTATACCAGCAGTACTGCTAGCTACAGTAGTTACTCCAACAGAGGCCTCCTTTCGTTCATAGGATAGGAATATGGAAATCATAGGAAGTAAGATGACATGCATCTCAATTCCTATAGAGAAAGAGATGCCATTTGATGCTTAGGATAGGAATTTTCCATTTAGTCTAGGCTAATGTACTAGTAATTTGCTCTAAAAACTACAGTAGTAACTAGTAGTACTGGTACATGCTCGTACTCAGACACACACACACACACACTAACTACTAGTACTACTACTTCTCACATGCTGGCCAGACGTCGTCGTTCTCCTTCCCGGCTTTGTCGGTGACACCCCACCGTGCTTGGATCTCCGCTGACCTCTCCGCAGCAGTGCGTGCGTCCTTTTCTTTCTTGCGGCGACGGGCCTCTCTTTTCTTGAGTGCTTTCTGACTTTTCCGCTCCCTCTGTGCGGCTTTGGCCGCCTCTTGCTCTACCGCCCATTCGGCCTTGGTGTCTTCAAATTCCTCCCACATAGTTGTGAGGTCGCGAGCGGCGATGAACTCGGCAAGGCGGGATGCCATCGCTTCCCTACCATTTTGTGTGCGGTCGTGGGCGGCGAGGAACTTGGCGCGGAGGGATGCCATCGCTGCCTTACCGGTTAGTGTGCAGCGCGGTGGCATGAACGACGCTTGGTGAGAGCTTTGGGGTGGAGTGGCCGGACAACCGTATAGTGCATTGGTTTGTCAAGAGCTCAAGGACAGAAGACGAAGCAAATTTGGATTCCCCTTCAATCCTAGTCATTTATTACCGAGTAAAATGCATTGGCGGTCATCGAACTTGTCTTGATAGCTCACTTTGATCATTGTATACGAGATATGGTGATTATACGGTTACTAGCTCAGCGTATAGCTCTGTATTTGTCTGATTGACCAGTCAAACAGTCCACATGCGCCTTATCAGCTCGTGTTCTTTATCTATCTAGGCGGGCCTACCTGTCAATGGAGAAAGAAATACTGTAAAAACCAAAATTATGCTAGAGTCCGGACCGCTTCCAGAGCCCGCTCTCACCGCCCTGGCCCCTCAAGACGCCAGCTGCCCGCCGCATGCATGCATAGCAAGTAGTACTCCTTATGTGGAGGAGAGAGAGGCATTGACAAAGTCAAGGAGTGGGCTCTGCAAGAGCGGAAAATCTCCTTTGCGATCGCTCACAGGAGCGATCGAATCGATCCGAACGAAGCGTCCTTCAACAAATTCCTCATATCACGCTGGGGGGCCACCACATGATCGCTAAGAAGTGCCAAGACGTGCAAAGCCCACCCAATAATCTCCATATAATCTTCCCCCTGTGAAATCAGGGGGGCCAAGGGGGGCCCACACTAATTACCATAACCCTTACCCTGATAACCTGGTCCACACCTTCCAAATCGGGGAGATCCTGGCCTGTCAGAAAGCGAGCGTTGGCATGCGCGCGCGCAATAGCAACGCCCCTGCAAGAGCCCGTCTCTACACGTGCTCCTAGGTATAAAAAAATAATTCTAAAAAAAGGCATAAAAAACAATTGTGTCTTAAAAAAGAAAGGTGAAAAACATTTGAGAGGAAATAGATAGAGAGAAAGTGAGAAAAAGTTGTAACCTGGGCATTACATGAGGAAGGAGGGAGTGGTGCACATGCCAAGTTCACTGGGCTGCCGTGTTTCACACTCCTCCGTCGTAACAGTGGAGACAATAGCTTTCATCAAAAATAAACAATGAATACTCGTTGCTCATCCTCTAAATCGGAAAGAATACTTTCATTCGCCGACATGTGGGACGTCGACCATCCTGGTCCACCTGCCATGCACAAAATTATCCTGGTCTACCCCGGTCGTATTGCAGGCCCAACCTTTCCCACTATAAGTTGTTCGGATGAAGGAACCATCATGACTTCGTTGAATTCCGCTTCTTCAAGAAAACTTATTGTACCCACAATACTGCTACCACACGCGAAGACTGGACGACACTGTACCACGTCATATCACTGAAACCCACTAGGAAAAACTAGCCCACCTAGGTCATCTATTTTGGAACGGAGGGAGTACATCTCTGCACTGCTATGATTTTGTGTTGCACGTCATATCACTGAAACCCACTAGGCCAAACTAGCCCTCCTAGGTCATCGATCGCTAAGCCTATAATTTTAGGAGCTAGGGCTATTGGTCGATCGACGAGGGATAAGTATAAGCGTACCACGAGCTCATTAGCCCCAACGTTTCTCTTCGATGAGTGTTTTGCAAGTACTATAGCTCGCACAGTAGCTAGCCTACTAACACCAAGAATCATCAAATAAGACCTGCTGATATGATAAACAGTTCAAACTTACATCTAATCATGCCATATATTACATCAAAAGCTGGTGAGGATACATCTGTTTCCATAACTCAGAGAGGGTTCGCATGATTCATCGCATGATTCACTATCAAACAAAAGTAGCAAGATCCGCCCACACAAGACAGTGCACTAGCCCTAAAATGGTTTGATAACACGCATTGTTTTGGTAATTAAACACAGGGCAATGCAAACTACCCTGAAGGATTAGCGCGACCAACTATTTCTTGTCATCGATCTCTCGGGCAATGACCACAGGACAGACAGCGGCATGGGAATCGATTTCTGGGGCGATGTCCGCAGGACTGACCGCGACATCAAAATCGATCTCTGGGGCGATGACCACAGGATGGACAGCGGCATCGGAATCGATCTCCGGGGTGATGCCAACAGGACGGGCCATGACATGGGAATCATCAAGGACGTCCACCGGCACCTGCACAACCCTAACATATTAGCAAGCACATTGCAAATAATCAAAAACCACAACTATGGTAATAAGCCATTATTTTTTACCTTGTGCAACTCACCAGGGGATCTCATCCCTCCGGGGGCCATCTCCTCGTCCTCGATGGGGGCCATCACCTTGCCAGGGGAATACTGCTTCTCAACAGTGACTATCTCCTCAAACTCGGTCTTGAGCATCACATAGGTGGCAATCAGAGTTCCTCGGGTAGGCACGGTGGGGCCCTTGCTGTTCTTCCAACTTCCTTTGAGGAGTTCGTCCGCCAACGTCCTCAACTCTTTGGCCAATGCTTGTTTCTTGGAGTTCTTCGTCTCCATGGGTTGGCCCGCCAACATGGTCAACTCGTTGGTCGGTGCTCGCTTCCTGGAGATCGCTGTCTCCAGTGGGTTGTCCGCCGATAACTCTTTGCCTAGTGCTCCAGGATCCATCAATGAACTGACAAACAAAAATCAATCGAAAGGAAACCACAATTGCAATGAAAACGGGAAAAGAATAGGATGTGAGAATCGGTCGGTGCTTCGCAAAAAGAAGATTCTTGGAATGAAAATATAGCAGCATAACTGATTCGCCCACCTTTCCTTCGTTGGTACAGAAGAAAAATGGCAGAAGTGAGTAGCCTGGAGTGAGGTTTTCTTCAAGAAAGGGAAGAAAGGGCTTGAACGAGCGTTCCAGTGAAATGATGGTTGCTTCGTCCAGTCCAACTTGGAGGCCACCTTACCACTACTGGTAAAGGTGTGGGTTTTGTGATATGACGGGTCATGACGGCCATACCGGGGTTACAGGTGAGTCTCGACTGTAGCACCTCGCTGTGATTTGGTGGATGGCACGCAGGCCCGGATGCTTTGAAATGTCCCGCATGTAGATAGAGCGGCTAGTCATATAGGAGTGCTCAATATTGTGCACCGCGACCAAGGTGGAGAAGCAAATGAGAGAACTACGTAATTAATGCATGAGTTTAATTAGGGTAGTTTTGTAAAGTACGAGATACATTCCTCCAATCGCAAAATGCCTTGGTTCATGAGATTTGAGATTTGAGCCCTATAAACCGGAAGGGAGGGAGTACTGCACATGGTGTAGTCTAGTAACTTGTTGAAATCTCTAGAAAGGAAAATACTCCTTTCCGGTTTACAGGGCTATACTACTCCCTCCGTCTAGGTGTGTAAGTCATCTTACGAAAACCAAATATTCCCAAAACACTTAGGCGCGGTGAATTAACTTCTACCTTGTTTCTTGTTTCTTGACATATCAACCAATAAGAGATGAGAGGTGTGCATGCTTTGAATGACTTGCAATGGCTAGTTCATTGCATGCAATGCTATCAATTAGCAAATAAACATTGGTGACCCCAGGAGGAAACGGTGCAAAGCGCGTGGACCTATGTAGAATGAGTATCAACCAATGGATAATGGAGTTTAATTGTTAAACAATAGCAATTTTGTCTCATGCAAGAGCCTGGCTAGTACTCCAAGGAACCGCACCACGCGAGCGTTCGCAACTGCCACATTCGGGTTGCGCTTGGCTCTTTGCCTCTTCGAGAAGACGAACAATAATGATGTTACTCCTACTTCTACAGTATCGAATCCACTGCTGCATGTCCGTCCACCTCGTGCGGGAGGGATAGCGAAAGCTTCAACTTACTGCTCCTGCCTTTGCGTCCATGACAGGTGGGCCCAACAAGTGGTTGGCTCTCCTGTCATGCAGCCAAAGGCAGGTGCAGTTAAGGCATCGGAGCTCAGTCCGCGAGGGAAAGGGCGTTGTAGTAATCAAATTTCTCGGTCTTGTACGAGTTGACGAAGATACGGGTTGCTTGCTTGCTAGGGTTGCTCACTACGTATATATAGGCCGGAGCCTCCGCGCTTGCTTGCTAGGGTTGCTCTATTCACACACTCTCATCCTCTCCAGATTTAAACAAGATAGGGGTAGTAACACTGTCTTTCTCCCTTCAAAAAACACTGGCTTTCTATCCTCACCGATGGTTACAGATCCGGACGTATCCCCCTCCGCCGGTGAAGGGGAGGAGGGGCAGTGTTTAGGCCATCGTCGACAGCGAGGGAGGAGACCCACTGCCGGCCGCACCGTTATCTCTGGCCGAGCGCCGGCGCAAGAGGTCCTCCGATCCCTTCGTCGTTTCCTGTGGGCGGATCCGGCCTCCCGCCGCCCACCTATCCACATCCCGACGACCTTCAGGTATATCTTCGTTCGAAACCGCCTTAGCTCTACTTCCCCAGCTCGCTACGTCGTTGCATGTGCATCATTTTCTACCTCTCAGCCCCTCTCGATCGGATGGTCCAACGTCACATATTTATTTTTCTTCTATTGTTAGAGGTAAAGCTACTTCATGGAGTCGAATCTTGTACTCCCTCCGTCCGAAAATACTTGTCATTGAAATGGATGTATCTAGATGTATTTTAGCTCTAGACACATCCATTTTGATGACAAGTAATTCTGGACGGAGGGAGTACTTGGTTCAAACAAGAAATAAAGTGGGGGTGGGGGAATTTAGTATGTACATCGGACTTGGTACAAACAGGAAGGAAAGGGGGTGAAAGTAGTACAGACTGGTCATCCAACCGGTCTCTTGGTCGAAAAAGGAAATATAGGGGTAACGTTGTACACAGTGGTATGACCAGAACTAGATTTGCTATCCACACATAGGAGTAGGTGGCTAGAGTGAACAAAAATGGGACCAACCCAGATATGTTTCTTGGATGTTTGTTTCTCGGGGCAACAAACTATGAATCACCACTTTATGCCCCTGTTTACGTACATGGTGTTGGACTGCTGGTGCACCCACTGTTATAAGCCATGACAAGTTTAGCCAAATGTTTTTGCCTGTAATTGTTTGAGACTCTGACTGTTTCCTCTGTGCCTTTTTGTGCAAACAGGGATATCCAATTCACCTGGTTGCTGTTGTGACCTTTTGGTGCACTACACAAAACTCTTCTTAAAAGAAGTGACTTTTGTGATGTTTAACTGGAATGTCAGAATGGAACAGTTGGTTCATTTTGGTGGAACTGCACAAAGGGAGATTTGTGTTCCAATCCTCATCATCCATATTGGCGCCATAACCTTCCTTTAGGTAAGAATGATATTTAATGCATGTGTTCATCTCTATTTTCCGACTGCCATGAGAAAATAATGATGTTTTTTACTAGTACACTTGTACTCCCTCACTGACAAAACCAATTCTGAATTAGAAGGCCAATCATGTACTTGGTTTCACCAACTGGTGAGGAGAAAGAGAAACAGAGCATGAAGAGGAAGAAGAAGAATAAACAGTGCCAGAGGCCTCAGTCGAGGCCATTCAAGGGCTCCGGCAACGATTACCTTACATGTGAGACGATCCTCCAGGGAGCCCTTTGTAACGCCCCGAGACCGATGTGCCAGGTGTCGTCTAGTTATTCGCTGTTGTTGCCTTGTCATTGCTTGCGTGTCATGCATTGTATATCATGTCATCATGCGCATTTCATTTGCATACATGTTCGTCTCATGCATCCGAGCATTTTTTCCGTTGTCCGTTTTGCAATCCGGCGCTCCTATCTCCTCCGGTGGTCCTTTCTATCTTTCTTTCGTGTGTGGGGGTTAAACATTTCCGGATTGGACCAAGACTTTCCAAGCGGCCTTGGTGTACTACAGGTAGACCGCCTGTCAAGTTTCGCGCCATTTGGACTTCGTTTGATACTCCAACAGTTAACCGAGGGACCGAAAAGGCCTCGTGTGTGTTCCAGCCCAACACCCTTCCATTTTGGCCCAAAACTCACCTAAACCTCCTCCATCATCTAGAGCGTTCGATCACGATCGCGTGGCCGCAAACCGCACCTCATTTGGACTCTCCTAGCTCCCTCCACCTATAAATATGTGGTCTCCCTCGAAATTCTTGCGCAGATCTAACCCTAACTTCGTCCTCTCCGCGCCGCCGGACATTTCTTCCCCTGCCGACGGACATGTCCGGCCTCCCCCGCGCCAATCCGGAGCCTCCACGTGGCGTTCGCCACCAGCCTGCGGGGCCTGCGTCAGGCCCGCGGAGCCAGTTCCCCGCCGCCGCGCGC
>NC_041386.1:87933573-87936003 GCF_002162155.2 Triticum dicoccoides
TCGCCGCACCGCCTCTCGCCGGCGAGCTCGTCGCGCGCGCCGCCCGCCGGCCACCTTCTCTGACGCGCCGTCCGCGCTCCGCCTTCGCCCTGCGCACCGCCCCCGAAGGAGCTCCGCCGCCGCCCGCCGCCAGATTCGGCCACGGGAGCCCGAGCCCAGCCGGATCCACCGCCCTGCCGGCGACGACCTCACCGGAGACGCCCCTCGCCGGATCTGGGCAAGGTGGACCAGATCCACCCACTCATCCAACCAAACGCGTCTCGCCTCGTCCCTGCACCACATCGTCCCGGTTGGAGTTGACTTTTGCGAGGGTATAATTTCACTAAGTCCCCGAGATTTCCATGTTTCAAATGCCCTTGTTCATCATGTCGTAACTTTGCATTCGTAGCTCTGATTTGCGCGTGTAGCATATCAAAATGTTCGTCTCAGAGAGCACATCATTTCATCTCATTGCATCGTTTTCTTTTGAGTTCATCTTGATGCCCGAAATGCTGTTGGAAGAGTGCTATTTGTCATTTTTGCCATGATTATTGTGTGCATGATATGCCCCTGAGCTCTACATGAGTTTTGTTATATGCTTTGCCATCTTTCCAGAGGTGCTATCCCTGTATTTTTGTGATGTGTGTGGTGACTAGCACAAGCTTGCAAAGTGGTGCATTCGTTAATGCTGATTTCAGGGACTTAGAATTTCACTAAGTCCTTGATCTGTTTTTATCAATATGCCATATGTTTATGTTGTTTTCTAGTGATCCGTGCCTCTTTTGAGGATGATCAGTAAGGATGATTTGTTAATCTTGTAGTGCTCTATCCATCCATGCCTTTGTTTGCAATTATGGAGCACCCTAGCTTGAGTCAATCGAGCTCTACTTTTGCTATTTCGTGAATCTGGGCATATTGTCTACTTGTTAACGATTTTGTGGAGGATGTTGTAGTTGATCCGTGCATGCTATGTTGTTGTTCTTGCCATGTCTAGCTTATATAACATGAGTTCTTGATGGGTGTATGCTTAGATTGTCATGCCTTGCTCTGTAGTGAGTGCATCGAGCTCGTAAACATGCCTACTCGTTAACATATTTGCATGCTCCAGTTTTTCTCTAAGTCTGCGATCTGATTATGTTTTTGCCATGTTCACATGCTTGCAAATGTATTTTCTGACCCCTTTTGGCTCAAGGTCACTAAGGGACTTTTGTTAAGCTCTTTGAGTAGCCCCATGACATGCTCTGCTTTGCCATGTTAAGTTCCTGTAGCATATAGTTTTCATGCTCCAAAGTGTGCTACCTGATCTGAAATTCCAGACTAGTGTTAATTTCACTAAGTCTGAAATCTGTTTACCGTTTGCAGTTTTGCCATGCTTGTTTGAACCTGTTAATGGATGAATTGGCCATAGCTCAGTGTTCATCTTTTGTTAAGCTTTATGAGTGGATCCCTTCCAAGTATTTTGTTGCCATGTTTGAGTGATGTAGCGTAATTATCTTGTTGCATTTAGATGGCTACTTGCTGTATATCGCAGATCGGTGCCATATTTGTTTTGCTTGCCATTTCCAAACCGTGCATCCGATTCCGGTGATCTTTATATCGATTTCAACCGAAATCACCTCACCTTTCCAGTGGCACTCTTGGATTTTCAAGTTGAGGCCAGGTTCATGCATTCCTTGTCAAATCATGCATATGCATCACATACCGCATCCCGCATATCATACCATGTTCATGTGTTGGTTGTTTACTATGTTGTGTGCTTCTTTCCGGTGTTTGCTTCTTCGGGTTGGTTCCGGTAACGTCGCGTTTGTGAGGACCCGTTCGTCTATGTCCGTTTGTCTTCTTCATGGACTCGTTCTTCTTCCTTGCGGGATCTCAGGCAAGATGACCATACCCTCGAAATCACTTCTATCTTTGCTTGCTAGTTGCTCGCTCTTTTGCTATGCCTATGATGCGATACCTACCACTTGCTTATCATGCCTCCTATATTGTTGAGCCAAGCCTCTAACCCACCTTGTCCTAGCAAACCGTTGTTTGGCTATGTTACCACTTTGCTCAGCCCCTCTTATAGCGGTTGTTAGTTGCAGGTGAAGATCGAAGTTTGTTCCTTGTTGGAACATGGAGATGTTGTTCCTTGTTGGAACATGTTTACTTGTTGGGATATCACAATATCTCTTATTTAATTAATGCATCTATATACTTGGTAAAGGGTGGAAGGCTCAGCCTTATGCCTGGTGTTTTGTTCCACTCTTGCCGCCCTAGTTTCCGTCATATCGGTGTTATGTTCCCGGATTTTGCGTTCCTTACGCGGTTGGGCTATAATGGGAACCCCTTGACAGTTCGCCTTGAATAAAACTCCTCCAGCAATGCCCAACCTTGGTTTTACCATTTGCACTAACAACCTACCACCTTCCCTTGGGTTCTGCAGACTCAAGGGTCATCTTTATTTTAACC
>NC_041386.1:87936605-87948093 GCF_002162155.2 Triticum dicoccoides
AGACTATGGGGCCACCTCGGGGCAACTTGAGGTTTGGTTTTACTCGTACGATGTCTCATATGAGTGTGCCCTGAGAACGAGATATGTGCAGCTCCTATCGGGATTTGTTGGCACATTCGGGCGGTGTTGCTGTATTTGTTTTACCATTGTTGAAATGTCTTGTAACCTGGATGCCGAGTCTGATCGAAATGTCTTGGGAAAAGGAATATCCTTTGTTGACCGTGAGAGCTTGTGATGGGCTAAGTTGGGACACCCCTGCAGGGATTTGAACTTTCGAAAGCCGTGCTCGCGGTTATGGGCAGATGGGAATTTGTTAACGTCCGGTTGTAGAAAACCTGAAGTTGACCATAATTAAAATACATCAACCGTGTGTGTTATCGTGATGGTCTCTTCTCGGCGGGGTCCGGGAAGTGAACACGGTGTTGGAGTTATGCTTGACGTAGGTTGTTCTAGTATCACTTCTTGATCATAGTTTATCGACCGTGCTTTTGCCTTCTCTTCTCGCTCTCTTTTGCGTATGTTAGCCACCATATATGCTAGTCGCTTGCTGCAGCTCCACCTCATACCTTTACCTTACCCATAAGCTTAAATAGTCTTGATCGCGAGGGTGCGAGATTGCTGAGTCCCCGTGGCTCACAGATACTTCCAAAACCAGCTTGCAGGTGCCGTTGAACCGTGCAGATGATGCAACCAAGCTCAAGGAGGAGCCCGATGAAGATCTTGTCCTTTGTGTTGTTTCGTTCTAGTTGATCAGTAGTGGAGCTCAGTTGGGGTCGATCGGGGACCTTGTTGCATTTGGGGTTCTTCTTTTATTTTGGTTCCGTAGTCGGACCTTGAGTGTATTTGGATGATGTAATGCTTTATTCATGTAATTGTGTGAAGTGGCGATTGTAAGCCAACTATGTACCTCTTTCCCTTATGTATTACATGGATTGTGTGAAGATTACCTCACTTGCGACATTGCTTTCAATGCGGTTATGCCTCTAAGTCGTGCTTCGACACGTGGGAGATATAGCCGCATCGAGGGCGTGACACCCTTCCACTTCTGTTTTCTCACTTAATTAATTAGGAGTACTTAAGTACCACTAATTTATTATTGCCTAATTTTCCTGTTGGAGTTAAACAAATCTTTAGTAGGACCCTATGTTGACTCATGTACGTGTGTATGTTTGTGTATGGAGGTGAATCATGTGGTGGAGCAGGGAGGGAATATTATTAGTGTCATGACATAATAGTGCTATTGTTTTGCATGTCAATTTATTGCCATTGGTTCAATGAGGCAATGTTTTGTGTATTGTCCATCATGAATTTGATGCTAGTGGTTAAGTAATATGCTAATGTCTTCCTATCCTTTCTCACTAAGCTAATGAAGGTTTCACCTTGTTCCTACTTGTGCAAACAGGGATCATGTTGTGTCAATCATACATTAAATGGAACTACACAAGACAATACAATGAACTGTATCCCAGCCAATGCTTTAACTCTGCTGGAAGTTCTTGATAATCTTTCGATATAATCTCAGCACTGGTAAACAAGAGTGGTTTCAACCATACATTTTAAGTGCACAAAAATATATACTATTGTGTGATTCCAGTGAGTGCTTTATCATCTCTTATGGGACTACATGAATCAGCTTTTTTTTCTCAGGTTGGTACGGGCCTAAGGCCTTCATCCATATTAGTTTGTTGTCATCTCTATTTGTATCGTGCTACTGTCATGAGAAACTCCTTTATCTTTGCATGTTAAAGTTTTGCAACCTATGATAAATGGCAATGCTTTGAGTGTTGAATTGAGCTAATTGGCACTGATTAAATAAACTAATACCTCTCTTTAAGCAAGACTAATATGTTGCTAACTTTACCCATTAAAATAATGAGGGTGATTCTATGTGTTAGTGTATGTTTCATAAACTAGTCCCACTACTACAGTAATCTCACTCTCTCAATATATGTGCCAACAGGGATGCTCGATTTTGGTGGAACTGCACAAAAACTTTGGGTGCTTCATTGCCTCGACAGCTTCCGTCCTTTCCTGTCAGTCGCTAAACTCCGCATGCTTTCTTCCTTTGCTGTCAGTCGCTTGGCTTATCTCGGCTTCCAGTCAAAGGAAATAGTAATTGATATGCTACCTCACACAGATTGATACTGGTCTTTATCCTGATTATTGTGCCTGTCATATGTATTGGTAATTTGGTATTGTGCTACTGTTTGCCGATTTCATAAAGGAGTAATTTGGAGCTTAAACTCGCAAGCAAATCAATACATCGGGTGATTTCAGTAGAACTGCACAAAATGATCAGATGGACAGGTACTTATGCTGCTGCTATGTACTCCAAAGTTCACTCAGACAAGCATCGATGTTGACAAGAAGTGCCTATATTCATTCGAGTATCAACCGGCATCAACCAATTGTCAAACTCCAAGTGTTAGGAGAGTGAACGCCAAAAATATTGCGTGGTGCATAGCCCAGAAAAACGCACTCCAGTCTTTGGTTCCAACTTGTGCCTTTTGGTTATCAGCACATATGGTAGCGAACTATATGGCATGGAGTCTAAAGATTCCAGACAAGTTGGTTGACGCGCATATTCATCTGGCACTTAATCAGTCTGCACGCCAAGGATGCTCCATTTTAGTTGAACTGCACAAAAAATTTTGGTGGTTCATTTTCTCAACCGCCTCCTTTCTCGTCTTCAATGTAGAATTTTGGCGAGATACAGGACCAAGATGACCCAGTAAACTGGTTGGATGAAAGTAGTGGCCCAGTTGCTCAAACCTCCCTCGACACGAGGCCACTATTTGAGGATAAACCTACAAGCAAAGTTCAGATTGTCTGTGTTGCCTCTTATGTACTCGAAAGTTTACTCGTACAAGAACTAATTTTAGCAAGAAGTACCTCCGATTGAACATCATTTACCAGTCTGTACCCTAGGTAATTAAAGTTCGTCCATGGATCATATTGGTTGTGATCTCAATCATTTGGATGCATAAACATACTGAACATGTGTATATCTGAATCTTTTTGTAAATTATGTATGAATATTGTCGTGTGATCTATCAATCATTTGGATGCATAGATATGCTGAGCTTGTGTATATATGAATCTTTTGAGTTGTTGATTGTGAATGTTGGCTATGGATATGAACGTGTCCTGTGAACCTGAGTTTGATATGAATGTTTGCCTTTTCTGTTGTATTTGTGTGTGAACTTGTTAGTATGCCTACTGTGGGGTATAAAACGCAGGTCTCTTATAAAAGTAATGCTGTGTTCAATTTATGTTTTCCCTTCTAACCACATTATATATATATTTATATTATTACTATTATCGTATATTTTATAGAGACTTATATATACATTATAAAACATCCCAATTTATAAAAGTAAATGTTTAGTTGGCAAGGAAAATCCTAGTTGTTTTTGACTCATAGGCAAGGAAAATCCTGGTGATTGTGTACAAAAGCTTGCGAAGATTTTAAGGACCAATTTAATAATAACGCGCTTATTTTTATTTTGAGAAATAACTCGCTAATTTCTTAATTATATATATATATAATGTGCCTCTTCGATTTATTCTTTGATATTAATTGCTCCTTCTAACATAATATTATACTCCCTCCGTCCGAAAATACTTGTCATCAAAATGGACAAAAAGGGATGTATCTAAAACTAAAATACATCTAGATACATGCCTTTTATCCATTTTGATGACAAGTATTTCCGGACGGAGGGAGTATATATAATGAGCCCACCTAATACGTGTATTTCAAGGAAGTGCAAATGGGCTGGGATTTCTTAGAAAATATAAATGGGCCTGATTGACGCGAAATTATTTATTCACCCAGCCCAGCAAATGGACTGTACATTCTAGAAAACATGGGCATTGTATATGCCATATTTTTGCAGGCTGACATATGGGCCAATAGGTCGAAGCCTACGCAGGGCGTTGTCAACTTGGTCAACAAATGATTGTGTCATCCACAGCCATTGGATTTATATCCAACGGCCGGCATGCACCTTCAATCTCTCGTCTTCTTCCTCCAGCGTCGCCGGGACCGCTTGGTCCGACCTCCGGCGGCTAGCGGCTCTGCTTAGCATGCATCGCTGCGAAGCGCTACCCCACCGCCGGCCAGGCTATCCCTCCACCCCTCGACACCTCTTGTTATTCTCCATAGACTACAGCCCCACGCCGCAACAGAACTAGTTATAACCCTTCTCCTCCTCTCAATCTGCGACTCCACTACCGTGTTTTCCCATCTTCGAGTCGTTCCCGTCCGGGGCCTCGCCGTCGTCCACCGCCTCGCTGCGTTCGGTGCGGCGTGGTCAACAAACGAGAGTCATCGGAAGAGGACTTTACGTGGAGAGCCTGACGGCTAGGACCCACGAGGTCCATGGTCACACGCAAGGAAAGTTCCTCCTTATTAAGATGAAAAAAAATGTTTCCTCCACCTGACAGCTGGGACCCAACGGTTGTATCTTCGCACAAAAGGAAGTGCCTCCTTGTTTTGCTTAAAAAATTATTCATCCCGTTGACAGCTGGGACCCGTCAGATTTGGTGACTGACTTGTGGACCTACTAAGCGGACGTGTACGCACGGCTTTGTCAACTTAATCAACAAATGATTCTAGCAGCTGGACCGTTGGATGTTAATCCAACAGCCGTGCTCCTTCTTCAACCTCTGTTCTTGCTCCTGTCTCCTGTGGACGGCACCGCGGCTGTGCTGCCGCGCACCCGAACCAGTGAAGTTTCCCACTCCTCTCTATCTGCGATTCCACTGCAGCTTAATAAATAGTAACGTCTTTGGTTTTAGCCTGGTTTTCCGTAGATTAACCAGGCAATTCTCTTCTTCTTAATTAATCGACGAGGCAATTCTTTTGCCTCCGTTTCGAAAAAAATAGTAACGTCTAACTGAGCCAATTAGTTAGATGCGTACACTTGGTGTAGTAGGATCTTTATTTAGTTTGATGCATAACTTGTCCTTTTTTGGTAGCCCTTTTGTAATGATGGCTGATGTTTGATTTGGAAGATAGAGCTGTGTCTTCACTCTTCTGGCCTGCTTACTGCTTCTGTTGCACCCCCAGCCCTGATTGCTGTTGCTGCTGTTTTCAATGTACAATCAGTAGTATATTTCGTCTGTTGGTTGAGTAAATGTGTTGTTAGAACGACAAACACAATGTTTTGGAAGTCGTTGCACGGTTCGATCCTTTAGTGCCCCGTACCGTACGTAGCGCATACTATTTATCGTACAGAACACATTTTTTTGAAACTCGGAACACATTTTCCACTTGTTGATAACATGCAGCCCACTGATGAAGGCCCAATAGAGAAGCCCATAATTAACTGGAAGGGAGGCTCTCACATGAATCCGGCCCAGGTACATGCTCATGGTCCCCTAAACATAAATAAGTAAATAAATAAATAAAACTAAATGCTCATACACCAATTCTTTGGGAAAATAGGTAGCCTAGTATTTTTTTTGAAGAATACCCAAGCTAGGCCTATTTGTTTTCTCCGAATTACTGGGCTGCAAATCTTTCAAGACGAGGAGGGATGCATTCTGGCCTGGCTTAAGAGTATGGTCAATGTCTGTTAAAGGTAATATCAAAAGAGGTTGAAAATTCCAAAAAAATTATAGCAAATGGGATATAAGTTTATTTTTTTGTTTTTGTTCTTCACTAATATCTTATACGTATTTCATTAGATTTAACATGACATAGTACTAATTTATTTCAAAATTTGTTTTAGTATGGCTATTAATTTTTGGATTAAGAATATTTCATTCCCCAGCAAAAATTTGCGAATTTTCAAAATTTCTCACATATTTAGTTAATTTTTTGACCCTGGTACTGACAAGAAAATGGTCAGCAATTCTAAAAATGGAAAACGGGCTGCAAAAAATTCCATATGAATTAGAAACTAAGTAAAAATTATAAAAATAATAGCAAATGGGTTGTACAAGTCACAGATTTCGAGGCTGACTTGTTTACACAAGGCTTTGTCAGTGAACACACGATTCTAGCAGCAGTTAGTGTTGGATGTCCATCCAACGGCCAACGTGCTTCTTCAATCTGTGATCTTCCTGCTTCAGCCGCCTAAACTAGTGCCGGCGGGACTGCCTGCTCCCTCCTCTTGTGGCCCGCTGTGATGCCACACAGGCTTCCCCGGCCCACCCTACTCCCTCCGCTGGCCTGGCTGCATGCAATCAACTGTCTCCTTATTACGCGAAAAAAATGATTCCTCCCACTAACGTCTGGGGCGCACCGGTTGGGAGGCTGACATGTGGGCCTACTAAGTTAACGCGTACGCAGGGCTTGTCAACTTAGTCAACAAAAGATTCTAGCAGCAATAACCGTTGGATTTGAATTGAACAGTCCTGCTGCTTCTTCAATCGCTGCTCTTCTTGCACCAGCCGCCCAAACCAGCGCCGGGGAGACCGCCTGCTCCTGCCTCCAGTGGACGGCTGTGCTGCCGATGAGGCCTCATCGCCCCTACTACTCCCACCGCTAGCCAGGCCCTGCGGCAACGGCAGCCTCACACCGCAGCCGAACCAATGAACCCTCATACTCCTCTCCGCGTGGGCATCCACTGCCGCGTCTTCCCCGGCTCTGCGTCGTCCCCTTCCTAGGCCTCGCCGTCCTCCACCGCCTTGGTGCTCTCGGCGCGGCGTGGTAACATGGTCAACGACATTCCATCGGAAGAGTACTGTACGTGGAGAGGCTAACAGCTGGGTCCATGGCCACAGCCTAGTTTTTTTGTGATTTGCCAAGTAAGTCACTTTGTCAGGCCTATTGGGCTGCAAATCGTTCAAAACGAGGAGAGCTTTCATTCGGCTGGCCGAGAAAATGGCCCATCAGTAATGAGAAATGGGTTGTACATTTTTAAAACACATCAAACCGACAATTAGTTTCAAATATCTTTTTTCATTCGAGATTTGAAATTACATTAATTTTATGCATGGATAATTTGTTGGATTTTATATTGATATACATTTATTTTTAAAATCAGTTTGAATGTGAGTCGAAATTTCGGGATTAAAAATAGTTCGGACCGCACCGAAATATGCAAAATTTCGTATAATTTTTTAACCGTGACCGCAATATGGGTTGTAATGCTAACAAAAAGAATATGGGCTCCAAAAAACCTTAATAATTAGCAAATGGGCTGTAAATTATTAGAAATAATGGCAGATGGGTTGTATGTTGTTTTCCACATATTTGAGGCTTTCCTAAAAAAAGGTTGATGCACAAGCAGTGACTGTTGGATGGCCATCCAACGGCCGTCGTGCTTCTTCAATCTCTGCTCTTCCTGCTCCAGGCGCTCAAACAGGCGCCGGCGGGACTGCTTGCTCCCTCCTCCCCGTGGCCGGCTCTGCTGCCGCGCAGGCCTCACCGCCCCACCGTACTCCCATCGCTAGCCTAGCCATCCCTCTACTCAACCACACTTGCTGTTATTCTCCGGCGACGGCAGACGAACCAGTAAACCCTCGTACATCGTACTCCCCTCCGCGTGGGAAACAACTACCGAGTCTTCCCTGCCTCCGTGTCGTTCCCTTCCTAGGCCTCGTCGTCGTCCACCGCCCTGGTGCTCTAGGCGCGGCCTGATCAATGTGGTCAACGACCGACATGCATCTGAAGTGGACTTTACGTGGAGAGGCCGACAACTGGGTCCACGGCCGCACGCAAGGAAATGCCTCCTTATTATGCGCAAAATAATGATTCCTCCACCTGACATCAGGGACCCACCGAAAGGGCCTCTGTATTTCGCGAAAAAAACGTTACCGCCGCTAACAGCTCGGACCCACCAGCTATATCTTCGCATGCAAGGAAGTGCCTTCTTATTACGCACAAAAAATGAATACTCCTCCTGTTAGCTGGGACCCAGTATAGTGGCAACCTGACTTGTGGGCCTACTAAGTTGACGGGGACGGAGGGCTTTGTCAACTTAGTCAATATGCATGATTCTACCTCCAGTGACCGTACGATGTCCATCCAACAGCCGTAGTGCTTCTTTGTGACGCCCCAAGACCGGAGCTTCAGATGCCTTCCAGGGTTTCTGAGATTCGTTCTGTGATTTGTTTTGTCTATTGCATTCATCTTTGCATCGTGTGCATTGCATCATGTCATCATGCCATCATGCAATTTTTTTAACTCAACTAAATAAATGGCATGGATCTTTGATCCATTTAAATCGAGGGAATTCACATGGTGAGTTCTCTTTATAACACATATCCTCCCCATAGTAGGGAGCTATATTAAATATTTCTTTAATTTGAAATTCATCATAACACACTTGCAAAATCCCAATGCCTTTGTTATCACAACTCTTGACCTCTAACTTTGCCATATATCCTTTCGTCATTTTCTGGAGCTCCACCAAAAACCCGAACATTTTTGGGCACTTCAAAATTCCCCCTTGTTCAAAACATTTGAATTAAATTCAAATGCTTTTAATTTGAAACTTTGCAATCTTGCTCACTCCAATTCTAGTTGTGGTGCTTTGATATATGTCCTAGTAGCCGCATGCCAAATTCCAGCTTGATTCGAATTTATTTGACCCTTCAAATAAATTTGTAACCTTCCTTTTTTTCCTTCTTGTGTTGGAATTAAAAAAAGAGGGGAGAACCTTTCTTTTCTGCCAGGCCCTACTCTTTTCTCTCTCCCTCCTCTTCTATGCGTGGTAGCTAGCCCAGAAACCCTCCACCGTGTCGGCCCATCTTCTCCTAGGCCCATCCCTAGGCCCAGCCACGCCCCAACCTAACCCTACCCAATCCCGATCGATCCCCATCTCTTTCCTCAAGCGCCGCCAGGGAGAGCCCTGCCCGATGCCCTCTTCCCTCGTGCGCCGTCCGTGAGAGAGAGAGAGATTCGTCGCGCCGTCTTCCTGTTTCCCAGTGCCCGATTCCCCTCCCTCGTCCTCCCTCCAGTGTCGCGGTGCACCCGATCCAGGAGCTCGAGACGCCGCCGCCCCTCACCGGATCTTGCAGACCCCGCGCCGTCCTCTCCTCCGCTCCTTCTTCGTCCTCCTGTGCGAGCTGCTGCGAAGCCGCATCCCCACAAGTGCAGCTGCGCATCTCCTCTGCGCCAACGCCACGGCCTCATCGGCCGGCCATCGGAGTTGCCGCCCCGGCCACCTCCGCGATCTCCTGCCTCGACCTCCTCTGCTAGGGCAAGCCGCGCCGCCATGTCGACCCGCCTCGTCCTTGCGTCTCCAGCCTCATCCCCGACCCCAGCCGCCGGATCCGACCGGATCGAGCCGGCCCGCGTCGAGCACCTCCACCACCTTGCTCCGTCGAGTTCTGTCCCGCTGCACCTCGCCATGGGCCACCTGCACCACCTCGGGGACCCCTGCCCGACACCATGGCCAGCTCCTCCGCAACCTTTGCTTGAACCAAGCCCCTTCCTCCCCGAGCAGGAGCTCCGCCTCCCCTGCTTCGCGAAGTCCGATGCCGGCCACTTCATCCTTCACCGTCCTGTTGTCGCTGCAGTCCAGCCACGCCCCTGCTTCGTGTCTGCGACCTTCTGTCGTCGTCCCCGTCGACCGAGCCTTGAGCTGTTGTCACGGTACCTGCTCGAACAGGGAATATACCGAGTACCAGGTCAACGAAATCGCCGAGTTCGCCTTTCGCTGTCTCCGAAATCGCCAAGTACCACGACGTCAAGTACCCCTACACACTGATACGCCAAGGTGGACTACGCTCGATGATGTGACAAGTTCCTCCACTGATGACTCGAACGGCTACAAAACGTAAACCACTAGGTCGACCCGCAAAGAACCCGTGGACGTCAAGCTCCGTGTCGTGACCTCGAACCTCTACGGACGTGTACGACTACCGTTGCCTGAAGAACTGCGAGTCACAAGCACCATGAACAACTACCGTCGCCGTGGATCCGACAAGTTCGCGAGTACGACTACTTCCCACGACTACCCTCGAGGACATTGGTTCCATCAAGTTCGACGACAACATGGGTACAACTACCGCCGCCGTGATTTTTGACAAGACGTCGTGTACCTCTACTTCCACTACCGTCCCGTTGATCACCGAAGACCGATAGTACCACTACTTCCAGTACGAACGTCCCGAGAACGTCTACTTCCTCTACTTGGCACTGAACGAGAACCGTCCCGTTTGCACGCTTCGAAGGTATAACCCCGAGACGACCGCCCGTGAACGAATGCATGTGTTGTATGAGATGCATGTTTGCATGTTGCATCCTCCCGTGAACGTTAGTTGTTTCCCTCGCTTGGCACCATCGTCAACCCGTGGGAACCCGGTATCCGGGACCACCCCACCATCTTGCATGACACGCTCACGTCACATTTTCTTTTGCACCGGCATCTCAATCGAGTTACCGGAACCGGAATGTTGCCGTGGCACCATTTCCGTTGTCGTTGCCGTAGCACCCCTTTCGTTTCCGCCACGATGGCAAATGCTTCATAATATGCTCTTGTTAACTTTGTCATAAAACCTTGCATAAATTTGTTCATGTCATCCGCATCATGATAACAACAATTAAAATGTTTAAAATTGTTGTTGCATTAAATTGCTAAATGCATATGGGGATTTACCGGATTTGTTGTTTGTTATATCCGGCCCCATTTAAAATTGGTTAGATAGATAATTCCTTTATGTTTCACCTCTTGACATGCTTAACAACATTTAATATTGTTGGGTACATAAACGAGATCGAACTAAATAATGGATTGTGGTGTTTTGCCAATATGCATCCCGATGCATATTGAGCTCCATTTAACTTGTAGTGTTGTTTGTGCACTCTGCCATGACATGCTTCATTTAAACCGGTCATGCATCATACTTGGTTGTGCATCATGCCATGTTTATGTGATGGTTGTTTACTATGTTGTTTTCTTCTTTCCGGTGTTGCTTCTTCGGGTTGGTTCCGATAAGGTCGGGTTTGTTAGGATTCGTTCGATTGCGTCCGTTTGTCTTCTTCATGGACTCGTTCTTCTTCCTTGCGGGATTTCAGGCAAGATGACCATACCCTCGAAATCACTTCTATCTTTGCTTGCTAGTTGCTCGCTCTTTTGCTATGCCTATGCTACGATACATATCACTTGCTTTATCATGCCTCCCACATTGCTAAGACAATCATCTAACCCACCTTGTCCTAGCAAACCGTTGTTTGGCTATGTTACCGCTTTGCTCAGCCCCTTTTATAGCGTTGTTAGTTGCAGGTGAAGATTGGAGCTTGTTCCATGTTTGGAACATGGTTATTTTTGTTGGGATATCACAATATCTCTTATTTAATTAATGCATCTATATACTTGGTAAAGGGTGGAAGGCTCGGCCTTATGCCTGGTGTTTTGTTCCACTCTTGCCGCCCTAGTTTCCGTCATATCGGTGTTATGTTCCCGGATTTTGCATTCCTTACACGGTTGGGTTATAATGGGAACCCCTGGACAGTTCGCCTTGAATAAAACTCCTCCAGCATGGCCCAACATTGGTTTTACCATTTGCCACCTATCCTTTTCTTTCC
>NC_041386.1:87948355-87950856 GCF_002162155.2 Triticum dicoccoides
AGTCCGAAATGGGCAGCCTGCGGGGCCACCTCGGGGCAACTCGAGGGCTGGTTTTACTCGTAGCTTGACCTATCCGGTGTGCCCTGAGAACGAGATATGTGCAGCTCCTATCGGGATTTGTCGGCACATCTGGGTGGCTTTACTGGACTTGTTTTACCATTATCGAGGATGTCTTGTAACCGGGATGCCGAGTCTGATCGGATTGTCTTGGGAGAAGGAATATCCTTCGTTGACCGTGAGAGCTTGTGATGGGCTAAGTTGGGACACCCTGCAGGGATTTGAACTTTCGAAAGCCATGCCCGTGGTTATGGGCATATGGGAATTTGTTAATGTCCGGTTGTAGAAAACCTGAAGTTGATCTTAATTAAGATACATCAACCGCGTGTGTAACCGTGATGGTCTCTTTCCGGCGGAGTTCGGGAAGTGAACACGGTGTTGGTGTAATGCTTGACGTAGGTTGTTCCAGGATCACTTCTTGATCATAGTTTCTCGACCGTGCTTTGCCTTCTCTTCTCGCTCTCATTTGCGTATGTTAGCCACCATATATGCTAGTCGCTTGCTGCAGCTCCACCTCATACCTTTACCTTACCTATAAGATTAAATAGTCTTGCTCGGGAGGGTGCGAGATTGCTGAGTCCCCGTGACTCACCAGATACTTCCAAAATCAGCTTGCAGGTGCCGATGATACTGTGCAGGTGACGCAACCGAGCTCCAGGAGAAGCTCGATGAAGATCGTGTTCGTTATGTTGTTCAGTTTCCAGTTGATCAGTAGTGGAGCCCAGTTGGGACGATCGGGGATCTATGTAGCATTTGGGGTAGTCTTCTTTTATTTTGGTTCCGTAGTCGGACCTTGATTGTATCTGGATGATGTAATGCTTTATTCATGTATTGTGTGAAGTGGTGATCGTAAGACAACTATGTATCTCTTTCCCTTATGTATTACATGGGTTGTGTGAAGATTACCTCACTTGCGACATTGCTTTCAATGCGGTTATGCCTCTAAGTCGTGCTTCGACACATGGGAGATATAGCCGCATCGAGGGCGTTACATTCTTCAACCTCTGGTCTTCTTGCTCCAGCCGCCCAAACCAGCGCCGGTCGTGCCTCGTGCTCCTGCCTCCTGTGGTCGGCTGCGATGCGGCGGAGGCCTCACCGCCCCCTACTACTCCCACCACTGGCCAGGCCATCCCTCTACTCACCCACACCCACTGTTATTCTGCAGCGACGGCAGCCTCACACAGCAGCGAACCAGTGAACCCTCGTACTCCTCTACGCGTGGGCATCCACTTCCGCCTCTTCCCCGGCTCCGCGTCGTTCCCTTCCTAGGCCTCGCCGTCGTCCACCGCCCTGGTGCTCTCGACGCGGTGTGGTCAACGTGGTCAAGGAACATCTTCCATCGGATGTGGACTGTACGTGGAGAGGCTGACAACTGGGTCCATGGCCGCAGCAAGGAAGTGCCTCCTTATTACGTGCAAAATAATTATTCCTCCACCTGACAGCAGGGACCCACCGGACGGGCCACCGTATTTCGCCCCCTGACTGCTGGGACCCACTAGCTACATCTTCGCACGCAAGGAAGTGCCTGACAGTCAGGACCCACCTGGTCGAAGCGTACGTAGCGTTGTCATTCTGGTCGCGAACGTGTACGTACATATATACTGGTGGATGTAGAGGCGCGCATGTGTCGTAGTATAGGCGGCCAGGGTGCAAGAAAGAAAATACGGCCACGTATGTGTACATACGGGCGGGGTCTTGAACGCCTACTCGCGCATACGTACGGCCAGGGCTCGTGTACATGGCTGGGTCGGAACGGAGAAACAGCATCGTCGTCGTGTTCATGGGGAGGCAACGAAATGCGTCGTTTTCATGAGGAGGCAACGGAATGCGTCGTGTTCATCGGGAGGGCTTGGACGGAACAGGTGATGGAAACGAGGCCTGGCGTATCACAGAACGGAGGAAACGGCCTTGTGTTCGACCGGCCACGTTCGAAACGGGATCCTGTTCATCGGAGGGGTCTGGCGTACCGCAAAACGGAGGAAACGGACCTCCTACGGTCGAAACGGGGGTTCTGTTGATCGGGAGGGGTGTGGCGTACCGCAAAACGGACGAAACGGACTTGTGTTGGAGCGCTACAGTCGAAACGGGGGTCCTGTTCATCGGGAGGGGTGTGGCGTACCGCAAAACGAGACTCCACGGGATATTGTTCATCTCCACCGTCGACCCCCTCCAGCCTCCACGAGCTACTGTTCATCCACCGTCGACCTCCTCCAGCCTCCACCTGCGATTATTCATCCACGGGCTCCTGTTCATCTAGCCTCCACCGCGCGCTACTCCACCGGCTACTGTTCAACCAGCCCTCTCCACAGGCTCCTGTTCAACCACCCCTCCACGGGCTACTGTTCATCCTGCCCTCCACCGTCTACTGTTCATCCTGCCCTCCATGGGGTGGTCCTATTCATCCAGCCCTCCACGGGGTCCTGTTCATCCAGCCCCAACCGGCT
>NC_041386.1:87951208-87965054 GCF_002162155.2 Triticum dicoccoides
ATCCAGAGGCAGCATCGATCGGCTTCAGTTAGTAGCAGTAGCGAAGGAATCGCTCGATCGGGTTCAGTTAACAGCCATCGAGCGATCGCTCGGGTTCAGTAACGCGTAGCCTGCAGTGCAATCGCTCGGGTTCAGTTAGAGCCCAACGCCTCGCTCGGGTTCAGTTAGAGCCAACGCCTCGCACACATGCGCGTACGTGTACGAGAGAAGCGCGCATCGCGCGGCCCCCGACCTCCCACCGTAACTGGGAACTCCCCAAAATTTTCCTCGCCCTCGCTTCTACCACGGTTTTTTCGTCATGGACGGCCCAAATAATGTCATGCAGCTGCGTCTCCAGCCCGCCCAGGACGAAAAGCCAATTTTCTGTCATGATTTTGTCATAGAAGTAGGAGCCCACCACATCTATGATGATACCGGGTTTTGTCACAATTATCGTCATAGAAGTGTCATATGTATGACAGAAAAAAAATTTGTTCGGCCCAAAATGTCATGGATGTGTCTTTTCTTTGTAGTGCTAGAAACCGTCAGCTTCCTTCCTTTCATTCGCCCGTCCACTCCTGATTTGCTACTTCCGCACAGCCGCCAAGGAATCATTAGAATTTGGGTAAGCAAGAAGGTGAGTTGAGTGTTTTCCACATATATTTTTCTTTTCCACTTGTTTTCAAGAGTTAACATGATAGGATCCAACTCGAGTGTACATGGACATCAACATGTGGAAGATGCTCTCCCAAAAACTCGCGCAGCACTTGGTGATATGATTGAGGAGAGTATAGTTGCAGCTATGCGAAGGATGTTCGGTGGTCGCCTTCCTATCGCGGGTAATGGGGATCAACACCAACACAGCCCCGCTGCCTCGCTGGCTGCCGACAACCGGCAACGTCAAGGAAACAACGATCGCCATGTTGGTCGTGGAAGAGCGGCAAGAGCTACTGCCCACGGCGCCCCTGCTATTGGTGCTGAACGGAGGCGTGGCGACTTTGCTGCCCCCCATGAGGGTGGGCTCCATGGAGGAGAAGCTCGCGGGCGAGGCCATGACCCCCGCGGGTTTGCTGCTGATCACCGGCGAGGAGCGGCACATGATGATGATGCCATCTCCCTTGAAGATCTCTCCGAGCATGGTGACGAAGATGAAGGCATCGGGGACTATGAACCCTACTCCCCGCCTCGCCGTGGTGCTGTTTTTGGTCGCAATAGTCATCATTGTGACCGTCGTGATCAGGATGACCGTGACAACCAAGCAAGAGTGAAGCTACATGTGCCATCATTCACGAGAAAAGAGGACCCGCATGCATATATTGAGTGGGAAGAGAAGTGTGACCAAATCTTTCGCATCCATGGTTTTTCTGAAGCCAATAGAGTTGATCTTGTTGTTATGGAGTTCTCTGGTTATGCTCTTACATGGTGGAATCAGCTGCAAGACGATCGGTTGATGTCAAGTAATAATCATATTCGCAGCTGGACCTTGATGAAGGAAGTCATGAGGCGCCGTTTTGTTCCATCATACTATGAGAGGCAATTGTACAAGCGGTTGCAGGGGCTCACTCAAGGTTCCCGCACTGTTGAGGAGTACTATAAAGAGATGGAGGTGCTGCTGATTCGGACAAGAACCCGTGAAAATGATGAGGCAAAAATGGCAAGATTTTTACATGGCTGAATGATGAAATATCAGATTGTGTGGAGATGTTTCGTTATGATACAATACAAGATGTGGTACATCAAGCTATAAGAGTTGAGAAGAAAAATATGCGTAATGGTCGTACTCGTGCTTTTCAAGGCCGCACCACCACACGCTCATGGCAGCGAACACAACAGCCATATGGTTCTCAGTTTGAGGGTGCACCACCTAGGCACCCACATGCCTCGACGGCTTCCTCACCTGCTATTCGCAATCAAGATAAGAGGCCATTAGCTACAGCAGGAGTATCCTCTGCTCCACCTCCAGAAAAGAGTTCTACACGCAATAGCGACATTCAATGCCACAAATGCAAAGGAAGAGGTCATATTTCTTCGAAATGTCCCAGCAAAAGAATTATGATCCTCAATGAACGAGGTGAATGGGAGTCTGACAGTGACCATGAAGGTGGCAATGATAAAGTGGAAGAGGAGCAAGGTTGGGAAGTAGGAGGAACTATTTTATCTCATGGGGAATTTGATGGAGAAGCTTTGGTTGTATGTCGTTCACTTAACGCCCAGGTTGTGGAGGAGGAAAAGGGGCAACGGCATAATCTTTTTCACACCCGTTGCCTTATCAACTCGAAGATATGTCGAGTGATTGTTGATAGTGGCAGCTGCAACAATATTGCAAGCACGGAGATGGTCGAGAAGCTTCAATTGCAAACAAAACGTCACCCACACCCATACCGCATGCAATGGTTGAATGATTGTGGCGCAATTAAGGTGATTAGCAGCATGCAAATACCAATTTCAGTTGGGACATATCATGATGATGTTGAGTGTGATGTGGTGCCGATGCACGTTTGTCACTTGCTTCTTGGGCGACCGTGGTTACATGACCGTGATGTGCAAATCAGCGAGCATGTGAATCGCTTATGTTTTTTCCATAAAGGAAAAAAGTTCACTTGGCTGCCCATGACACTCGCGGAAGTCTATCTTGATGAGATGAAAAGAAAGGGAAAGAAAATGGGAGAGAGTGATCATACACAACGAGTGAGCCACCAACATAGTGAGGGAGTGTTTCCACATCCAAAAGCTCAACAGCCAAATATGACCAAGCCCCGAAAAAAACAGGGATTAGTTATGATGGCTAGGAAAATGGATATGCAGGCATTGAGAGAACCTAATACTCCATTCTTTGTACCCATGTATAAGGAAACTTTATTGGCTGCTAACGACTTACCCTCAACTCTTCCTATTGTTGTATTGGATCTTTTGCAGGAGTATGGGGATGTGCTTCATAAGGAGGTGCCACACAGATTGCCGCTGAAGCGAGGCATTGACCACCAAATCAACTTGGTTCTGGGCGCCCCGCTTCCAAAAATTCCATATATTGAGAGTGCTACGAGGGGTGAGTTGAGTGACTCCACCAAATGTGAGGAAGAATGTTTATTTCCCAAAAATCCACATATTGAGAATGATAAGAGAGGTGAGTTGAGTAACTCCATCATATGTGAGGAAGAGTGTTCACTTCCCAACATTCCACATAATGAGAGTGATAAGAGAAGTGAGGTGAGTGAGTCCACCAAATGTGAGGTAGAGGGCGTCCAACATGAGATTAGAGAGATGAGTGTTATACCACACCATCAATGTGAGAGGATTAGTGACTTGTGCGAGTCCACCAAATCTGAGCTTGAAGTGTTTACACACAATATCAAAGAGCTGAGTGATCCACCAAATGAAGTGAGAGAAGAATATTCAAGTACTAACCATTCACAAAGTTCTCTTCATTTGAAGTATGTGCAGATGCAAAAATCATACTTAGCTGCTCTGCTACAGCGCTGGGAGGATGAGATCCATGAACAATTATGGCGCACTTGGAGTACCATCAAAGAAACATCATGTGGGGCAAGTGATCTTCCAAAAGGCATGGAGGTACTTAGTGAGGTAAAAGAAAAGAGATCATTCATCTTGAAGCACCCAAAGGTATGCACTTATGAATTCTTGAAGCATTGGCGCGATGAAATTAGAGAAAAGATGATTGCTATGTCATCCATCAAACAATATCCTTTTGTTAATCATAATGAAAGCATTAAGGAGCCAATAAAACTAAAAACTGAATCTGCTTATTCGACTTTTACTTGGCCAAGATATTTTGTATTGTCCTTGTGCTATTATTTTGTAGACCGAAGGAAGTCGAGGGCAACTTTTCTTCAAGAGAGGGAGGATGATACAAACATGGATGTGCCTGATTACAAGTTTGTACTCCATGGAAATGTTAGCTGGAAAGAATTACTGAGTCGAACAAAACATTTGAAGTTCGCAAAGGTGAAAGCTAAACTTAAGCATTTGATAAAATCTTGGCATTGTTTCTTTGTACTGGCCAATTTTCTTTTGTGTGATGACCAGCTAGAGTCGAGGACGACTCATTTTCAAGAGAGGGAGGATGATAAGGACATGAAAACCATTCAACCCTTAAAGTCGAGGACGACTCCTTTTAAGAGGGGGAGGATGATGAGGACATCCCAGCCATGGATACCACACCAACAATCATCAACAGTCCAATCACAAGAAGTCGCGCAATGCAAATACATGATCACGTGAACACTAACTTAAATTTATCATTTGACCATGAGATCATGGTTGTGCCTTCACCTCCTTTGTTGTTGGTTGAACTCAGGTGCAATATCGAAGAAGGCCAAACACATTTCAGTCCGTGCAAAACAATGTTTTATGGCGAAGGAACAAAGTTAGGAATTCATGAAGAATGAGTTGTCTGCTAAAGAAACATTGTTCCAATTCTGACGAAACAATGTTTCGTACGAGTTTGCATATTCCAACTTGCGAAAGGTTTCCAGAACTCGAGTTTGCTGCTGAAGGAAACATTGTTTGACTCCAGTGAACAATGTTTGGTCGGGAACTGCCAACCACCTCCAACGAGAGTATTCCAGAAACTACCTCATTAAGTTTTGAAGCCATTTAGTCAAACAGAGATGGTTCTAGAAGCTAGTTCTCTTTCACACCTATTCAGGGGGTTGTCCCGATTATAAATAGGCTAGCTCTTCCCTTCGTTGGAGACTTTTGCCATTTCTATCAAAGACCAAAGACATAGACTCTTCCTGAGATTGGAGAGCTCTTGTTATCCTTATTCTCGTGATTCCTTGAGAAATTGCTCCTAATTCGTGCTCCACGACTAGACCGTGTTGTGTGGATTAGAGTTTGTGGTTTCCCTTGCGGATTGCACCTATCCCGTGCTCCACGACTTGAGCGTGGTTGTGTGGGCTAGTATTGCGGGTTGTGGATCGGCGAATGTTCGGATTGCAAGCTTCGATGAGCCTCCTCCTCGTCGGGTCATAATCTCTTATTTTCCATTTTCTGGCTGCTTGCAGCTAGTTATCCCCATCCGTTTATCGATCCTACGCCGTGAAGATCGGACCTCCCCTTGAACTCCCTCTTCTCCGAAGACTGGGTCGCATCAGCTAGGCCATGAGATCGTGGACTGTGCGAGCCAGAGAGGGGGAGAGATCTTTGAGCGCACCCCAGTGTTCGAACCTCAAGGGTTTTGCCGGAACCCGAAATCCGACACATACTATGGCTTTTATGATGTTTCGATTCTACCCCTATTTGAATGTTTTGAAAGAGGATTTAAAGTTTTATACTTCTAGTGGGTTGTTTAATAGAGAGTATGCATGGTTACTTTTCGGCACATTTTTCTTATATCGAGTGATTTAAGATTTCTTGTTCCGTTCCCATGGACATGGCAAGATATAGCAGAGTGGAGGTAGTATTTCAAATTTAAATAAGAAATTCTTAATGAGAGAATAGCAAAACTACCACTAGTGAAACCAAATGTACCAAAATACCACTAGTAAAAACCAAAGTGCTGAAATAGCATTCAACTTCAGTTTTTCATGCCAAAATACCACTACCATCAATGGCAATCAAAATCCCTGGTCAACATAGCACTCAGTTGTCAGTTTTTCTAAGTTACCAAATATACACTTCTCCTTTAACTCATCACCATGCACGCTTGAGTAAGTTTGAGAATGAAGTTGCCAAAAAAGTGACAGAATGGATCTCCGATTGGGAACTGTCGGAGTGTGATCTCACGATATCAGGGATCAGGGGACCCCTTTTACGATTCGACCAGGGGCTAAAACACTCAAGACAAACGACTAGCTAAATCACCACCTTAAGACATGACTCTTTTTTAACCAGGTTCAGGCCGTAATGATGCATAATACCCTACTCATGCATTGTATGGTTTATGTGGAGGATATACTGAAGATTACAGGTGCTCGCCTTGCATGGGGAGTGCTCGGGGATGGCTAAGTGACTAAAGTGTATTGGCCCGAGCACTTCTTCCTCCTCTCCTCTACTGCTCGGGTTATCGCTTGTCTAAAAAACTTGTCCTTTTTCATGGCCGTGATCCTCCCCTTATATAGCTTTGGGGGTACCACAGTGGCCTCTTGAAAATACGAATACAATGAACATAGACAAAGGGACGCCAGGAAATTCAGTATAGGGGAGGCGAGCACCACACATGAGCTCTTATGAGTGATGAGCACCGACAGAACCATAAAAGGTTTGCAATATGCAAAAAAAACTAAATCTGAACTCGTGTTTTTGTTTTAGTTGGAGCCTAATATCGTGTTGATGGCTGCAGCTAGCGAACGAATCGACTGCGAGGCGTGATGCTGCTGGCAAGTCCCTGGCCCCTTTGTATTCCAGACTGGGCCTTTTATTTTGCTGGGTTTCCGTGGAGGCAAATTTGGTAATTTGCCACCTCTTACCTCCCCCTTTTATAATTTGCCCTCCCCTTGAGAATGACAGGTGGGGTCCGGGCCCGTCCGTCATTGAGACAATGGGTGGCAAATTATGAAAGGGGGAAGTAAGGAGTGGCAAATTATCAAATCGCCCTTCCGTGGACGTACTATTGGCTACACATGGGCTGGGGTCTATGCTCTTCTGGGCTTCATATTGCTTACACGGGATAGGGAGGGAGGGGGGGAGGGGGGGCGAAATCGTCCAGAGGATGCCTAATTACGGTTCAGCCTAATCGCTATTACGCTATTACAGGAGAACAAATTCGTCAGGGGGGTCTCGCCCCCCCCCCCTGATCCATCCAAGCATAGAGATAACCGGCACGTGCTTTATCTTTGACTTTTTTTCGAAATAGGCTTTCGCTCCGCTTTATATATAAAGCAACAACCGCACAAAGTACATGGCCGGACGATACAAGGTGGAGAGGTAGCTCTCTTGCAAAGCCAATCCTAGAATAATCGAAACACGCACACCGCAAGCGACTATGCTACCGAAAGATAACACCGGAGGAACTGAGTACAACGCCATGCCACACCCTAGTACAGCTAAGCTCCACGACAACGCGCCGCCGCTGCCGAGTCCACAATGGATAAAAGGTTTTCACTCGAAACCGGACACGAAGGGGAGCACCACGACGACGTCTTCAAGAAGAGAGCAGCGCCATCGCCGGCGCCAGAGCACAAAGCTTTCGCCCGGTAGCTCCCGCGTGCCACCACGAGGTCTTCAAGAGGAACACGACGAGATCAGAACCCTAGATCCAGATCGGGGTCCTCCACTGCCAGAGACAGAGAACGCACCAGAGCCACCCTAGCCCGATAGCTCCCACATGCCACCACGAGGTCTTCAAGACGAACACGCCTTATCTTTGACTTGGGAGGCCATTGTCAGGCAATTGGTCGCCCCGCCCACTCCGTTGCTCGTCCCCACTCCGCCTCTCACCGTCTGCTCGCCACAATGCCCCAGCGCTAGACCCCAACCTCTTCCCACCCCCGCGCCATGATACAAAGAGGATGAACGCAGCATGGACGTGACCTGGAGCTTCGCTAAGGACCCCATGCAGGTCGTGCCACACATTGACATTGCGGCGCGGATCGAGCAGATGACCCCGAGAGCCTACAGGCTCATGGTGTTCTTCCCCTGTTACACAAAGTGGGCTTTCTACGGGTTCAATATCCCATCGATGATGCATCGTCCCGACATCACCTTCCACAGATGCACCACTACTAAAGTACCAATATCATACTATGCAGGAGGACAACAAGACCAACAACATTGACGCCAAGCATTTGCCATAGCAGTTACGTGGTGAGAAGAGGAGCCGCGAGGAATGTAAGGGCCACGGGTGGGGCCTATCATCGCTTCTCCACACGAGCAAGAGCCAAGAGATACTACACTAATGCACGGAAGGTTCTGCCTCTGAGCAAGTTACTTTTTTTTTCGAAAAGGGGAATATATTAATATCATGAAGATACCAATTACACCCGGCTTCTGCACCAACAAGTCACAAAGACATCTAGGATGCACACAGCCCAAAAAGAAAAAGAAAGAAAGGGAAAAAATGGCCTTGCCGAAGTGATCAACTCCTCTCAGCATCAACATACAATCACCAGCAAAGACAGCACCATGAAAAGATAAAAGGCCTCCAAAAGCGACGCCTTCAAGAAGGAAACAGTGCACAAGAGCTGTCGTCGCCCGATCCAAGAACATAGGTTTTCAACCTGGAGAAAGACCGAGCTCTCAAAACAATACCTTCAACAAGGCAATTGCCAGGCACAAGCAATGAAGGCCAAACCTTAGATTTTCACCCTGAAAGTCATGACTCGGCGCCTGAGGAGCACCACCAAAAATGAAATCCTCCTGTGCTGCCGCCCCCACTTGACACTGCTGCTACTGTTAGTTATCAAACATCTGGCTGACTCCATTGCCAACAAGGCCGCCTCCGCCTTACTGATCCTCCGATCTTAGCCATCAAGACTTTCACCGCCACTGTCTGTGCCATGGAAATCGAGATGCCGACATGTCCCATGGTGTCAACAAACAATAGAGCTTCACGACGCGCCCTCCTGGAGCCACGTAGGCTAATATGGACGCGCACGACCGGATACTATCCGATCCAGATATCCTTGGGCAAGATCTCCATCAGTAGTTCCGAAACACGTCGACGGCCAGATCGAGGAGGACCGATCATGCAGATCGTTGTTGTCATGCGACAAGAGTACAAGGACCGCCACCACACCGCTGCCTCAATCATGCCGACACCATCGCCGCCACGACGGAGGACAGCGGTCCTCGCTGCTCACAGCCCGCGACTCCAAGCGCCAGATCTGACGGAACCGGCACCAGCCACCCCGCCATCATGCCGCATCGGCCCACCCGCCACCTTCGCCACGCAGCCGCCGCCGCATCCACGCACCGCCTCGCCCAAGGCCTGGCTGTCCGAGACGCCGCTGCAACGCCCCTATCGGACTGGGTGTGGACAGTGGTAGCCCAGAGTTATCGGGGACAAGAGGAGCAACAAGCAGATCACAACTACGACGCCTGCCATGACCACGAAGCTGACAAAACTCAAGCCTGACAGAAAATGAAGTGGAATTGGAGGTTGCCATGATAGAAGCTGCATACGTGTATGCAGATACTCATTCTTTGAACTCCATCATGGCAGCTAGATAAATTAAAATCAGCAGCGCCTATGTACTTGGTATGAGATGGATACTTTGTATTCATGAACAAAACATTGTGCAAGGGCATATATGTCTTTCTTTGAGCATGATAGTTTCAATTAGTAACTAGTGGTAGTTTGCCATGAAAAAACTGCTAGTGGTATTTTGGAACTTTTCGTTTTCACTAGGGATATTTTGGCTGTTCTCTCATTCTTCACTGCGCATTGGATTGCAAATAACACGGTTCCATTACTTTTAAAGCAGATAGGGAAAAAAGAGAGGTGGAACGGATGGGTAACATACAGTTTGATTTTGTTTTTGCACTGCTTCTATCTCACTGACATGCAACCTTAACTTCCGAGAAGCCTCCTGTTCTTCCTGTAACACAACAATTGCAAATATCAGTTATCATTTAGCAACTGCATGTTGTACAGTAAATCAAAATCTTCCAATGATCACATGGAGCAGTTAAGAAACTAAAAGACTACCAAAGCCTTGCAGCAGAAATTGAACCAACATATGAATGAAAATAAGGCTACCGTGCTGCAGAAAGGTGGCATTTACTCCGGAACAACAAAGCACCAAGTGCACGACAAGTCTGTTCCACTATAAATAACGTTATGCTGAAAACTGCTGACTTATCGACACTAGTCCTGCCAACAAGTTTCCACTTACAAGGGCTGGTGATTGGGTGATATAGTTTGGCATGCCATATAGTTTGTGGGTAGCCAGAATTGACAATACTGAACAGGTTCATGGTAAACAAATGTTCACAACCATTCCAACGGTCCGTTGCGCATATGTGAATCGGAGCAAGCCATTTAAGACCAAATGACATTATTTTCTGCATACAACATTTTTTGCGTATAACTGATATTAAAGAAATCAACTGCTGTTACATGCAGAATTTCCAAACAAGGCTCAATAAAAAAACGTCTTTGTTGTTACACAGCCATCATTAAACAGAGAAGAATGTGATATTTTGTAAATTGGACTAGCACCAATATTTTGGCCCATAATAGGATGCACGAACATTAATAAGAATATTAGACAGAAATAACTGCACTGCTTATAATGTGAGGATGGGACCATCAATTGTATGCATACGGAAAGAATCAAGTAGCAGCGTAAATAAGTCTATAAAAGAAGCAGTAAGTAACGGAATCATTGTGGAAAAAACTAAGCTAGACAGTCGTTAATACGCATGATAACAAGTACTACTAGTAAATTATTGCCCTTCTTAGTAGTATCTCACATAGTCACATGCATGTAAGAAGAGCAAGTACCTCCGGCGCAGAAGTATATGCATGTGTATCCATAGTGCAGTGAAGGAAGGGTTGTGACCTACAAAAATGAGTGAGACAGATTAGACATGTGATCCAAATGTTCTTCAAAATCAGACAAACAGCCAGATAAAATTACAAATTTCCTATGCATTCATTTGAGAACTCAAAATCGGCTATCTATCTATGCGCTGCTAATGGCCCTGTTTGGTTCGGCTGTGGATTTCTAAAAGCAGCTCTGAAAAATCTGCTGTGAAAAAACAGTTGTGGAAAATCTGATTTGAAAAAGATGTAGGTCATTTGGCAAACCAGCTGATACAACCTTTTCAGATTTTGGCCCGCGGCGGAATCAGATTTTGGAAAGCACGTCCTCAGCTGCTTTCGTTTTTGGTTCAGATTTTGACAGCGGATTTCTGGAATCGGATTCTGCTGGGTTCGCCCTTTGGTTCAGATTCTGCTGCGCGGCAGCGGAATCCGGCGATAAAAGCTGAATAGCTGCAAACAAGGTTTCCAATTTTCCGACCAAGGGAACAGTAGAGGCATAACAATGATTGATGGCTAGGTGAATTACTAAGCAAGCAGCTACGGAGCTACCTCAAGCACATCACAGGGGCTTCATTTACCACAGCTACTATTTAGATAGACTTGCAGATAGCAGACAGCCACAGATCTATGCAACCGACAGTTAGGTTTTCGTCGGAGATCAGTTCAAGACTCACCTACAACACCACGCCAACCGCCAACCGAAGAAGAAGGAATCCTGTAGCCGCCCCGCCCCGCCCCCGTCGAGGCCACGAGGGGATAGCGCGCGCGCCGAGAGAGGGGAGGGAAACCAAAAATGCTACACGTACGGATTTGTTTTACAAGGATTTACAGACCAACCCTCCTCCCTCACTAATCTCCTCCCCCCTGAGTTTCAGGGTGGGGCCCGCCTCATCTAATTACCAATTAAACCAGCCCACCTCAGCATTGCCTGTAAAAGTCCTGTAAAGCCTCCGTACGTCTAGCATTGCCGGAGGGAAACCCTGTCCGCCGCTGAGAAAAGGGACGGAGGAGGTAGCAGAGGAAAGTCACGGGCGCCCCTATGTCTCGCTTATAGCGAGACGTAGGGAACCCTCGCGTCAAGGGATAGCGCGAGATGAGCCGGCCCAGGTGCGCTGGAGGCCACGGCCTCTTTTTTTGTTTATTTTTTCTTTCTTTTTAACTTTTGCTTATACTTCCAAATATTCTAAATAAAATTTATTACATAAAACATTTGAAAAAAATTAAGCAAGAATTTGAAAAATATTAAATGTGTATACCGAAAATGTTTCTCATTTATATGAAAAAATGTACAAGTGTGTGAAAAAGTTGATTATGTATTTAAAAAATGTTAATTAAACATTTGAAAAAAAATTAACCAATTATTTGAAAAATGTTAATAAGCATTTCGAAAATACTAAATATGTATAGAAGAAATTTTGACAATGTAGGTAATCTTGTATTTCAAAAATGATAACCAAAACATTTCAAAAAAATGATCATAGTCAAAATTTTGACCATGTATTCAAAAATGTTGATCTTATATTTGAAAAATGTTAATCTTCTATTTTATAAATGTAAATGTTATATTTCAAAATGTTAATCAATCATTTGAAAAGATATTAAATGTATGTACAAAAATATTTTCCACGCATTCAAAACACGTTAAACTTGTATTTGCATAATGTTAAAGATCTATTAAAAATATTAGATATATCTAACAAAATTACAGTGTGTATGTGAGAAAGCAGACATAAAAAACTATAAGTTCTCATAAAATGCTAATCATGTATTTCAAAAAATTTAATCGTGTATAAAATTGTTTCATATGTATAGGGAAAATATTCAATGTGTACTGAATTTAAATATTCTTCAATGTATCAAATGTTCTTGAATTTTGCCGCTCATTACTTTAAAATTTGTATTTTAAAGAATGTTATTGGATTAAAAAAACAATATATAATAAAATTGAAAAGACATATTGAAACCACAAAAAAACATATGAAAAAATAAAAAAATACAGACAAACAGAAAAGGAACCCGCATAGAACCAGTAGACCTTCGCAAAAACCACAAAACAAGAAGAAAACGGGAGCTCCTATATGACGCATCCTGCATCAAATAGAACACAGACGCAGTCCATTTAGATTTAATGCATACTATAGCAGCCGATGTACTTTGGGAAACTAACCACTCTACCGACCAGTTGCTCCAGTGAACCGCATACTATAGCACCCCCACTGTGGTGCCCTGGTTTTGTTTATTGTTCAATTTCCAATAAATTTTGTGAAAATACAATAAACTCTCTTCGTTTCTAAATATTTATCTTTTTAGAGATTTCAAATTGACTACCACATACGGATGTATATAGACATATTTTAAAGTATAGATTCACTCATTTTGCTCCGTATGTAGCCACTTGTTGAAATCCCTACAAACACAAGTATTTAGGAACGGAAGGAGTATTTTTTATCAAAGCGAATACTTATTTCAAACACGATTTTTTTCCAAAACTTTGAACACTTTTGGAAAATTCCGGAACACTTTTTGAAACACAAATTTTTTATTTATTTCCAGAAAAATAATGAAAATGAGAACATTTTTAGAAATTCTGAATAATTTTTAAATAGTAAACATTCTAAAAAGTACGGTTTCATTTATGTAATTGGAACACTTTTGAAAAAATTGAAAAAGGAACATTTTTACATTAATTTTTTTAAAAAAACTGATTTTCGTTTGAATTTCCAAAGAATTTATGAACATTTTATAAATTATTTTTTGGAAAAGAATAAGGAAACAGCAAAGTAAGAGAGAAAAATAAAAAAAGTAAAGAAAACAATTGAAAAGGAGAAAACATGTTCACGATCCTTCTAGAAGGTTCCAAAAACGGTTGCCTACCACTATGCAATACGCTCAAAGTGAGTCTGGCCATCTCCGGTCGCTCGGGTTCGATCACATGTGTGATGCGCCAACAACTAGACGGAGTGAGCGTCTAATAGGGAATCCCGAAGAAACTACAAGATACCATATGCCGCTAAATGTAACAGATAGTCGACGATAACGGACGTTTGGCTCTCGGTCTCCATATAGGCCTTTAAAAAAAATCAAAATTCAAACTTTTTGGTTTTAGAAAATTCTAAAAAAAATATGCAAGTAAACAAGGATGTTCTGTGTATGTATGTAATCAGGATGAAATACGTTGAAATGTGACATGTATAAAAAAGATAAATTCACGACCTTTGAGGATGAATAGTATCATGTGTTAAAAAGCCCTACATTTGTCTTTTTTGCACAATGCTCATTTCAACGTATTTTGCCGAAAATTTACACACATGTGTTATGCCTCCATGTATATCTGTATTTTTTTCAGAATTTTTTGAAACATAGCAAATATAAAATTTGATGAACTTTGATTTTTTTTTAAACCGAGCTCCATCGAGCTCG
>NC_041386.1:87965397-87969082 GCF_002162155.2 Triticum dicoccoides
ACCCACACTGCGAGCCAGGCGAGCGCTCTGGGTGGACCGACTCCTATTTGCGAAGCATAGTGCACCATTTTCTACAGGTTTTGGCAACCTTCTAGAATATTTTTGAACAAGTTTTTTTCTTAAATACTTGCTTTCTAGTTTTAGTATTCTTTTTTTATTTTTGATTTTTTTTCTGTTTCTTCCTTTTGTCTTTCTCAAAACAAAAATTTTCAGAAAATTCAAAAAAAACTCGTTTTTAAAAATGTTCAAATTTTGTTTGCATTTTTTAAAATTATTGATAATTTGTCATAATTTTTAAAAATAAAAATCACTTTTTACAGAATGCTGGAAAAAAGAATTTTTGCGCTTTTCACAAAAGTTTAGAAGTTCACAAAATGTTCAAAATAAAAAAGATGTTCACATTTTCAAAAAATTGTTTGTATTATCAAAACATGTTCAAAAATTGTTTGTGCTTTTCAAAAAATGTTAGAGTTCAAGAAATTTGTTCGTACTTAAAAATGTGTTCATCTTATTTTAAAAGTATTAAAATTAGAAAACGACGAGAAAACCAGTTTGCTACAGTAAACTGGCTGACTATAGTAAACCGTCTCGAAAAATGGCTCCAGTAGCTACTTTTGACTCACTGCTACAGTAGCCTCTTCGGTACAGTTCCCGCTCCGCCATTTGTGGCTTCACTGGGCCAGCCCAGTCGGAGGGATCTTCTGTGCGTCGTGAGTTTATTTGTGTCAGGACCCCGATCCTAAGCTATATCGATCTAGCATGTAACATATCATATCGCTTTGCGGCCTCATGCACGGTATCCCCATGGGTGCCACCTTACCTGGCCCGGGACAGTTTGCGCCTTTTGACTCACGTATATGATAGTGTCGTTAGCATCCATATGACAGAGAACCCGGGCCGGCATGACTAGTCGTAAACTCAAAGTGGCACTAACTTATAGGGACAGGTATACATGACCCAGCAACGAACGTGTTGGTCATCAGCGAGTGAATTCGGGCTGTAGCAACTGGGCTAGCAGGACTCCGGGATTTCGGGCTGTAGCAGGCTAACAGGACTCGAAAGACACTGCGTGACATTTCTCCGAAGGGACAGACATAGGATCGAAAAAGGACACATGTCGGCCAGTCTAAGTGTTCCGGAGTAGTAGCAACTGGGCTAACAGGACTCCGGTAAAACCGGCAGGCCGGACACGTCCGCCCGCTTCGCCGGACGAATCAGCAGCCGCCACGTGTCCCGCGGGTGAGCCCCACTTCGCCGCCGACCGCGCGGGCCCGCCAGGCCCTCGCGGCCCATCCCACCGACGCCGCCGCATGCCTCCTTCACCCCCGCCTCCGCCCGCCGCGACCCTCGCCGACCGGAGCAGCGCTCCGCCGCGGCGAGCCCCGCGTCCGCCGCCGCCTCAGGCGTCGCCCTCCTCGCCGTCCGGCCTGCCTCCTTGCCGCCCCACCGCGGCCACCTCGCCGCCGGCGCCGGCGACCGCCCCGACGACCTCTCCTTCCTCCTCCTCGACTCCGGCCGCCGTCTATAGTGATGCCGGCGAGCCTCAGCCATCCTCGTTTTCCGCACTGCCCGATCCGGATCCAGATCTGAGACATTCGGTTGACTTTTTTCCCTAATCCCCATAATTTTTGGCATTTTTCATCATGTCATATCTCTGCACCCGTGGCTCTGTTTTGGGCGTGTAGCATATCAAATTGTTCGTCTCGACGAGTACTTCATTTAATTCCATTGCACCATGTTCATTTGAGCTCATTTTGATGCCCTAAATGTTGTTGCAAGAGTGCTAGTTTATGTTAGTTTCAGATTCTTATCAGTAATTGGGCATTTGTCATTTTTGCCATGATTGATGTGTGCCTCCTATGATTTTGAGCCCTACACGAGTTTTGAAGTATGCCATGCCATCTTTACAGGGGTGTATGCCATGTATTTTTGTGATCTTTGTGGTGACTAGCACAAGCATGCAAAGTAGCCCTCGTAATGTTGTTGATTTCAGGGACTTAGAAATCTTCTAAGTCTTTGTTTTGTCATTATTTTTATGCCATGTATTCTTGCTGCTACAAAGTGATCCATGCCTCTTTTGAGCATCATCAGTAAGGATGTTTTGTAGATATTGTTGTGCTCTATCCATCCATGTCTTTGTTTGCAATTATGGAGCACCCTAGCTTGACTCAATCGAGCTCTACTTTTGATATAAAATGTTCCTGGCAGATTATTTACATGTTAAGCAATTTTGTCGAGGTTGTTGTAGTTGATCCGTGCATTGTTCTTGCCATGTTTAGCTTCTATGCCATGTCTACTTGCTGGGTGTATGCTTAGTTTGTCATGCAATGCCTTGTGGTGAGTGCATCGAGCTCGTAAACATGCCTACGTGAATCTGTTTTGCCATGTTCCAGTTTTTCCACTAAGTTTGAATCTGTTAACGAAAGATGCTATGTTCACATGGTTGCCATTGTATTTTCTGATCCCTTTTGGCTTATGGTCAGTAAGGGACTTTTGTTGTATGCTTTGAGTAGCTTCATGTCATGCTTTGCTTTGCCACGATATGTTCCTGTAGCATGTTGTTATCTTGCTCTAAACTTTGCTTCCTGATGTTAAATCCTAACATGTTGCTATTTTCCTAAGTCTGTAACCTGATATCTTTTGCACTTTTGCCATGCTTGTTTGAACCTACTATTGAGTGAATTAGCCGTAACTCAGTGTTCATCTTTTGTCAAGCATCTTGAGTGGATCCCTGCCATGTATTTTGTTGCTATGTTAGAGTGCAGTAGCTTGTTGTTCTTGATGCATTTAGATGGCCTCGTGCTGTTAATCGCAGATCGGTGCCATATTTGTTTTGCTTGCCATTTTCAAACCGTGCATCCGATTCCGGTGATCTTTATATCGATTTCGACCGAAATCAACTCCTCTTTCCAGTGGCACTCTTGGTTTTTCCAAGTTGCGACCAGGTTCAATCTTTCCTTTCCAAAACATGCATATGCATTGCATATCGCATCCCGCATATCATGCCATGTTTTGCATCATGTTGCTTGTGCATTGCACGTGGTTGATCGTGTCGCCCTTTGCTTGTGTTATTGCTTTGGGTGGAGCCGGGAGACGAGTACGTGATCGAGGAACCCGTTGAGTATGCTTACGAGGATCAAGCTAACGTCAACTCGGAGAACTTTGCAGGCAAGATGACCATACCCTCGAAGTCACTTCTATCTTTGCTTGCTACATGCTCACTCTATTGCTATGCCTATGCTACAATACCTACCACTTGCTTATCATGCCTCCCATATTGCCATGTCAAACCTCTAACCCACCTTGTCCTAGCAAACCGTTGTTTGGCTATGTTACCGCTTTGCTCAGCCCCTCTTATAGCATTGCTAGTTGCAGGTGAAGATTGGGGTTTGTTCCTTGTTGGAACATGTTTATTGTTGGGATATTATATCTTGTCTACTTTAATGCACCTATATACTTGGTAAAGGGTGGAAGGCTCGGCCTTATGCCTGGTGTTTTGTTCCACTCTTGCCGCCCTAGTTTCCGTCATACCAGTGTTATGTTCCTTGATTTTGCGTTCCTTACACGGTTGGGTTATAATGGAAACCCCTTGACAGTTCGCCTTGAATAAAACTCCTGCAGTAATGCCCAACATTGGTTTTACCATTTGCCACCTAGCCTCTTTTCCCTTGGGTTTCCGGAGCCC
>NC_041386.1:87969451-88010366 GCF_002162155.2 Triticum dicoccoides
TAGAGCCCCTTGCAGCGCCACCTCGGGGAAACTCGAGGGCTGGTTTTAGTTGTACGGATTGCTTATCCGGTGTGCCCTGAGAACGAGATATGTGCAGCTCCTATCGGGATTTGTCGGCACATTCGGGTGGCTTTGCTGGACTTGTTTTACCATTGTCGAGATGTCCTGTAACTGGGATTCCGAGTCTGATCGGATTGTTTTGGGAGAAGGAATATCCTTCGTTGACTGTGAGAGCTTGTGATGGGCTAAGTTGGGACACCCCTGCAGGGATTTGAACTTTCGAAAGTCATGCCTGCGGTTATGGGCAGATGGCAATTTGTTAATGTCCGGTTGTAGTTAACCTGAAACTTAACTTAATTAAAATGAATCAACAGAGTTTGTGGCCGTGATGGTCTCTTTTCGGCGGAGTCCGGGAAGAGAACACGGTCTCGTGTTATGCTTGAACGTAGGTTGTTCTAGGATCACTTCTTGATCATAGTTTATCGATCGTGCCTTTGCCTTCTCTTCTCGCTCTCATTTGCGTATGTTAGCCACCATATATGCTAGTGCTTGCTGCAGCTCCACCTCATACCTTTTACCCTTCCTATAAGCTTAAATAGTCTTGATCGCGAGGGTGTGAGATTGCTGAGTTCCCGTGACTCACAGATTACTTCCAAAAATGGTTGCAGGGACCGATGATACCGCTCCAGGAAATTCGACTGAGCTCAAGTGGGAGTTCGATGAGGACTCAGGACGATACTACGTTTCCTTTCCAGACGGTCAGTAGTGGTGCCCAGTTGGGGCGATCGGGGACTTTGTTGCATTTTGGGGTTGTCTTTATTTTGGTTCCATAGTCGGACCTTGATTGTATCTGGATGAATGTAATGTTATTTATGCTATTGTGTGACGTGGCGATAGTAAGCCAACTATGTGCCTCTTTTCCTTATTCATTACATGGGTTGTGTGAAGATTACCCCACTTGCGACATTGCTTACAATGCGGTTATGCCTCTAAGTCGTGCTTCAACACGTGGGAGATATAGCCGCATCATGGGCGTTACAAGTTGGTAATCAGAGCCTTCCCCGACTTAGGAGCCCCCTGCTTGATCGAACCGTTGGCGTTGTTGAGTCTCGAAAAATGTTTTGAGTCATTTAGGATTATATATATCGGAGAGTAGGATTCTTTTTACTCCTCAGTCCCTTCGTCACTCTGGTGAGGCATCTTGACGTAGAGTTTTGACTCTTCTCTTCTCAAATTTCACTAAAAAAATTAGGATCACGCGGGTATCTTGGAATCGTTCCGATGGTTTTGTGACGAGAACATTGTTGTTGGTACCTCCTGACATTTAGGGGTTGTGGCAGTGTCCCGGGGAGTTGAGCTCCGAGGTGTTGTCGTCACAATTTTATCGTTGCAGTTCTGGAATACCTGAGTTTCACCGACATCGAAAATCTCTTTTATGCAGTTGTTGGTGAGATAACCTCGACGCCACCCAGTACTGGGGCGGGAGTTCGGGAGTATTGCCATAACTCGTATAACGGATGCTTTTCGAAGGTTGAGGTAAATGATTTCCGAAGGTTTCTTGGTTATGTGTTGAAGGATGGGTACAGTTGGATGTAGAATTTGCTAGCTTTGGGTGAGATATTATGCTTCCCTTGTATCCCCAACACCTGATTGCATAACCGGAAAGGTTCGGGAGTTTCATAGGTGGGAATTCATGTAGCTCTAGTATTTCTTCCGCGGATATTTGGTTTGTGATTGGGTAATCCTCACCAAGTATATGTTCTTGTCCGTACCTTGTTGTTTTATTCTTCTACCTCTATCTAAGTGGCTTCTCAATTTATGGAAGTGTGACCATTTCAATTGGAATTCATTCGTTATTTTTGTTCAGATGTTAAGACTATATGTTGCAATTTCGATCCTTTTGATTCAGCTTGAATATATGTCTGTCAAGATGCTAACGGATGTCACCCTCTTCAGGATGGCTCCTCCAACGCGCCAGAATCCTGAACCGCCGCCACTACCTCCGCCTCCGGAGGCATGGCAAGCTGTGATGGCCGCTACCAATGCCAACACGCAGCTGATCATGCAACTCTTGCAAGAGCGCAACCAAGGGAATCAAGGCCATGGCAACAATCAGAATCAGTTTGCTACACTCAACCAATTCCTCGCTAACCAGCCAAAGACGCTGATGATTGGCTCGTGGATATCTGCAAGAATTTCGAGTGCAGCAACGTCAGGCTTGAGGACTTTGTCAAGTTTTGCTTCGTTCCAACTCAAAGACCAAGCTGCAGAGTGGTATCAGCAATACAAAGATTCTAGAGGAGGTCGTATGATTACCTGGGATGAATTCCGTCAAGACTTCAAAGCTCACCACATTCCTCAGAGTGTTGTTAAGAGCAAGCATTAGGAATTCCGCAACCTGAAGCAAGGCAGCTTGTCTGTTTACCAGTATAACATCATGTTCCAGAAGCTCGCTCGTTCCGCTAAGCAAGACGTCCCTGACAAGAAGAGCATGATTTATCAGTTCAGAGGTGGCCTCAGAGAAGATCTCCAACTAGCTCTTGTGATTTTCGAGCCGCAGAAGTACGATGAGTTTTACAACATGGCACTGAAACAAGAGACTGCTCAGCTCAAGTGTGATGCTTCCAAGAAGCGAGTCAGAGATGCAAGTCCTTCTTCCTCAACTCAAGTGGCAACTAAGCAGCAAAAGTATTGGTTGCCTCCTCCTCCTCCGTTCCGTCAGCCTTATCAGCAGAAGAGCAAAGGTGGCAATGGATCTTTCCACCCACCCAACCCAGGCTTTCAGAACAAGACTTCGTCTCATGCTCCAAGATCAAGTGCTCCGTATCACCGTCCGATCTCGGAGGTCACGTGCAACAAGTGTCAGCAGAAGGGTCACTATGCCAACAAATGCTTCAATCAGAGGCGTCTTCCTCCTCCTCCTCCTGTGAGATCTTCCAGTACCGCAATGGTCAAGCATAATCCCAAGTTTGCAAAGGTCAACATGATGAATGCAGCTCAGGTAGAGGACTCGTCAGATGTCATCATGGGTAACCTTCCTGTTAACGATATTCTTGCAAAAGTCTTTTCTGATACTGGTGCATCGCATTCTTTCTTGTCATTTCCATTTGCATCAAAGAACAATGTTGACACAGAGGTTTTGCCCAAAGTCATGCAAGTTGTTTCTCTCGGAAAGCTTATGACTTCTAGTTTGGTTGCTCCGTATGTTTCTATCACGTTGGGCGACTACAAGTTCCTGTCTTCTCCTAATGTTCTTGGTGACTCAGATATTGATATTATTCTCGGAATGGACTGGCTTTCTAAGCACAAGGCTCATCTAGATTGTGCTGCCAGGCAGATTCAATTGACACATTCGTTTGAGGATGTAATCGTCTTTGCCGCTTGTGATGATACCATTCGACTGTTTTCTCTTAATGAGAAGGGCGAGTTGGATGCCATCTCTCAGATTCCAGTCATTTGTGAATATCAAGACGTATTTCTAGAAGAGCTTCCAGGAATGCCTCCTCACCGGCCAGTTGAATTTGTCATCGATCTTGAGCCTGGCACGAAACCTATTTGCAAACGTCCTTACAAGCTTGGACCCGAAGAGTTGAAGGAGCTGAAGAAACAACTCGATATTCAAGAACGTATGGGTCTCATCCGACCAAGTTCTTCTCCTTGGGGTTGTGGTGTTCTTTTTGTCAACAAGAAGGATGGAACGGACCGACTTTGTTTCGACTACCGGCCATTGCACAAGAAGACCATAAAGAACAAGTACCCACTTCCCAACATCAATGAGCTTTTCGAACAACTCAAAGGTGCTCAAGTATTCTCCAAGCTTGATCTCCGTATGGGCTATCATCATATTCGCATTCATGAAGAAGATATCCCCAAGACAGCATTCAGAACAAGTTATGGTTCATATGAATACACTGTCATGTCTTTCGGCCTTGTCAACGCTCCTCCAACATTCTCTCGCATGATGAACTTCATCTTCAACGCCTACACAAATGACTTCGTCTTGGTCTACCTCGATGATATTTTGGTCTTTTCCAAGAACAAGGAGGATCATGCCAAGAACTTGAGATTGGTGCTGGATAAACTCAGAGAACATCAGTTCTATGCGAAGTTTTCAAAGTGCGAGTTTTGGCTCGATGAGGTTCTCTACCTTGGGCATATCATCTCCACCAAGGGCATAGCTGTTAATCCTGAGAAGGTGTCTGCAATTGTGAATTGGGAACCACCTTAGAATATGAAGCAACTCCGCAGCTTCCTTGGGCTCGTAAGCTATCGTCGAAGGTTCGTTGAGAACTTCTCAAAGATCGCGAAGCCTCTTTCCAACCTTCTCCAGAAGCATGTGAAGTATGTCTGGTCGCCTGAATGTGACATCGCTTTCAACACCCTGAAAGAGAAGTTAGTCACTTCTCCAGTTCTGACTCCTCCTGATGAATCCAAACTGTTCGAGGTTTTCTGTGATGCTTCCCTTCAAGGTCTTGGTGCAGTGTTGATGCAAGAGAAGAAAGTTGTGGCATATACCTCTCGCCAGTTGAAGCCCAATGAAAAGAACTACCCCACTCATGACCTTGAGTTGGCGGTAGTTGTCCATGCTCTTTTAACATGGAGACATCTCTTGTTGGGAAGGAAAGTGGACATCTTCACTGATCACAAGAGTCTCAAGTACATCTTCACTCAGCTAAACCTCAACCTCAAGCAGACTCGTTGGGTCGAAATGATTCAAGAGTATAATCCGAGTATTGAATATACTCCAGGCAAGGCCAATGTAATTGCTAACGCATTGAGTAGGAAGGCTTACTGCAACAGTCTGATTCTCAAGCCCTACCAACCAGAGCTTTGTGAAGCTTTCCGCAAACTTAATCTTCAAGTTGTTCCTCAAGGATTCCTTGCCAACCTCCAAGTCTCTCCTACTTTGGAAGATCAGATTCGTGAGGCTCAACTTCTTGATGCTATGGTGAAGAAGGTGAAGATTGGGATTGCCAAGAGTCAACCCAAGTACAAGTGCTATCGTCTTGATGACAAGGATACTCTATTCTTCGAGGATCGCATTGTTGTTCCGAAAGGTGACCTTCGCAAAGTCATTATGAAAGAAGCTCACAATTCACTCCTCTCTATTCACCCTGGAAGTACAAAAATGTACCAGGACCTCAAGCAGTCGTATTGGTGGACTCAAATGAAGCGCGAGATTGCTCAGTTCGTGAATGAATGTGATGTCTGCAGAAGAGTGAAAGCAGAACACCAACGACCAGCTGGTCTCCTCCAACCTCTTGCCATTCCAGAATGGAAGTTTGACCATATTGAGATGGACTTCGTAACTGGATTTCCAAAGTCCAAGCGTGGCAATGATGCTATCTTCGTTGTCATCGACAAGCTCACTAAAGTGGCTCATTTTCTTCCTATCAAAGAATCTATCACAACAGATCAGTTGGCAGAGCTATATACCTCCAGGATTGTCTCCCTGCACGGCATTCCGCAGTTGATATCTTCAGATCGTGGCAGTATCTTCACCTCTAAGTTCTGGGTTTCTTTCTAGAAGGCCATGGGCACCAACATTCGCTTCAGCACAGCCTTTCATCCTCAAACCAGTGGCCAAGTTGAGCGAGTCAATCAAATTCTTGAAGATATGCTCAGAGCATGTGTCATCTCTTTCGGTATGAAGTGGGAAGATTGTCTTCCATATGCCGAGTTCTCCTACAACAACAGCTTCCAAGCGAGTTCGAGCAAGGCCCCATTCAAGATTCTCTACGGCAGGAAGTGTCATACTCCTCTTAACTGGTCAGAGACTGGTGAGCGCCAACTTCTTGGCAATGACTTGATCACAGAGGTAGAAGAAATGTGTAAAGTCAGTTGCAAAAATCTCAAAGTCGCGCAATCGCGCCAGAAGAGTTACTATGATAGCAAGCATCGTGACTTGGCTTTCGAGATCGGAGACCATGTCTACCTCCGCGTCTCTCCAATGAAAGGTACTCGTCGCTTCGGTATCAAAGGGAAGCTTGCCCCTAGATACGTGGGCCCTTTCAAGATCATTGGCAAAAGAGGCGATCTCGTCTATCAACTTGAGCTACCATCCAACTTTGCAAATGTGCACGACGTGTTTCACGTGTCTCAACTCCGCAAGTGTTTCAAGACTCCTGACCGCACCATCAACTTTGAAGAGATTGATCTCCAGGAAGACTTGTCTTATCATGAGCACCCCGTTGCTATTCTTGAAGAAACTGAGCGCAAGACTCGCAACAAGTCTATCAAATTCTTGAAAGTCAAGTGGTCACATCATTCCGACCGTGAAGCCACCTGGGAACATGAGCACCACCTCCGCTCTGAGTACCCGGAGTTTTTCCAGTCCTAGATCTCGGGACGAGATCCTTTCGTAGTGGTGGAGTGTTGTAACACCCCGTATGTAACTTGTCATATTTGTATTCCAACTCTTGCCATTTCCGGCACTAAGTTATGATATTTCCTTGTTGTCGGGTTTTTGTCTTCGTGTTGTTTCATCTTTGTCATGCATCTCATCTCATGTCATCATGTGCATCACATTTGCATACGTGTTCGTCTCATGCATCCGAGCATTTTCCCCGTTGTCCGTTTTGCATTCCAGCGCTCCTATGTCCTCCGGTGTCCCCTTTTACCTCTATCCGTGTGCAGGTATGAAACGTTCTCGGATTGGACCGAGACTTGCCAAGCGGCCTTGGTTTACTACCGGTACACCACCTATCAAGTTTCCTGCCATTTGGACTTCGTTTGATACTCCAACGGTTAACCGAGGAACCGAGAAGGCCTCATGTGTGTTGCAGCCGAACACCCCTCCAAAGTGGCCCAAAACCCACCTAAACCTCCTTCATCATCTAGGTCGTTTGATCACGATCGCGTGGTCGAAAACCATGCTCAATTTGGAGCCTCCTAGCTCCTCCTACCTATAAAAAGGTCCTCCCATACCAAATCTCGGATCAAACCCTAGACCCCTCCCTCTCCTCGCGTCGCTAGATAAAAACCGGCCGGCCGGACACGTCCGCCCACTCCGCCGGACGAATCAGCAGCCGCCATGTGTCCTGCGGGCGAGCCCCACTTCGCCACCGACCGCGCGGGCCCGCCAGGCCCAGCACCGACCCCCGTGGCCCATCCCACCGACGCCGCCGCCTGCCTCCTTCGCCCCCTCCTCCGCCGCCACGACCCTCGCCGGCCGGAGCAGAGCTCTGCCGCGGCGAGCCCCGCGTCCGCCGCCTCCTCGGGCATCTCCCTCCTCGCCGTCCGGCCCGCCTCCACGCCGCCCCATCGCGGCCACCTCGCCGCCGGCGCCGGCGACCTCTCCTCCCTCCTTCCCGACTCCGGCCGCCGTCTACAGTGATTTCGGCGAGCCCTGGCCATCCTCGTTTTCCACGCCGCCCGATCCGGATCCAGATCTGAGATATTCGGTTGACTTTTTGCCCTAATCCCCGTAATTTTTGGCATTTTTCATCATGTCATATCTCTGCACCCGTGGCTCCATTTTGGGCGTGTAGCATATCAAATTGTTCGCCTCGACGAGTACTTCATTTCATTCAATTGCACCATGTTCATTTGAGCTCATCTTGATGCCCTAAATGCAGTTGCAAGAGTGCTAGTTTATGTTAGTTTCAGATTCTTATCAGTAATTGGGCATTTGCCATTTTTGCCATGATTGATGTGTGCTTCCTATGATCTTGAGCCCTACATGAGTTTTGAAGTATGCCATGCCATCTTTACAGGGGTGTATGCCATGTATTTTTGTGATCTTTGTGGTGACTAGCACAAGCATGCAAAGTAGCCCTCATAATGTTGTTGATTTCAGGGACTTAGAAATGTTCTAAGTCTTTGTCCTGTCATTATTTTTATGCCATGTATTCTTGTTGCTACAGAGTGATCCATGCCTCTTTTGAGCATGATCAGTAAGGATGTTTTGTAGATATTGTTGTGCTCTATCCATCCATGTCTTTGTTTGCAATTATGGAGCACCCTAGCTTGACTCAATCGAGCTCTACTTTTGCTATAAAATGTTCCTGGCAGATTGTTTACGTGTTGAGCATTTTTGTCGAGGTTGTTGTAGTTGATCCTTGCACGCTATGAGCTTGTTCTTACCATTTTTAGCTTCTATTCCATGTCTACTTACTGGGTGTATGCTTAGTTTATCATGCAATGCCTTGTGGTGAGTGCATCGAGCTTGTAAACATGCCTACTTAATATCTGTTTTTCCATGTTCCAGTTTTCTACTAGGTCTGAATCTGTTAACGATAATTGCTATGTTCACATGGTTGCCATTGTATTTTCTGATCCCTTTTGGCTTATGGTCAGTAAGGGACTTTTGTTGTATGCTTTGAGTAGCTTCATGCCATGCCTTGCTTTGCCATGATATGTTCCTGTAGCATGTAGTTATCATGCTCTAAACATTGTTTCCTGATGTTAAATTCCTGACATGTTAATTTCACCAAGTCTGTAACCTGATATCTTTTGCACTTTTGCCATGCTTGTTTGAACCTGCTATTGAGTGAATTACCCGTAGCTCAGTGTTCATATTTTGTCAAGCATCTTGGGTGGATCCCTGCCATGTATTTTGTTGCTATGTTAGAGTTGAGTAGCTTGTTGTTCTTGATGCATTTAGATGGCCTCGTGCTGTTAATCGCAGATCGGTGCCATATTTGTTTTGCTTGCCATTTGCAAACCGTGCATCCGATTCTGGTGATCTTTATATCGATTTCGACCGAAATCAACTCCTCTTTCCAGTGGGACTCTTGGTTTTTCCAAGTTGAGGCCGGGTTCAATCTTTCCTTTCCCAAACATGCATATGCATTGCATATCGCATCCCGCATATCATGCCATGTTTTGCATCATGTTGCTTGTGCATTGCACGTGGTTGATTGTGTCTCCCTTTGCTTGTGTTCTTGCTTTGGGTAGAGCCGGGAGGCAAGTACGTGATCGAGGAACCCATAGAGTATGCTTACGAGGATCAAGCTAACGTCAACTCGGAGAACTTTGCAGGCAAGATGACCATACCCTCGAAATCACTTCTATCTTTGCTTGCTAGATGCTCGCTCTATTGCTATGCCTATGCTACGATACCTACCACTTGCTTATCATGCCTCCCATATTGCCATGTCAAACCTCTAACCCACCTTGTCCTAGCAAACCGTTGTTTGGCTATGTTACCGCTTTGCTCAGCCCTCTTATAGTGTTGCTAGTTGCAGGTGAAGATTGGGGTTTGTTCCTTGTTGGAACATGTTTATTGTTGGGATATTATATCTTGTCTACTTTAATGCACCTATATACTTGGTAAAGGGTGGAAGGCTCAGCCTTATGCCTGGTGTTTTGTTCCACTCTTGCCGCCCTAGTTTCCGTCATACCGGTGTTATGTTCCTTGATTTTGCATTCCTTACACGGTTGGGTTATAATGGGAACCCCTTGACAGTTCGCCTTGAATAAAATTCCTCCAGCAATGCCCAACATTGGTTTTACCATTTGCCACCTAGCTTCTTTTCCCTTGGGTTTCCGGAGCCCGAGGGTCATCTTTATTTTAACCCCCCCCCCCCCCGGGCCAGTGCTCCTCTTAGTGTTGGTCCAAGTTAGAGCCCCTTGCAGCGCCACCTCAGGGAAACTCGAGGGCTGGTTTTAGTTGTACGGATTGCTTATCCGGTGTGCCCTGAGAATGAGATATGTGCAGCTCCTATCGGGATTTGTCGGCACATTCGGGTGGCTTTGCTGGACTTGTTTTACCATTGTCGAGATGTCTTGTAACCGGGATTCCGAGTCTGATCGGATTGTCTTGGGAGAAGGAATATCCTTCGTTGACCGTGAGTGCTTGTGATGGGCTAAGTTGGGACACCCCTGCAGGGATTTGAACTTTCGAAAGTCGTGCCCGCGGTTATGGGCAGAAGGGAATTTGTTAATGTCTGGTCGTAGATAACCTGAAACTTAACTTAATTAAAATGAATCAACAGAGTTTGTGGCCGTGATGGTCTCTTTTCGGCGGAGTCCAGGAAGAGAACACGGTCTCGTGTTATGCTTGAACATAGGTTGTTCTAGGATCACTTCTTGATCATAGTTTATCGATCGTGCCTTTGCCTTCTCTTCTCGCTCTCATTTGCGTATGTTAGCCACCATATATGCTAGTGCTTGCTGCAGCTCCACCTCATACCTTTTACCCTTCCTATAAGCTTAAATAGTCTTGATCGCGAGGGTGTGAGATTGTTGAGTCCCCGTTACTCACAGATTACTTCCAAAACCAGTTGCAGGGACCAATGATACCGCTCCAGGAGATTCGACTGAGCTCAAGTGAGAGTTCGATGAGGAATCAGGACGATACTATGTTTCCTTTCCAGATGGTCAGTAGTGGTGCCTAGTTGGGGCGATCAGCGACTTTGTTGCATTTTGGGGTTGTCTTTATTTTGGTTCCGTAGTCGGACCTTGATTGTATCTGGATGAATGTAATGTTATTTATGCTATTGTGTGACGTGGCGAGTGTAAGCCAGCTATGTACCTCTTTTCCTTATTCATTACATGGGTTGTGTGAAGATTACCCCACTTGCGACATTGCTTAGAATGCGGTTATGCCTCTAAGTCGTGCTTAGACACGTGGGAGATATAGCCGCATCATGGGCGTTACACCCCCCTACCTCGTGGGCCCCCTGATGGCCCTCCGGTGGCCATCTTCTGCTATATGGAGTCTTTCGATGGGAAAAAAATCATAAGCCATCTTCTCGGGCAGAACTCCGCCGCCACGTGGAGGAACCTTGGCGGAACCAATCTAGCGCTCTGGCGGAGCTGTTCTGCCGGGGAAACTTCCCTCCCGGAGGGGGAAATCATCGCCATCATCATCACCGACCCTCCTCTCATCGGGAGAGGGCAATCTCCATCAACATCTTCATCAGCACCATCTCATCTCAAAACCCTAGTTCATCTCTTGTATCCAATTCTTGTCTCCAAGTCCGGGATTGGTGCTAGTAGGTTGCTAGTAGTGTTAATTACTCCTTGTAGTTGATGCTAGTTGGTTTAATTGGTGGAAGATCATATGTTCAGATCCTATATGCATATTAATACCCCTCTGATTATGAACATGTTTATGCTTTGTGAGCAGTTACTTTTGTTCCTGGGGACATGGGAGAAGTCCCGCTATTAGTAGTCATGTGAATTTGGTATTCGTTCGATATTTTGATGAGGTGTATGTTGTCTCTCCTCTAGTGGTGTTATGTGAACGTCGACTACATGACACTTCACCATTATTTGGGCCTAGAGGAAGGCATTGGGAAGTAATAAGTAGATGATGGGTTGCTAGAGTGACAGAAGCTTAAACCCTAGTTTATGCGTTGCTTCGTAAGGGGCTGATTTGGATCCATATGTTTCATGCTATGGTTAGGTTTACCTTAATACTTTTGTTGTAGTTGTGGATGCTTGCAATAGAGGTTAATCATAAGTGGGATGCTTGTCCAAGTAAGGACAGTACCCAAGCACCGGCCCACCCACATACCAAATTATCAAAGTACCGAACGTGAATCATATGAACGTGATGAAAACTAGCTTGACGATATTCCCATGTGTCCTCGGGAGCGCTTTACATCATATAAGAGTTTGTCCAGGCTTGTCCTTTGCTACAAAAAGGATTGGGCCACCCTGCTGCACTTTATTTACTTTTGTTACTTGTTGCTCTTTACAAATTATCTTATCACAAAACCATCTGTTACCACTTATTTCAGTACTTGCAGAGAATACCTTGCTGGAAACCGCTTATCATTTCCTTCTGCTCCTCGTTGGGTTCGACACTCTTACTTATCGAAAGGACTACGATAGACCCCCTATACTTGTGGGTAATCAAGACTCTTTTCTGGCGCTGTTGCCGGGGAGTGAAGCGCCTTTGGTAGGTGGAATTTGGTAAGGAAAAAATTATATAGTGTGCTGAAATTTACTGTCACTTGTTACCATGGAAGGTAATCCTCTGAGGGGTTTGTTCGGGGTATCTTCACCCTGACCAGTAGAGCCAAGAGTTGCTCCTCAACCTACTGAACCTACTGAAAATGAAAATGAAAATGCTTGCTTTGAAGTTCCTTCGGGTATGATAGAAAAACTGCTAGCTAATCCTTTTTTAGGAGATGGAACAAAACATCCTGATGAACATTTGATATATGTGGATGAAGTTTGTGGATTATTTAAGCTTGCAGGTGTACCCGGAGATGTTGTTAAGAAGAAGGTCTTCCCTTTATCTTTGAGGGGAGATGCATCGACATGGTATAGGCTATGTGATGATATGAGGTCTTGGAATTACAAACGGTTGAAATTGGAATTTTCATCAGAAGTTTTATCCTATGCACCTTGTTCATCGTGATCGCAATTATATATATAATTTTTGGCCTCGCGAAGTAGAAAGCATCGCTCAAGCTTGGGGGAGGCTTAAATCAATGTTATATTCATGCCCCAATCATGAGCTCTCAAGAGAAATGATTATTCAAAAATTTTATGCTCGACTTTCTGGTAACAATCGCACCATGCTTGATACTTCTTGTGCTAGCTCTTTTATGATGAAGACTATTGAATTCAAATGGGATTTATTGGGAAGAATTAAACGCAACTCTGAAGATTGGGACCTCAACAATGGTAACGAGTCAGGTATGACACCTAGTTTTGATTGCGTTAAATCTTTTATGGATACCGATATTTTTCATAAATTTAGCACTAAATATGGACTTGACTCTGAGATAGTAGCTTCTTTTTGTGAATCTTTTGCTGCTTATGTTGATCTCCCCAAGGAGAAGTGGTTTAAATATCATCCTCCCATAGAAGTAAAAGTAGCTGCACCTATTAAAGTTGAAGAAAAGACTATTACTTATAATGATCCTATTGTTCCTACTTCTTATGTTGAGAAACCACCTTTCCCTGTTAGGATAAATGATCATGCTAAAGCTTCAACTGTGATTCGTAAGAGCAATATTAAAACATATACACCTCCTGAGCAAGTTAAAGTTGAACCTAATATTGCCATTGTTAAAGATCTCTTGTCTGATAATATAGATGGGCATGTTATTTATTTCTATAATGAAACTGCTGGAGTTGCTAAACCCCGTGATAAAGATAAACCTAGACCTGTGGTAGGCATGCCTGTTATTTCTGTTAAAATAGGAGATCATTGTTATCATGGCTTATGTGATATGGGTGCTAGTGCTAGTGCAATACCTTATTCCTTATACAAAGAAGTTATGCATGATATTGCACCTGCTGAGATGGAAGATATTGATGTCATAATTAAACTTGCCAATAGAGATACTATTTCACCAATGGGAATTGTTAGAGATGTTGAAGTCTTGTGTGGGAAAACTAAATATCATGCTGATTTTCTTGTTCTTGGTTCCCCACAAGATAGCTTTTGTCCCATTATATTTGGTAGACCCTTCTTAAACACTATTAATGCTACCATAGATTGCAAAAGAAATGTTGTTACTATCGGTTTAGATGATATGACTCATGAATTTAATTTTTCTAAATTTAGTAGACAACACCGTGAAGAAGAATTACCTAGTAAGGATGAAATTATTGGTCTTGCTTCTATTGTCGTACCTCCTAGTGATCCTTTAGAACAATACTTGCTAGACCATGAAAATGATATGTTTATGAATGAAAGAAGGGAATTAGATGAAGTATTCTTTAAACAGGAACCTATTCTGGAAAAAAATTACCTGTTGAAATCCTAGGGGATCCTCCTCCACCCAAGGGTGATCCCGTGTTTGAGCTTAAACTGTTACCTGATACTCTTAAATATGCTTATCTTGACGAGAAAAAGATATATCATGTTATTATTAGTGCTAACCTTTTAGAGCATGAAGAAGAGAGATTATTGAAAACTCTGAAGAAGCATCGTGCTGCTATTGGGTATACTCTTGATGATCTTAACGGCATTAGTCCCACTCTATGTCAACATAAAATTAATTTGGAAGAAGATGCTAAACCAGTTCGTGATCATCAATGCCGGCTGAATCCTAAAATGAAAGAAGTGGTAAGAAAGGTGATACTAAAGCTCCTTGAGGCAGGTATAATTTATCCCGTTGCTGATAGTCAGTGGGTAAGCCCTGTCCATTGTGTCCCTAAGAAGGGAGGTATTACTGTTGTTCCTAATGATAAAGATGAATTGATTCCTCAAAGAATTATTACAGGTTATAGGATGGTAATTGATTTCCGCAAGTTAAATAAGGCTACTAAAAAGGATCATTACCCCTTACCTTTTATCGATCAAATGCTAGAAATATTGTCCAAACATACACATTTTTGCTTTCTAGATGGTTATTCTGGTTTCTCTCAAATACCTGTGTCAGCCAAAGATCAATCAAAGACTACTTTTACATGCCCTTTTGGTACTTTTGCTTATAGACGTATGCCTTTTGGTTTATGTAATGCACCTGCTACCTTTCAAAGATGCATGATGGCTATATTCTCTGACTTTTGTGAAAAGATTTGTGAGGTTTTCATGGACGGCTTTTCCGTCTATGGGTCTTCTTTTGATGATTGCTTAAGCAACCTTGATCGAGTTTTGCAGAGATGTGAAGAAACTAATCTTGTCTTGAATTGGGAAAAGTGCCACTTTATGGTTAATGATGGTATTGTCTTGGGTCATAAAGTTTCTGAAAGAGGTATTGAAGTTGATAAAGCCAAGGTTGATGCTATTGAAAAGATGCCATGTCCCAAGGACATTAAAGGTATAAGAAGTTTCCTTGGTCATGCGGTTTTTATAGGAGGTTCATTAAGGACTTCTCAAAAATTTCTCGGCCTCTGACTAATTTATTACAAAAAGATATACCATTTGTCTTTGATGATGATTGTGTAGAAGCATTTGAAATACTTAAGAAAGCATTGATCTCTGCACCTATTGTTCAGCCACCTGATTGGAATTTACCCTTTGATATTATGTGTGATGCTAGTGATTATGCTATAGGTGTTGTTCTAGGGCAAACAGTTGATAAGAAACTAAATGTTATTCAGTATGCTAGTAAAACTCTATACAATGCTCAAAGAAATTATGCTACTACTGAAAAAGAATTCTTAGCAGTTGTATTTGCTTGTGATAAGTTTAGACCTTATATTGTTGATTCTAAAGTAACTATTCACACTGATCATGCTGCTATTAAATATCTTATGTAAAAGAAAGATGCTAAACCTAGACTTATTAGATGGGTTCTCTTACTACAAGAATTTGATTTGCATATTGTTAATAGAAAAGGAGCTGAGAACCCCGTTGCAGACAACTTGTCTAGGTTAGAAAATGTGCTTGATGACCCACTACCTATTGATGATAGCTTCCCTGATGAGCAATTAAATGTCATAAATGCCTCTCATACTGATCCATGGTATGCTGATTATGCTAATTACATTGTTGCTAAGTTTATACCACCTAGTTTCACATACCAACAAAAGAAAAAGTTCTTCTATGATTTGAGGCATTACTTTTGGGATGACCCACATCTTTATAAAGAAGGAGTAGATGGTGTTATTAGACGTTGTGTACCTGAGCATGAACATGAACAGATCCTAGCAAGTGTCACTCCGAAGCTTATGGAGGACACCATGCTGGAGATAGAACTGCACATATACTGCAATCTGGTTTTTATTGGCCTACTCTCTTCAAGGATGCCCGTAAATTTGTCTTATCTTGTGATGAATGTCAAAGAATTGGTAATATTAGTAGACGTCAAGAAATGCCTATGAATTGTTCACTTGTTATTGAACCATTTGATGTTTGGGGCTCTGACTATATGGGACCTTTTCCTTCCTCTAATGGTTATACACATATTTTAGTTGTTGTTGATTACGTTACTAAGTGGGTAGAAGCTATTCGAACTAGTAGTGCTGATCATAAAACTTCTATTAAAATGCTTAAAGAAGTTATTTTTCCAAGATGTGGAGTCCCTAGATATTTAATGACTGATGGTGGTTCACATTTTATTCATGGTGCTTTCCGTAAAATGCTTGCTAAATATGATGTTAATCATAGAATTGCATCTCCTTATCACCCTCTGTCTAGTGGTCAAGTAGAATTGAGTAATAGAGAACTCAAATTAATTTTGCAAAAGACTGTTAATAGGTCTAGAAAGAATTGGTCCAAGAAACTTGATGATGCATTATGGGCCTATAGAACTGCATATAAAAATCCTATGGGTATGTCTCCGTATAAAATGGTCTATGGAAAAGCATGTCACTTACCTCTCGAACTAGAACACAAGGCTTATTGGGCTATTAAAGAACTTAACTATGATTTTAAACTTGCCGGTGAGAAGAGGTTATTTGATATTAGCTCACTTGATGAATGGAGAACCCAAGCCTACGAAAATGCCAAGTTGTTTAAAGAAAAAGTTAAGAGATGGCATGACAAAAGGATACAAAAGCGTGAGTTTAATGTGGGTGATTATGTATTGCTATACAACTCTTGTTTAAGATTTTTTGCAGGAAAACTTCTCTCTAAATGGGAAGGTCCTTACGTTATCGAGGAGGTCTACTGTTCCGGTGCCATAAAAATCAACAACTTCGAAGGCACAAATCCGAAGGTGGTGAACCGTCAAAGAATCAAACACTATATCTTAGGTAATCCCATAAATGTTGAAACCAATGTTATTGAAACCGTAACCCCGAAGGAATACATAAGGGACACTTTCCGGAACGTTTCAGACTCCGAAAAGGAATAGGTATGTGGTACGGTAAGTAGACCGACTCCAAAACAGTTTTTAAGGCAATATTTCTCCGTTTTGGAATATTTAGAAAAATAGAAAAATAAGAAGCAGTCCGGGAAGGACACGAGGTCTCCACGAGGGTGGAGGGCGCGCCCTACCCTACTAGGCGCCCCCTACCTCGTGGGCACCTCATGTGCTCTCTGGACTCCGTTTTCGTACACGCCACGTATTTTGGTCGGTAACAATTCATTATATAATCTCCCGGAGGTTTTGACTCCCGTATCATGCAAAAATCTCCTGTCTTTGTTTCGAGTTGTTTTCTATCAGGGTTGTCAAGGCCAGGCACTATGTCGTCTCCCTCCTCCTCCAACCATGAGGGCAACGATGCTTGGCTAATGAAGATAGAGCTGAAGAGAGAAGAACCCATGGAGATCAACTAGGATGAAGGGATCAAGAAGGCCATGGAGGACCAAGTTCCGGCAACAGAAGACACCCTTCAACTAGATCACAATCTTCTTACCCCAACAGAAATCGAAGCCTTCAAGATGATTGAGTTAGCTCGTATACAAAATAAGTATCTCACACGTGAAAATATTTTGTTGAAGGAGCATATCATCGCACTCAAGGGCATTATCCGCAAGTTAGAAGACCTCCTACGCTCAATGTGCGACTATCCATCATCAACATCCCCACCTTCTTCACCAACAAAGGAGACATAATCACATGGGTATGGGCACTCCACTTGGCAACTGCCAAGCTCGGGGGAGTGCCCCGGTATCGTATCACCATCACTTTTATCTTTACCGTTTTTCTTAGTTCGATCCTTTTGGTAATATCTTGATCTAGTAGAATAAAAGTTCTTAGTATGATCTAGTCGTGAGTTTTGCTTATTATCCTTCTATGTAATCGAGTCCGTGAGCTATATAATAAATATTAGTGTTGAGTCAAGGGCTTGATTATTTTGCCATGATCCTAAGGGAATAAAATAAAAGAGAAAGAAATAAAAAGAAACAAAGAGATCATGTGAATCTTATGGACAATAATGAGCTCATATAGAAAAAGTATGATGAATAAAAGTTGTTGAGGGTTGACAAGCATAGTTTTGGTCATCGTTGCAATTAATAGGAAGTAATAAAGAAAGAGAGGTCTTCACATATAAATATACTATCTTGGACATCTTTTATGATTTTGAGCACTCATTAAAATATGACATGCTAAAGAGTTGACATTGGACAAGAAAGACAATGTAATGTGTTATGTTTTCTTACATCTGAGATGAATTATATTGTCTTGGATCTTCCAACATGATGAGCTTGCCTTTACCCCTCATGCTAGCCAAATTCATTGCACCAAGTAGAGATACTACTTGTGTTTCCAAATACCGTTAAACCAGTCTTGCCATAAGAGTCCACCATATCTACCTATGGATTGAGTGAGATCCATCAAGTAAGTTGTCATCGGTGCAAGCAATAAAAATTGCTCTCTAAATATGTATGATTGATTGGTGTGGAGGAAATAAGCTTTATACGATCGTGTGATATGGAAGTAATAAAAGCGACAGACTGCATAATAAAGGTCCATATCACAAGTGGCAATATAAAGTGACGTTCTTTCGCATTAAGATTTTGTGCATCCAACCATAAAAGCGCATGACAACCTCTGCTTCCCTCTGCGAAGGGCCTATCTTTTACTTTTTTCTCCTACATTGCATAAGAGTCATGGTGATTTTCACCATTCCTTTTTACACTTTATCCTTTGGCAAGCACAATATGTTGGAAATATCCTGGTATATATGGCTAATTGGATGTGAGTTTTCATGAACTATTACTGTTGACATTACCCTTGAGGTAAAACATTGGGAGGCAAAACTATAAGCTCCTATCTTTCTCTGTGTCCGATTAAAACTCCATACCCATAAGTATTGCGTGAGTGTCAGCAGTTGTGAAAGATTATATGATAGTTGAGTATGTGGACTTGCTGAAAAGCTCTTATACATTGACTCTTTCCTATGTTATGATAAATTGCAATTGCTTCAATGACTGAGATTGTAGTTTGTTAGTTTTCAATGAAGTTTAAGATTCATACTTGATATTGTGATTGAATTATTACTCTAGCATTAGAGATTATACAACAAAGAATTATATGAGTTGTTGTTCTAAGAATGATCATGATGCCCTCATGTCCGTATTTTATTTTTATCGACACCTCTATCTCTAAACATGTGGACATATTTTTTGATTTCCGCTTTTCGCTTGAGGACAAGCGAGGTCTAAGCTTGGGGGAGTTGATACGTCCATTTTGCATCATGCTTTTATATCAATATTTATTGCATTATGGGCTGTTATTACACATTATGTCACAATACTTACGCCTATTCTCTCTTATTTTACAAGGTTTACATAAAGAGGGAGAATGCCGGCAGCTGGGATTCTGGGCTGGAAAAGGAACAAATATTAGGAACCTATTCTGCACAGCTCCAAAAGTCCTGAAGCTTCACGAAAGATGTTTTCCAAATATATAAAAAATATTGAGAGCAAGAACTTCACCAGGGGGGCCACACCCTGCCCACGAGGGTGGGGGTGCGCCCTACCCCCCTGGGTGCGCCCCCCTACCTCGTGGGCCCCCTGGTGGCCCTCCGGTGGCCATCTTCTGCTATATGGAGTCTTTTGATGGAAAAAAAATCATAAGCCATCTTCTCGAACGAAACTCCGCCGCCACGAGGCGGAACCAATCTAGGGCTCTGGCGGAGCTGTTCTGCCGGGGAAACTTCCCTCCCGGAGGGGGAAATCATCGCCATCATCATCACCGATGCTCCTCTCATCGGGAGAGGGCAATCTCCATCAACATGTTCATTAGCACCATCTCATCTCAAAACCCTAGTTCATCTCTCGTATCCACTTCTTGTCTCCAAGTCCGAGATTGGTGCTAGTAGGTTGCTAGTAGTGTTAATTACTCCTTGTAGTTGATGCTAGTTGTTTTAATTGGTGGAAGATCATATGTTCAGATCCTATATGCATATTAATACCCCTCTGATTATGAACATGTTTATGCTTTGTGAGTAGTTACTTTTGTTCCTGAGGACATGGGAGAAGTCTTGCTATTAGTAGTCATGTGAATTTGGTATTCGTTCGATATTTTGATGAGATGTATGTTGTCTCTCCTCTAGTGGTGTTATGTGAATGTCGACTACATGAATATTTGGGCCTAGAGGAAGGCATTGGGAAGTAATAAGTAGATGATGGGTTGCTAGAGTGACAGAAGCTTAAACCCTAGTTTATGCGTTGCTTCGTAAGGGGCTGATTTGGATCTATATGTTTCATGCTATGGTTAGGTTTACCTTAATACTTTTGTTGTAGTTACGGATGCTTGCAATAGAGGTTAATCATAAGTGGGATGCTTGTCCATGTAAGGACAGTACCCAAGCACCGGTCCACCCACATACCAAATTATCAAAGTACCGAACGCGAATCATATGAACATGATGAAAACTAGCTTGACGATATTCCCATGTGTCCTCGGGAGCGCTTTACATCATATAAGAGTTTGTCCAGGCTTGTCCTTTGCTACAAAAAGGGTTGGGCCACCCTGCTGCACTTTATTTACTTTTGTTACTTGTTGCTCGTTACAAATTATCTTATCACAAAACCATCTATTACCACTTATTTCAGTACTTGCAGAGAATACCTTGCTGGAAACCGCTTATCATTTCCTTCTGCTCCTTGTTGGGTTCGAAACTCTTACTTATGAAAGGACTATGATAGATCCCCTATACTTGTGGGTCATCAAGGGGAAAGGACCAGGGGGGCTCGGGTGTCTCCAGGCGCTCGGTCGAGGACGGGGGAGGAAGCAGGAGGTGGAAGCAGGAGGTGGCATCCGCTACGCGTGCGGGCGACACGCCTCTGCCAGTAGGCAGAGGTAGACGAGGAGGAGGAGGTGGGCTGGGCCAGCTGGGCTGCCAGGTAAGCCAGGTGGTTTCTAGCCCTTTTCTATTTCTGTTTTTGTTTTCTAATACTTTTGTAGCTTCAGGGCTTTATTAAAAATATCTAGACATTCTCAAAAATCATGAAACTACTCATGGCTACTGTTTAGAGTATATCCGACAGTAAACATTTTAGTTTATGATTATTTGGACATTTAAAATATTTTATAGCATTTAAATGTCCAAATGCAAATAACATATGATTTAATCCAGTGACCTTATGATGTCCTATAAAAGTGTGCACCATTTTTGTCAGAGGTTCTAGACCAAGGCAAAGATGATGAACATTTTAGAAGGGCATTTCAGGTTCATTGAAAAAGATTTTGGTAAACCCTAGTTAGATTAAGAGGGTGCTGGGGGTTTTGTCATCCCCATTTCAAGTTTCCGAGGGAAAGTAAACATGATGCATGGAGATTATGCAATGACATGCAAGACTAAGCTAGGGCTGTGACAAATCACCCCCACTAAACAAGAATCTCGTCCCGAGATTCAAGCGTAGGGTAAGATGAAGGGGGAACACAAACTAACATAATCTTCACGATCCAGGTTGCACTTCATAAAGGCATTGATTCAATCACCATCTTTGTTTCATCGTCTTGCTCTGAGAACTCCAGTCAACATGGCAACGAGAGGAAAAGGAAACTCTAGATGGATCGATCTTCTCGAATATCGAACAACTCAGGATCAACTCACAGAATGAGACATAGCAACATCTCTCGAGCTGAGACACGAAGCATACATCCAAAGGGATGGAGTGAAACAGATGACGAAGGTTCACTAGGTAGGCAACAATTCCACATCTAAGAAGATGGTGGATGAAGTGAGAGTAGCGAGGAGTTAATTGCTATGATTCCATAGCGGGGCACCTTAGGGAAGGTGGCTCGTAGAATTAAAGACTTAAGTGGCAAAAAGAATTACTTTTGATATAGAGATCATGGAGAGTCTTTATACCAGCCTAAGGCAATCATAATTGATCATTTGGCGGAGTTTAAAGGAATGGCAGATCCGGATTCGAATGGGTGATGTGGACTACCTTGTTGAAGACAATGCGATGGATGATTTTGCTTATCATCGGAAATGGATGGGACCCATGGTAGGATGGCACAAAGGCGGTTGCAAGCTGGGAACAAAATGCGATGTTGGGAATGTTCCAACCATCATATCTGCCTGAGATTCAGATCTGGATGGGAACGGGATATTTCAGACAACTTGTCTAGAAAGAAAGTTTGCAACACAAGTCGATGAGATGGCGTTGCGAGATTCTCGGGGAGTGAGCTATGATAGCAAGCTCCAAAACATGAGCTGGTTCTGCTACATACATGTGAACACGTTGTCCAAGACATGCATGACCACATAGTAGTCTTACAACGGAACACTACCGAGTTCTGATTGGGAACCATCATTGCGGAGAGCGAAGTCCTGCGCATGTACCTTTGGGTCCTTAAGGATTAGCACTTAAGAACTTCTTTTCCTTGAACAAATCAATCAGTGGCTTGGTGTGCTAGGAACACATATGGAGTGGAGGCGGCCAACCTATCAAGCCATAGAGCACTTCGCACGTGCATGGCTAACTTGGGATGATTCCAAAGGAAGCAAAAACAATCATTCTCATATTCACGGCAGCAACTTGCATAGAATGCGCATGAATTCGAGGAAGTCACTTCTTCCATCCAAGCATAAGCTTCATGAATGGAACACGAAGGCATTGCTTACAAAGTTTCCAACACTAACTTAGATGTTCAGCATGAATCATGGACAAGATGAAATTGTTGTCAATGGGCTCAACAACAAACCATCCAGGCTTCCATATAGATGGAATTCCATAATTAAGTGAACACGGTGATAGCCTTGGTCAGACCAAAGGATGTAATGGTGTATGCTCGAGGAGACAACCACGAGTAAGACAACATTACGAACATCGTTGGTTCTGATTTGATTTGATGATATCCCATACTCAATCAAGGATTGGATAAGACAATGGTGCCAACAATTGATCATGAGGATCAATTAATGAAGATATCATCTTTCTTCAACACACAAACACAAACAAAAGATATCCCTTTGAATGAACTGAGTCCGATAAAGCTTTCATATTCCAACTCTCCAAGTTGTTGTTTAGCTTAACCAACTAGCCCAAGGGCATCCAACACAGATCCTTGGAGAAATGGTGGTTTAGAGGAAAACCAACTTGATGACGAGCTCAACATAACGGCCAGGAAACAACCTAGTGATACTCCTGAGAAGATATTAGGAAAATCACGAACCACCGATATGTTACTAAGCTCGAGAACAATCTTGCTTTTCGGGGCAAGACGATATTATCAAAAGAGCAAGGAATTAACATAGTCCAAACTCATTGATCGAAGGGTGCACTAAGAAAATGGACTAGGTAACAAAATCAATCTTAGAATAGTGATCCAATAACCAACACGCTAAGAATGATATTAATGTCCATTAACTACCAAGCAACACATTTGCTAGGAGTATTGATTTCACACATCACGATTCACTTGTCAGCATTCCGGTTGCGACAACACGGAACCGAGGAATGAATAATGATGGCGAGAAGTATCACTGCATCAAGAATTCATAAGAGGTGGTGCAATTCTCATGACAATCCCAACGTAAAGAGGGTAACACTCCAAGGTGGAACAGAACAAAAGCTGGATTAGCATTTGATCTATGGAGTACGACTACTTTGACCCAATCCTATATATGGATAAGGTACCGGAGTTCGTTTTCCTAGTCATTCCGGAATAAAATGGCTTGATGGACCACAAAAATAATAGGCATCGATGAACATGAATACGGGACTACTCCTGACTATCAATTGATAGATGGGGGTCAGAATACAACTAAAGAGGGACAACTCAAAGGAACATGTGTTTTTCTGAGTTGTGGATGCATGGATTAGTATGTCGAACAAATTCAACATATTTCTTCTAGATAACCCATGCAGACAGGTAGGATTGGCAGAGTCACAATGTAGAATGGAGAACTCATCAAGAGAACTCATCAAGAGCACTCTTATTGTGATCTTTTGGTTGAAAGAACTTCTGCCATATCGGTTCGTGGTTTTGGAAGAACGATATACCACGAACCTTGAGGACTATCACAAAGGTTACTAATATCCTAAAGGAACTAGCAAACACTACCAACATGAATGAGTAGAGTGAATCTCGGGTTCAAGAACCCATGAATGGAATGCCTACTAACTAAATGGCATCACGGGATGCTTTTGAGAATGGTGGCCAGAATCATCACACTTGAAACACAAAACATGGCTAGATTACTAGGTGACTCCCTAAAACACCTAGGTTCATAATAATAGCTCCAACATATATGTCGAGGCAATAGAGTACCTCAACAGACCGTTTAGTGCGCTTAATCTGGCCCAAAAAACATCGGGAATGGAAAGAAGGGATTTGCAAATGCATCAGACTATTTAGAAACCTGGGATGACTCGGACATCATAACGGCTGCAAATGCTTAAAAGGTTTGAGACATCCTGCAAAATGGTGGCATAACCACTCAACACCACAAAATCAAGGTTCCGAGATCAATTGTCAACACACGGAAGTAGTAGGAACGGAACTGAGGGTTGAGACCAACAATCCTAAGAGTCTACGGATTAGTAACACGTGATCTTGATAGAAAGATGAGAAGCCTAGTTCTTAATCCCCGTAGAAGAGAAGAGGTTGACTCAGATCAGAAGGCATAAGGTAAAGGAGTAAAAAGAGCCTTACGTTCCCTTCCACAATCAATTCCCTTACATAACTAAAGCATTTCTAGACACGACTTCGACCAGTTTGGCTTGGTAATCCTACATGCAGACATGCTATGATACCAAAGCTGTCAGCACCCCGATCCTCAGCCACATCGATCTAGCATGTAACACATCATATCGCTTTACGGCCTCACGCACGGTATTCCCACGGGTGCCACCTTACCTAGCCCGGGACCATTTGCGCCTTTTGGCTCACGTATATGATAGTGTCGCTAGCATCCATATGACATAGAACCCGGGCAGACATGACTAGTTGTGAACCCAAAGTGGCACTAACTTATAGGGACAAGCATACATGACCCAGCAACGAATGTGCCGGTCATCAGCGAGTGAATTCGAGCTATAGCAACTGGGCTAGCAAGACTCCGGGATTCCGGGCTATAGCAGGCTAATAGGACTCTGAAAGACACTGTGTGACATTTCCCCGAAGGGACAGACACGGGATTGAAGGACACATGCCGACCAGTCTAAGTGTTTTGGAGCAGTAGCAACTGGGCTAACAGGACTCCGGTAAACCGGGATGTAGCAGACTACCATGGCTCAGTGGAAGCACTAGACTACATTTCCCCATAAGAGAGGCTACCAAGGATAGACAACTAGGTTGTCGGATCCCACACATACCAAGCATTTCAAATCATACACACAATATGCTCGATATGTGCAAATACAACATGGCATCACAACAAAACTCTACAACTCAAAGTATTTATTCATTAGGCTCTGAGGAGCCAAGTATTACAAACATGGGGCTCATGACCCCACATACAGAGCATACAAGCAACAAGCACATGCAGAAGCTTAACTTGTCTGAGTACAGACAACTACAAATGAAAAAGGCTGAGAAGCCTGCCTATCTACAAGATCCTGCCGAGGGTACAAGATCGTAGCTGAGGTAACAAGCTAAACGTCGAAGTCCACGCGGAATTGATACGTCTCCAACGTATCTGTAATTTTTGATTGTTCCATGCTATTATATATTCTGTTTTGGATGTTAATGGGCTTTATTTTACACTTTTATATTATTTTTGGGACTAACCTATTAACCCAAGGCCCACTGCAAATTGCTGTTTTTTGCCTATTTCAGTGTTTCACAGAAAAGGAATATCAAACGGAATCCTAATGGAATGAAACCTTCGGGAGAGTTATTTTTGGAACAAACATGATCCACGGGACTTGGAGTGGACGTCAAGAAACAATCGAGGAGGCCAGGAGGCAGGGGGCGCGCCTACCCCCCTGGGCGCACCCTCCACCCCTGTGGGCCCCTCATTGCTCCATCGACCTACTTCTTCCTCCTATATATATTCATATACCCCGAAAACATCCAGGAGCACCACGAAACCCTATTTCCACCGCCGCAACCTTATGTACCCAAGAGATCCCATCTTGGGGCCTTTTTCAGAGCTCCGCCGGAGGGGGCATCGATCATGGAGGGCCTCTACATCAACTCCATGGCCTCTCCGGTGATGTGTGAGTAGTTTACTTCATACCTTCGGGTCCATAGCCAGTCGCTAGATGGCTTCTTCTCTCTCTTTGGATCTCAATACAATGTTCTCCTCGATCTTCTTGGAGATCTATTGGATGTAACTCTTTTTGCGGTGTGTTTGTCGAGATCCGATGAATTGTGGGTTTATGAGCAAGTCTATCTATGAAGAATATTTGAATCTTCTCTGAATTTTTTTATGCATGATTGGTTATCTTTGCAAGTCTCTATGAATTATCAGTGACGGAAAGGGAAACGACATGTATTGTATTGTATTGTTGCCTTGGGTTCAATCTTGCGGTGCTCGATCCCAGTGACAGAAAGGGAAACGACATGTATTGTATTGTTGCCATCGAGGATAAAAAGATGGGTTTTATATCATATTGATTGAGTTTATCCCTCTACATCATACCAGCTTACCTAATGCGTTACTCTGTTCTTATGAACTTAATACTCTAGATGCATGCTGGATAGCGGTCAATGTGTGGAGTAATAGTAGTAGATGCAGGCAGGAGTCGGTCTACTTGTCACGGACGTGATGCCTATATTCATGATCATGCCTAGATATTCTCATAACTATGCTAAATTCTATCAATTGCTCGACAGTAATTCGTTCACCCACCGTAATACTTATGCTATCTTGAAAGAAGCCACTAGTGAAACCTATGGCCCCCGGGTCTATTCTCCATCATATAAGTTTCCAATCTATTTTACTTTGCAATTTTTACTTTCAATCTATATCATAAAAATACCAAAAATATTTATCTTATCATTATCATATCTATCAGATCTCGCTCTCGTAAGTGACCGTGAAGGGATTGACAACCCCTTTATCGTGTTGGTTGCGAGGTTCTTATTTGTTTGTGTAGGTACGAGGGACTTGCGTGTAGTCTCCTACTGGATTGATACCTTGGTTCTCAAAAACTAAGGGAAATACTTACGCTACTTTGCTGCATCACCCTTTCCTCTTCAAGGGAAAACCAACGCAGTGCTCAAGAGGTAGCAAGAAGGATTTCTGGCGCCGTTGCCGGGTAGTCTACGCACAAGTCAAGACATACCAAGTACCCATCACAAACTCTTATCTCTCTCATTACATTATTGCCATTTGCCTCTCGTTTTCCTCTCCCCCACTTCACCCTTGCCTTTTTATTCGCCTCTTTCCCGTTTGTTTTCTTGTACCATGGCCGATTCAAAAAGGGCTAAGGGTTCTCTCCCTGGTTTTACCTTGGACAGTCCCTCTGTCCTCTCTAAGCTCATAAATAATGATGCTATGGAGAGACCTACTGGGGTTATCAATGAGAGTTTGAATAATTTCAATGAATATGATCCTAGAATTTTTCGTTATTTACTTGATGAATCTTTGAAAGACGCTTGGGATAGGCTATTAAGGATCTGAGCTAGCTATGTGCCCCAATATCAAATTGAGGTTTACCTGAAAAGCTTTCATATTGGTTTACCCTCTTCATTCAAGCGATTTCTAGATTCTATCTTTGAAGAAGGTTTTCTTGCGGAGGATCCCATTGATACTTATGAAAGGATGAAAACTATATTTGGGCACCCCATGGGTGAGAAGGTTGAATCTACCTCTCTTTTGTGCTTTTACCAAAATGAAATTATCAAAGAAATGAGGGCAAGATTAGATGCCAATTTCCGTAACGTACTTAATCTTTCTTCCAGTATCAATGGCCACGTGCTATCTCAAAATAGAAAGATAAATGCTATAGAAAAGAAATTTTCTCTTTTCTTTCCTAATACCAAAGATGGCAATACCTAGATCTACCCTTGCTTTTATGCCTAGCTAGGGGCGTTAAACAATAGCGCTTGTTGGAAGGCAACCCAATTTTATTTTTGTTCCTTGATTTTTTCTTCTGTTTAGTAATAAATAATTCATCTAGCCTCTGTTTATATGTTGTTTTATGATTTTAATTAGTATTTGTGCCAAGTAGAACCTTTGGGAAGACTTGGGGAAAGTCTTTGTGATCTTGCTGTAAAAAACAGAAACTTTAGCGCTCACGAGAATTGCTGCCATTTTTTTATTGAAGAGAGATATTTAGTTAATTCTTTTTGAAGACGATTAATATATAAATTTCTCACGTCCAGCAATTTATTTTAGAAATTTTCGGGTTCCATAAGTAGTCGAAACCTACAGATTACTACAGACTGTTCTGTTTTTGACAGATTCTGTTTTTTGTGTGTTGTTTGCTTGTTTTGATGAATCTATGGCTATTAATAGAGTTTATGAACCATAGAGAAGTTGTAATACATTAGTTTTAACATCAATATAAATAAATAATGAGTTCATTACAGTACCTTGAAGTGGTAGTTTGTTTTCTTTTACTAACGGAGCTCATGAGATTTTCTATTTGAGTTTTGTGTTGTGAAGTTTTCAAGTTTTGGGTAAGGATTTGATGGATTATGGAACAAGGAGTGGCAAGAGACTAATCTTGGGGATGCCCAAGGCACCCCAAGGTAAAATCCAAGGACAACCAAAATCCTAAGTTTGGGGATGCCCCAGAAGGCATCCCCTCTTTTGTCTTCATCCATCGTTAACTTTACTTGGAGCTATATTTTTATTCACCACATGATATGTGTTTTGCTTGGAGCATCTTGTATGATTTGAGTCTTTGCTTTTTAGTTTACCACAATCATACTTGCTGTACACACCTTTTGGGAGAGACACACATAAATTGGAATTTGTTAGAATACTCTATGTGCTTCACTTATATTTTTTGAGTTAGATAATTTTGCTCTGGTGCTTCACTTATATCTTTTTAGAGCACGGTGGTGGTTCTATTTTATAGAAATAATTGATATCTCATGCTTCACTTATATTATTTTGAGAGTCCTTTAGAACAGCATGGTAATTTGTTTTGGGTATGAATTTAGTCCTAATATAGTAGGCATCCAAGATCGGTATAATAAAAACTATCATACAAAAAGTGCATTGGATATTATGAGAAGTTTGATACTTGATAGTTGTTTTGAGAGATGAAGATGGTGATATTAGAGTCATGCTAGTTGAGTAGTTGTGGATTTGAGAAATACTTGTGTTAAAGTTTGTGATTCCCGTAGCATGCACGTAGGGTGAACCGTTATGTGATGAAGTCGGAGCATGAATTATTTATTGATTGTCTTCCTTATGAGTGGCGGTCGGGGACGAGCGATGGTCTTTTCCTACCAATCTATCCCCTAGGAGGATGCGCGTAGTACTTTGTTTCGATAACTAATAGGTTTTTGCAATAAGTATGTGAGTTCTTTATGACTAATATTGAGTCCATGGATTATACGCAGTCTCACCCTTCCACCATTGCTAGCCTCTCTAATACCGCGCACCTTTCGCCGGTATCACACCCACCATATACCTTCCTCAAAACAGCCACCATACCTACCTATTATGGCATTTCCATAACCATTCCGAGATATATTCCCATGCAACTTTCCACCGTTCCGTTATTATGACACGCTTCATCATTGTCATATTGCTTTGCATGATCATGTAGTTGACATCGTATTTGTGGCAAAGCCACCATTCATAATTCTTTCATACATGTCACTCTTGATTCATTGCGTATCCCGGTACTCCGCCGGAGGCATTCACATACAGTCATATTTTGTTCTAAGTATTGAGTTGTAATTCTTGAGTTGTAAGTAAATAAAGTGTGATGATCATCATTATTAGAGCATTGTCCCAAGTGAGGAAAGGATGATGGAGACTATGATTCCCCCACAAGTCGGGATGAGATCCCGGACGAAAAAAAAGAAAAAGAGGCCATAAAAAGAGAAAAGGCCCAAATAAAAAATGAGAGAAAAAGAGAGAAGGGACAATGTTACTATCCTTTTACCACACTTGTGCTTAAAAGTAGCACCAAGATCTTCATGATAGAGAGCCTCCTATGTTGTCACCTTCATATACTAGTGGGAATTTCACATTATAGAACTTGGCTTGTATATTCCAGTGATGGGCTTCCTCAAAATGCCCTAGGTCTTCATGAGCAAGCAAGTTGGATGCACACCCACTTAGTTTCTTTTGTTGAGCTTTCATACACTTATAGCTCTAGTGCATCCATTGCATGGCAATCCCTACTCACTCACATTGATATCTATTAATGGGCATCTCCGTAGCCCGTTGATACGCCTAGTTGATGTGAGACTATCTTCTCCTTTTTTTGTCTTCTCCACAACCACCATTCTATTCCACCTATAGTGTTATATCCATGGCTCACGCTCATATATTGCGTGAAGATTGAAAAAGTTTGAGAACATCAAAAGTATGAAACAATTGCTTGGCTTGTCATCGGCGTTGTGCATGATTTAAATATTTTGTGTGGTAAAGATAGAGCATAGCCAGACTATATGATTTTGTAGGGATAACTTTCTTTGGCCATGTCATTTTGAGAAGACATGATTGCTTAGTTAGTATGCTTGAAGTATTACTATTTTTATGTCAATATTAAATTTTTATCTTGAATCTTTCGGATCTGAATATTCATGCCACAATAAAGAGATTTACATTGAGAATATGCTAGAAAGCATTCCACATCAAAAATTCTGTTTTTATCATTTACCTACTTGAGGACGAGCAGGAATTAAACTTGGGGATGCTGATACATCTCCAACGTATCTATAATTTTTTATAGTTCCATGCTATTATATATTCTGTTTTGGATGTTAATGGGCCTTATTTTACACGTTTATATTATTTTTGGGACTAACCTATTAACCCAAGGCCCAGTGCAAATTGTTGTTTTTTGCCTATTTTAGTGTTTCACACAGAAGGAATATCAAACAGAATCCAAACAGAATGAAACCTTCGGGAGAGTTATTTTTGGAACAAACGTGATCCAGGGGACTTGGAGTGGACGTCAAGAAACAATCGAGGAGGCTAGGAGGGAGGGGCGTGCCTACCCCCTGGGTGCGCCCTCCAACCCTGTCGGCCTCTCGTTGCTCCATCGACCAACTTCTTCCTCCTATATATATTCATATACCCCGAAAACATCCAGGAGCACCATGAAACCCTATTTCCACCGCTGCAACCTTCTGTACCCAAGAAATCCCATCTTCGGGCCTTTTCCGGAGATCCGCCGGAGGGGGCATCGATCACGGAGGGCCTCTACATCAACTCCATGGCCTCTCCGGTGATGTGTGAGTAGTTTACTTCAGACCTTCGGGTCCATAGCTAGTAGCTAGATGGCTTCTTCTCTCTCTTTGGATCTCAATACAATGTTCTCCTCGATCTTCTTGGAGATCTATTCGATGTAACTCTTTTTCGGTGTGTTTGTCGAGATCCGATGAATTGTGGGTTTATGATCAAGTCTATCTATGAACAATATTTGAATCTTCTCTGAATTATTTTATGCATGATTGGTTATCTTTGCAAGTCTCTATGAATTATCAGTGACAGAAAGGGAAACGACATGTATTGTATTGTATTGTATTGTATTGTTGCTTTGGGTTCAATCTTGCGGTGCTCGATCCCAGTGACAGAAAGGGAAACGACATGTATTGTATTGTTGCCATCGAGGATAAAAAGATGGGTTTTATATCATATTGCTTGAGTTTATCCCTCTACATCATGTCAGCTTACCTAATGCGTTGCTCTGTTCTTATGAACTTAATACTCTAGATGCATGCTGGATAATGGTCGATGTGTGGAGTAATAGTAGTAGACGCAGGCAGGAGTCGGTCTACTTGTCAGGGACGTGATGCCTATATTCATGATCATGCCTAGATATTCTCATAACTATGCTAAATTCTATCAATTGCTCGACAGTAATTCGTTCACCCACCGTAATACTTATGCTATCTTGAGAGAAGCCACTAGTGAAACCTATGGCCCCCGGTTCTATTCTCCATCATATAAGTTTCCAATCTATTTTACTTTGCAATTATTACTTTCAATCTATATCATAAAAATACCAAAAATATTTATCTTATCATTATCATATCTATCAGATCTCACTCTCGTAAGTGATCATGAAGGGATTGACAACCCCTTTATCGCGTTGGTTGCGAGGTTCTTATTTGTTTGTGTAGGTACGAGGGACTTGCGTGTAGTCTCCTACTGGATTGATACCTTGGTTCTCAAAAACTGAGGGAAATACTTATGCTACTTTGCTGCATCACCCTTTCCTCTTCAAAGGAAAACCAACGCAGTACTCAAGAGGTAGCAAGAAGAATTTCTGGCACCGTTGTTGGGGAGTCTATGCACAAGTCAAGACATACCAAGTACCCATCACAAACTCTTATCCCTCGCATTACATTATTTTCCATTTGCCTCTCGTTTTCCTCTCCCTCACTTCACCCTTGCCTTTTTATTCGCCTCTTTCCCGTTTGTTTTCTTGTACCATGGCCGATTCAAAAAGGGCTAAGGGTTCTCTCCCTGGTTTTACCTTGGATAGTCCCTCTATCCTCTCTAAGCTCATAAATAATGATGCTATGGAGAGACCTGCTAGGGTTATCAATGAGAGTTTGAATAATTTCGATGAAGATGATCCCAGAATTTTTCGTTATTTACTTGATGAATATTTGAAAGACGCTTGGGATAGGCTATTAAGGATCCGAGCTAGCTATGTGCCCCAATATCAAATTGAGGTTTACCTGAAAAGCTTTTATATTGGTTTACCCTCTTCATTCAAGCAAGTTCTAGATCCTATCGTTGAAGAAGGTTTTCTTGAGGGGGATCCCATTGATACTTATGAAAGGATGAAAACTATATTTGGGCACCCCATGAGTGAGAAGGTTGAATCTACCTCTCTTTTGTGCTTTTACCAAAATGAAATTATCAAAGAAATGAGGGCTAGCTTAGATGCCAATTTCCGTAACGTACCTAATCTTTCTTCCACTATCAATGGCCACGTGCTATCTCAAAATAGAAAGATAAATGCCATAGAAAAGAAATTTTCTCTTTTCTTTCCTAATACCAAAAATGTTAGAGTTCAAGAAATTTGTTCGTACTTAAAAATGTGTCCATGTTATTTTGAAAGTATCAAAATTAGAAAACAACGAGAAAACTAGTTAGCTACAGTAAACTGGATGACAATAGTAAACCGTCTCGAAAAAATGGCTCCGATAGCTACTTTTGACGGAGTGCTACAGTAGCCCCTTCGGTACAGTTCCCGCTCCGCCATTTGCGGCTTCACTGGGCCAGCCCAGTCGGAGGGATCTCCTGTGTGTCGTGAGTTTATTTGTGTCAGGACCCCGATCCTAAGACACATCGATCTAGCATGTAACACATCATATCGCTTTGCGGCCTCACGCATGGTATTCCCATGGGTGCCACCTTACCTGGCTCGGGACCGTTTGCGCTTTTTGGCTCACGTATATGATAGTGTCGCTAGCATCCATATGATAGAGAACCCGGGCCGACATGACTAGTCATGAACTCAAAGTGGCACTAACTTTAGGGACATGCATACATGACCCAGCAACGAAAGTGTCGCTCATCAGCGAGTGAATTCGGGCTGTAGTAACTGGGCTAGCAGGACTCCGGGATTCCGGGCTGTAGCAGGCTAACAGGACTCTGAAAGACACCGCGTGACATTTCACTGAAGGGACAGACACATGATCAAAGAAGGATACATGCCGACTAGTCTAAGTGTTCCGGAGCAGTATGTAACGCCCCGAGACCGATGTGCCAGGTGTCCTTCGCTTATTCACTATCATTGCCTTGTCTTTGCTTGCGTGTCATGCATTGCATATCATGTCATCATGCGCATTTAATTTGCATACATGTTAGTCTCATGCATCCGAGCATTTTCCTCGTTGACCGTTTTGCAATCCGGCGCTCCTATGTCACCCGGTGTCCCCTTTTACCTCTTCTCGTGTGCGGGTGTTAAACGTTTTTGGATTGGACCGATACTTGTCATGCGGCCTTGGTTTACTACCGGTAGACCGCCTGTCAAGTTTCATGCCATTTGGACTTCGTTTGATACTCCAACGGTTAACCGAGGGACCGAAAAGGCCTCGTGTGTGTTGCAGCCCAACACCCTTCCAAAGTGGCCCAAAACCCACCTAAACCCCCTCCATCATCTCGGTTGTTTGATCACGATCGCGTGGCCAAAAACCGCACCTCATTTGGAGCTTCCTAGCTCCCTCTGCCTCTATAAATAGGGCACCCTCGAAATTTTCGGGCAAACCCTAGATCCCTCCCTCTCCTCGCACGCCGGACACAAACCTCGCCGAAGGACACGTCCGACTTACCTCCGCCGCCACCACGTGTCCGCCTCCCGTTGGCCGCCGCTCGTGCCCACTTCGTCGGCCCGGGAGCCCACAGCCGGCCCCCGAAGCCCATCGCGCCAACACCGCCGCCCAGATCCCGCGCCTCCTCACCGCAGAGCTCCGCCGCCCTTCGCCCGTCTGGTCGCCGGCGTAGCAGCTTGCTGGACCACCGCGCCTCGCCTTCCCATCATCTCCGCACCTCGCCGGAGGCCGTCACGTTCCTCATCACCAACGCAAGCGCCACCCGCCGCCTCCACGACACCCCGTGCCTCCTGCCTACTCCGGTTGCCGCCCGCAGTCCGCGGCCACGCCGGAATGCCCCTCGCCGGAGTCCAGTGACACTGCCGTCGCTATGGATCGGGAGGAGTCGATCCAGCCGACCCTCCATTCACCTCGTTGACTTCGCCTTCATGGGCCCCGCGGCCCAGCTCCGTCCCCGCCGGCCCGTTCCCTCCGGCCCCTACCTCCTCCTCATATGGGCCGAGCCCATGGGTGAGCAAACCCTCGATCTTCGCCCGATGCAAGTTTTAACTATTCTACGCTCACCTATTTTTCTGCTAAGTCCCGAGGATTTCAGTATTTTATGCATTTTTCATCGCATCGTAACTCTACACCCGTGGCTCCGATTCATGCGTGTAGCATATCAAAATGTTTGTCTCGACGAGTACATCATTTCATCTCATTGCATCATTTTTATTTGAGCTCATTTTGATGCCCGAAATGCTGTTGGAAGAGGGCTATGTGATGAAATTGTCAGATCTGTTTCAGCAAATAGATATTTGTCATTTTTGCCATGATTAATGTGTGCATGATATGCTCCTGAGCTCTACATGAGTTTTGTTATATGCCATGCCATCTTTACATAGATGCTTACCATGTATTTTTGTGATATGTGTGGTGACTAGCACAAGCTTGCAGAGTAGTGTAATCGGTAATGCTGATTTCAGGGACTTAGAATTTCACCAAGTCTTTGTCCTGATTTTGTCGTTATGCCATATGTTCATGTTGTTTCCTAGTGATCCGTGCCTCTTTTAAGGATGATAAGTAAGGATGATTTGTTAACATTGTGGTGCTCTATCCATCCATGTCTTTGTTTGCATTTATGGAGCATCCTATCTTGAGTCAATCGAGCTCTACTTTTGCTATATCGTGAATCCTGGCAGATTGTTGACTTGTTAGCGATTTTGCAGAGGATGTTGCTATTGATCCGTGCATGCTATGTTGTTGTTCTTGCCATGTCTAGCTTCTATGCCATGTATTCTTGATGGGTGTATGCTTAGTTTGTCATGCCATGCTCTATAGTGAGTGCATCGAGCTTGTAAACATGCCTACTCGTTAACTATTTTGCATGCTCCAGTTTTTTCACTAAGTCTGAGATCTGTTTATGTTTTTGTCATGTTCACATGCTTCCAATTGTATTTTCTGATCCCTTTTGGCTCAAGGTCACTAAGGGACTTTTGTTAAGTGCTTTGAGTAGCTTCATTCCATGCCTTGCTTTGCCATGTTAAGTTCCTGTAGCATGTAGTTTTCATGCTCTGAAGTGTGCTTCCTGATGAAAAATTCCAGACTTGTGTTAATTTCACTAAGTCTGAAACCTATTATCATTTGCACTTTTGTCATGCTTGTTTGAACCTGTTAATGGATGATTTAGCCGTAGCTCAGTGTTCATCTTTTGTCAAGCATCATGAGTGGATCCCTGCCATGTATTTTGTTGTCATGTGTGAGTGCTGTAGCATATTTATCTTGTTGCATTTAGATGGTTACTTGCTGTTTATCGCAGACCGGTGCCATATTTGTTTTGCTTGCCATTTCCAAACCGTGCATCCAATTCCGGTGATATTTATATCGATTTCAACCGAAATCACCTCACCTTTCTAGTGGCACTCTTGGATTTCCATGTTGAGTCCAGGTTCAATCATCCCTTTGCAAATCATGCATATGCACCGCATACCGCATCCCGCATATCATACCATGTTCACGTGTGGTTTGTTTACTATGTTGTGTGCCTCTTTCCGGTGTTTGCTTCTTTGGGTTGGTTCCGATAACGTCGCATTTGTGAGGACCTGTTCAACTATGTCCGTTTGTCTTCTTCATGGACTCGTTCTTCTTCCTTGCGGGATTTCAGGCAAGATGACCATACCCTCGAAATCACTTCTATCTTTGCTTGCTAGTTGCTCGCTCTTTTGCTATGCCTATGCTGCGATACCTACCACTTGCTTATCATGCCTCCCATATTGTTGAGCCAAGCCTCTAACCCACCTTGTCCTAGCAAACCGTTGTTTGGCTATGTTACCGCTTTGCTTAGCCCCTTTTATAGCGTTGTTAGTTGCAGGTGAAGATTGGAGCTTGTTCCATGTTTGGAACATGGATATTTGTTGGGATATCACATTATCTCTTATTTAATTAATGCATCTATATACTTGGTAAAGGGTGGAAGGCTCGGCCTTATGCCTGGTGTTTTGTTCCACTCTTGCCGCCCTAGTTTCCGTCATATCGGTGTTATGTTCCCAGATTTTGTGTTTCTTACGCGGTTGGGTTATAATGGGAACCCCTTGACAGTTCGCCTTGAATAAAACTCCTCCAGCAAGGCCCAACATTGGTTTTACCATTTGCCACCTAGCCTTTTTCTTTCCCTTGAGTCGGCCGGCTCATGGGTCATCTTATTATAACCCCCCCCCCGGGCCAGTGCTTCTCTAAGTGTTGGTCCAAACTGAGCGATGTCCGAGGCTACCAGGGGCAACTCTGGGATGGCTTACCCGACGTCTGCTCATCCGGTGTGCCCTAAGAACGAGATATGTGCAGCTCCTATCGGGATTTGTCGGCACATCTGGGTGGCTTTGCTGGTCTTGTTTTACCATTGTCGAAATGTCTTGTAACCGGGATTCGGAGCCTGATCGGGTCTGCCCGCTAGAAGGAATATCCTTCGTTGACCGTGAGAGCTTGTGATGGGCTAAGTTGGGACACCCCTGCAGGGTTTTGAACTTTCGAAAGCCGTGCCCGCGGTTATGGGCAGATGGGAATTTGTTAATGTCCGGTTGTAGAAAACCTGAAGTTGACCTTAATTAAAATGCACCAACCGCGTGTGGTACCGTGATGGTCTCTTCTCGGCGGAGTCCGGGAAGTGAACACGGTGTTGGAGTTATGCTTGATGTAGGTTGTTCTCGGATCACTTCTTGATCATAGTTTACCGACCGTGCCTTGCCTTCTCTTCTCGCTCTCATTTGCGTATGTTAGCCACCATATATGCTAGTCGCTTGCTGCTGCTCCACCTCATACCTTTTACTTTACCCATAAGCTTAAATAGTCTTGATCACGATGGTGTGAGATTGCTGAGTCCCCGTGACTCACAGATACTTCCAAAACCAGCTTGCAGGTGCCGTTGAACCGTGCGGATGACGCAACCAAGCTCAAGGAGGAGCTTGATGAAGATCTTGTCCTTTGTGTTGTTTCATTCTAGTTGATCAGTAGAGGAGCCCAGTTGGGGTCGATCGGGGATCTGTGTAGCATTTGGGGTAGTCTTCTTTTATTTTGGTTCCATAGTCGGACCTTGATTGTATCTGGATGATGTAATGCTTTATTCATGTAATTGTGTGAAGTGGCGATTGTAAGCCAACTATGTATCTCTTTCGCTTATGTATTACATGGGTTGTGTGAAGATTACCTCACTTGCGACATTGCTTTCAATGCGGTTATGCCTCTAAGTCGTGCTTCGACACGTGGGAGATATAGCCGCACCGAGGGCGTTACACAGTAGCAACTGGGTTAACAGGACTTCGGTAAACCGGGCTATAGCAGACTACCATGGCTCAATGGAAACACTAGACTACATTTCCCCATAAGAGAGGCTACCAAGGATAGACAACTAGGTTGTCGGATCCCACACATACCAAGCATTTCAAATCATACACACAATATGCTCGATATGTGCAAATACAACATGGCATCACAACAAAACTCTACAACTCAAAGTATTTATTCATTAGGCTTCGAGGAGTCAAGTATTACAAACATGGGTCTCATGACCCCACATACGGAGCATACAAGCAACAAGCACATGCAAAAACTTAACTTATCTGAGTGCACCCAACTACAAATGAAAAAGGCTGAGAAGCCTGACTATCTACAAGATCCTGTCGAGGGCACAAGATCGTAGCTTAGGTAACATGCTAAACGTCGAAGTCCACGCGGAACTACTAGTGAGACTGAAGTCTCTCTTCAAAAACATAAATTAAGCAAACGTGAGTACAAATGTACCCAGCAAGACTTACATCAGAACTAACTACATATGCATCAGTATCAACAAAGGGATGGTGGGGTTTAACTGCAGCAAGCCAACTTTGACTCAGTGGCTATCTTAAACTACGACTGCGGATAACTCTTTTGAGGTGGCGCACACAAGTCCACATATTCCCATTCAATACACCACTATGGATCCGCTCCTGTCTCCCTACGAGAATGTCATCCATAGAACCCACGCTTATCTTGCGCATTTTAGGGTATCCACTTTCACTTGTCTATGAACTATACAGGCAACCCAGAGGTCCTTTACCGCGAACACGGCTATTCGAATAGATCATTTATAACCCTGCAGAGGTGTACTTCTTCACACACGCTCTCGCCACTTACCACCATGTACACATCGTGTATCTCGGCAATCTTCAAGCGGAAGCCTGGCGAGGGAGTCGGCCACGACCTGACTAACCACACAAGTCTCTAGTCCAGGTTTATCGCCTATTCGGGTTCCATCCGCGAGGAGATCCGGCCGGGGTTTCACTCACAGCCCCAAACGATGTGTGCAGGGTTCCCGAGACACCAAACGGGCGCCCGGTACACCGTGCCACGGTGTATCTACCGCATCATAGCCCACCCCTAGGGTCAGCGCTACGCACGGCCTCCAACACATATCCTACAAACACCAGAAACAAGTTGCAACTCCTGGATAGAGATTGAGGCGGTTAATAAGTCGAGAGGGTCCATTGGTTTCGGGCCCAACGCGTGGTAGTAGCTGTTCATGGATCACAAACACAGAACTCAGTTCCTAATGACGGTTTCAATGAGACAACCCACCATGTACTCCTACATGGCCTCTCATCGGTACCTTTACCAAATCGTGTTCACACACTTAGCTCTCAACAGTAGGACATGTTCACAACTTTCCAATTCATCCCTAATGAATCAGACCTGACACAACTCTAAGCAGTCGCAGGCATAACAAACAAGCATGAATGAGTAGGCACATCAGGGCTCAAACAACTCCTACTCCTACTAGTGGGTTTCATCTATTTACTGTGGCAATGACAGGTCATGCAGAGGAAAGGGGTTCAACTACCGCAGCATGTAATAGTTGAATTGTTGTTGTCCTAATGTAGTAAAAAGAGAGGAGAAGCGAGAGAGTGGGATTGTATCGGAATGAACAAGGGGCTTTTGCTTGCCTGGCACTTCTGAAGATAGTATAGTTCTTCATCGGTGTCATCGATCACATTGTCGGTAGGTCGTCTACTGAGAGGGGACAAACACCGGCAACAGAGAAGGAAACACAATCAATGCAATGCACACTATGATGCATGATCATGACATGGTGAGTGTGTTGGGCTAATGCAGCTACAACCAGATGGGTTTGAGTTATTTTGAACCAAAGGTTCAACTCCAAACTTAAACTATGAATTCAAATAGTGAATTATCATGCTTTGATCTAAACAGCAAGGTTAAGTTGCTTTATCATGCATGAAACCGATACAGATGGATAGATTGGATTTTTCTGATCATTTTTCATATATAACTCTTTGCATTTGGAGCTACAGATTAATTTCTATTATTTTTAGGAGTTTTAGGCATTTTTTGGAATTTCCTGAATTATTAAAAACCAGAAAATGATTAACTGCGTCAGCACTACGTCACTGTGACGTCAGCAGGGTCAACAGGGTCGCCCAGAGTCAAACCTGACGTGTGGGGTCCACACATCAGTGGCACAGTTAGTTAACTGGGTTAATTAGCATTAAGCTAACCCTAACTAAAGTGTTAGCAGGGCTGGGCCCACACATCAGTGGCACGGTAGGTTAATTTAGTTAAATTATAAACTTAACCAAAATTAGCAGGGGCCAGGGCCCACTTGTCAGCGACCCAGGGGGTCATTTGGTTAGTGCCTAACCGGTGTTTAGCCGGAGTTAAGGCCGCCGGCGAGGCCAGTCGCGGTAGAGGTCGTTGGAATTCCTCCTCCGGCGACCATTTGGACGGAGGAGGCCACGAGCGAGGAGCTAGGGCTCGTCCACGTTGTTAGGAGCAAACGAGAGGGGCGGGGGTGGCCTAAGCTCACCGGAAACGAGCTCGCGGCGGCGCGGTTACTATGGTGGCGATGGCGTCGGGCGCTACAGAGCGCGGGCGAGTTCAGGGGCTCTACAGCCTCCTGGCGTCACCACGAGCATGACCCAGTACGCGGGCGCCACTAACGTGAGCTAAAACGACGGTAGTGCCATGCTCGCCGGTGATGAGCTCATGGGCACTTGCGTCCAATGGCTACGATGCGGAAACACGCACGAGGATAGCTCATGGGGAGGTCAATGAGTAGCTCAGCGTGCTCGAGGACGCTCGGAGGTCGGCGAATCGAGCGACGTCATTCGTCGAAGTAGACGAGGAAGATGGCGACGGTGACGACGCTGCAGGGCATCCGCGGGCGCGTCCCTCGGCTTGGAGCTTCACGACATCAAGGCGGAGCTAGAGGTCATAGCCACTGGGCAAGGGGACAGCGGTGGGTGCAGTGCTTTGCGGCGGCGCACTTCGACAGTGCTCGGGCTACCCTGGAGAGAGAGAGAGAG
>NC_041386.1:88010589-88013721 GCF_002162155.2 Triticum dicoccoides
AGAGAGAAAGAGAGAGAGAGAGAGAGAGCAGAGCAGAGGGGAGAGAGGCTGCGAGTGAGGGGAAAGGACCAGGGGGCTCGGGCGTCTCCAGGCGCTCGGTCGAAAACGGGGGAGGAAGCAGGAGGTGGCGTCCGCGGGCGACACGCCTCTGCCAGTTGGCAGAGGTAGACGACGAGGAGGAGGAGGTGGGCTGGGCCAGCGAGCTGGGCCAGCTGGGCTGCTAGGTAAGCCAGGTGGTTTCTAACCCTTTTCTATTTCTGTTTCTGTTTTCTAATTCTTCTGTAGCTTCAGGGCTTTATTAAAAATATCTAAACATTCTAAAAAATCATGAAACTACTCATGGCCACTGTTTAGAGTATATCCAACAGTAAACATTTTAGTTTATGATTATTTGGACATTTAAAATATTTTATAGCATTTAAATGTCCAAATGCAAATAACATATGATTTAATCCAGTGATCTTATGATGTCCTAGAAAAGTGTGAATCATTTTTGTCAGAGGTTCTAGATCAAGGCAAAGATGATGAACATTTTAGAAGGGCATTTCAGGTTCATTGAAAAAGATTTTGGTAAACCCTAGTTGGATTAAGAGGGTGCTGAGGGTTCTGTCATCCCCATTTCAAATTTGCAAGAGAGAAAGTAAACATGATGCATGGAGATTATGCAATGACAGGCAAGACTAAACTAGTGCTGTGACAACTTGACGCAATGATATGGCAGCTTGAAAGCAAAGGGGTTTACTCCTCAAGCTCTCTGTATCATGTGATCAATTTTCGTGGGGTGCAACCAGTTTTCATCCCTGCGGTGTGGAAACTTTATGTGCCCCCGAAGATCCACGTTTTCTTGAGGCTTTTCTCTTATAACAAACTGATGACCAGAGACAACCTGAGGAAAAGGCACATCATTAAACCCCTTGATTGTGTCTTCTACTCTGATTAAGAAACTAACGCTCACTTGTTTTTTGAATGCATCGTAGCAAAAAACATTTGGTTGTTTGCGGCTGACCACTTTCAGGTCCGAATAGGAATAGGATATGAATCTGTAGCCAGATTCTGGGTATCTAACAAGAAGAATTCTGCTCTAAACATAGTTTCTTTAGCTGTCCTCTGGTGTTTGTGGAAGTATAGGAACTCTATCATCTTTAACAACACCATTTGGACCTCGATTTTGCAAGTTTGGAGGCTGATCCTCAGAACCCTCAAGTTCTGGGTGATCTTGGCACCAGAAAATGGCAAGACTCGTCTGGAGATTTTCCTGACAGCACTAACAGCTTTCTTACTACAGCCGCTAAGAATAACGAGTGGCTGATGCTGGGAGGTTGTGCGAAGGATGGGGGTGTGAACCAGTGGGGCAGGCTGAAGATCTCTGAAGATGACTGGTGTTTCCATTCCCCAAAGAAGCAGGGGGACCTGAAGGGCAAAAGCATGCTGAGTAGCCCAGTCTCAACTCTTGTCTGCTGGTCTCCTGAAGCAGCTTTAGCGCCACCTTTCAAGTTCAGAAAGGCTGCGGAGATGGAAGCAAACACAAACCTGGAGATTTTAGTCTGATTTGTGTTGCTCTAGTTTCGGGCCTGCGTGCCGCCTGATCTATTCAAAGATATGTATTTCGGTTTCCCTTTTACTCATAGTGCCGTTTAAGGCTGAACTACTCCTCTAAGTGAGCTGCTATATAACTGGAGAACCCGTTTTTTGGTTTCATGCTGAGTAATGGAACCAGGGAGGAGAACCTCCCTGTTCATCTAAAAAAACAACTTGACGCAAAACACATAAGATAGAGGTCTTGAAGGAACACACGTAGGAACCAATAATCACTTTGCGTGTAGTGTGCCAGCCCAAATTGCTATGCAGGGCTTGCCTGTTATTTTGACAGCACGAGTGTGAGACAGGATTTGGTAGTTCTCAATGGAGTCAGTGATCAGGGCATACCACTTCACGGGCTACTCAAGCGGACGTCGTGGGTGTGCCCCAACGCCACCACATGTCGCATACTCGCATCAGGGTCGGTCCTGAGATTTCGGGGTCCCGGGGCGAAACTAAAATCCGGAGCCCTTTTATTAGCATACTAGATAAAAAAAATTGCATTGCAAGGAAGACACTTATTAGCTTACCAAACAGTAAGTCAATAAAACATGGGTTAGTTGAGGCGGTTTTGAGAAAAATTTGTGGGAAAAACCAAATATGAAACAAAAAAATCAAAATAAGGAGGAGGCATAGGGAGGTTGGACTAAGGATAAACTTAAGATGGAACATTGCGTTCTTTATAATTAGTAGAGATGGTAATAAGTTAATAAAACATTGGGACAGTTGAGATTTTTTTTCCAGCAAAACTAGTGGGAAAATAATAAAGGATGGGAGAGAGATAAACAAAAACAGGTGCGAGGACGTAGAAAAACAAAGGACAATCGTAATACAGAACCTCATTCTTTTAGATAGTATATATAGTACCCTAAAAAAGATAGTATATATAGAGATAGATGAAATAATAAGTATATCAAATATTTTCTTCATACATGAAATGTTACGAAGAACATTTATAGATTACCTTAGATTTTTCTTCAAATATTCCATGATGTCAACATTGACTTCTATATGGTCATCGTCTCTTGATTAGCATTAGTTTGCTCATCCACAACGATCTCTATGATACTATCAACTCATGAAATTATTTTCTCATCTCTTTTTTCTCACCACCGGACATAGTAGATCTGAAATTTAGAATAGACAAGTACTAATTAAAAACTTAACACAAAGTCTTATGGAAAATTCTAGGGCGGAAGATAAGACCACATAATCAACCTTATTTGAAATCAACGATGATGTGTATGGCAAGGACCGAGGTAGCCTATGCGTGGTGGGCATTTGCTGCGTCCGTTGGCGCGCGGCGGTCGGCGGCCAGCGCTTGGCGCTCGGTGGCTCAGGCGACTTTACAAATCGCGATTAGTGGAGACAGAGACGAGGGCCGGCAATCCATATGCAAACCTAGATCCATCGGATGGATCCATGCGTGTGTAATGTACGGTTAGGATGCCAATGCACGTATTTGCACGGTTCCACGAAGCCCAGTTTGCATTTTTCTTCGCCTCACCCAGCAAAGCCCAAATCACTCACGTATATGCAGGGCCAGGTAGGAGG
>NC_041386.1:88013865-88021686 GCF_002162155.2 Triticum dicoccoides
CGCATGTTGGACGTGCCCCGCGAAATGCGTTTTTTCCATGCACCCATTTTGGGTTATTTTTTGAGCTTTTGGATGTTGCAAGATTTTTGCTAGGTGTTTGTGGTTTTTATTTATTTATTTATTGCTAGGTTCAAGAGAACATTTCAAGAAGGTGAATGCACGAAAACAAAATATAACTCTCAACTTATGATGAGTGTCGCACATGCAGTATATCACTTGCCATCACCGAAGAAGATGACAATGACGTCTGCAAAGGGTATCTTTTAATTAGTGATGTCGAGTTCTCAAACAATGGTAGGAGTATTGTACTTTTGCTGGCCGAGGACGTTGTGTTCCGGCAAAAGAAGTCACAGTTCTATCGCCATCCATCGATTATCATGAGACTAGAGCGCAGGTAAAAGCGTTTGTCGCAGTTAACAGAACGATCGCCGAGAGGAAAGAAGGAAAAGAAGAAAAAGAAGCGATGATCAAGCGCAGCGACGGGAGCGCGCGCTTTTTTTTTGCGGGTGAAAAAAAAAATAAGCGACGGGAGCGCGCGCTTATTCCCAGCCCCTGCTTTCGGTCACCCACCTGATCTGATCGGTACACGCTAACAACTCCTGGGAAAGAGCGGGTATCCATAATGTATAGCGCCTCACTCACTCACCTGGCAAAGCGGCAATCAGGGATGAACAGCCTCCGCTGCCCCCTACTGACCAACACCACTTCTCGCAGGGAGCGGCCCCGTGCCGCGCCGTCATCATCACCGCCAGTTCGCCGCCGAGACCGGGCGCGCGCTCTACGTACGCGCGCGCGCGCATGCACTCGAGTGCGTCGACGGTCGACACAACAACGTACTCCGACCGACCGCCGAGCGAGCGAGCTCATTGACGTTTTCGTCGTCGCTCGCCGGCCCGCTCGTCGTGGAGCGGGAGCGGGGCAGGGAAGAGGCAGCTAGCGCCACGTCCGGACGTGACCGCTGATCGACCATGCCTTTGTCTTGTGAGTCGTGTCCTGTCCATGTATATCGTCGGTGCAGATGGACGTATGTGCGCGGTAACGGTTTGTCCTTGCTAGGCTAGCTAGGGAGCAATACTGTTCAAAGCCCGGAATCACAGGGTAAACCTATGTAGCATAGAAGGGAACACATCGTGTGATCTCTATATATTGTCTCTCTAGCTCAACGTACTTCGGCTACTCCCACTCACTGACCGCGGTGCTGTGTGATTTTGACAACGGAAAGTCTTCAGAGATTGCTATGGCATCCAGTTGCTTTCACATACTTCACTCAGGTAGCGAAGCCACAAGCACTTAATCTAAGATCTGCATTTTTTTTCGCCAAAAAAAACTTAATCTAAACGTCAAGCGCATGATGAATTGACACGACACGTACACGCTCATGCGTGTCACTGTTTCGGCAATCTACCATACACCGAAATATAGAAAAATCACGACATGCACTGTGCAGGCATGTTAATTAGTCGGTCGCTCCTGGAAAGAAGCATGACTATATAGAGACACGCCTGTGTATGTGCAAGGATTGACATGTACGGCCTACCGATCGATCGACGACTCGACTGATATGTCGCGTACCGACGGTGACCTGACACCATTATACAAAGATACGATCACTGTTCATCCCTGTACGCGTTCGTATTTGTTTACTTTTTTGGCTTGGTTTCCAAGCATAACGATGTGGCACGTGAACAGTGTAGTTGCAAAAGGCGTTGGTTGAGTTGTGTACCGTTGTACTGCCACCAGTCTATAAGGAGTATGTACAACGAAAAGTGCACGCAGCGGCCGAACTCCATGGAGCTATTTGTTTATTTATTTTCGGTCGATTTTTTTTACTATTTCCACACTTCAAAAAAACCTGAAAGAAAAGTATACATAGACATATATTTGTCATATACATGCATAAAACTTGACGAACCTCGGCCCCATTTTTTTTAACACATATGCTCATATGTGATGTATAAAAAAAATTGCAGATACATAGATTAAAATGGGCTTTTCCTTTGCTGTATTTGGGCCAGGTATTTGTCTTTTTTGTGTAGCATGCAAATGATAGAATTAGTTGATCAAACTTTATACAAACTTGAAGAACATGCATATGTATTGGTAGAATTATTTATTAAAACTTCTAAATGTGTTTCGATTATTAGTTTTCAAAAAATGGGCTCCATGGAGCACGTCCTTTCTAATGCTGCTCTTGTATGTACAACAAATATGAAAACATATCCAATGGCTGCATTCGTCCAAGGTTAGCAAAGATAATTTTGTACATGAATAAGAACGACGGTACGATAGTCTTTATTTCCCCGCAAAAATAAAATAGAAATATTAATCATGGTTTCGTCACTGAAAAGAAATATAAGAGATAAGTGTGCCTTCGAGTATAATACTAAGAGGCTATCGCTTGTCAATATTGTTCTGAAGTCACATCATTTTAGTACCGCTCCGTTCAGCAAAGAAGAACACTAAGAGATCCGGATTCAAAAAATTATACGTCTTCCATGCCACTGACGTCCTCTGCCGGGCCTCGGCGCGCACCGGTTGAACATGATCATCTATCGAGCGAGGTACTATCACTCTACGATGCAGCACTTAGAATTCGTCTGTGGCATGAAACAACAGTCGGACGTAAGTTCAAGTCCCCGGACATGAAAAGGATGCGCGTGTGAAGGCAGCTATAGTTGGATTATACAGAAGGGAGCAAACGCGGAATTTATGGCTGCTAAAGTTAGGAGATTGTTTCATGAAGCTTCCCAACGAGTTTAGGAGTTTGCAAAAGGAAGAATTACCGGTTATCTTTAGCGTTCATTTTTTGTGTCTGACAACAAGTTAGTAATTGCGCATATAAAAAAGTATATACAGTAATTGCGCATGGAAAAGTAATCTGTAGAGGAAAAAGGGAAATCATCTGAAATGGCAAAATACAGCAGTCTCCCAACGCCGGTGTCTTTCGGTCTAACTGGAATCAACAAATCCGTATATACTAATCGTGACTATCCCGGACGTCCGGCACGTCCCCTAAACTCAGCCAAGTGGTAGTAATAATAACTGATGTTTTCCAGCCAGAGAGAATGGTGATGATTTTGTCTGTCCATAGCCCATTGACCAGGCGGGCAGGAGCCAAGGAGGCGGCGGCGACGAAGATGACCAACGACCAACGGCATTGGGAGCGTGTGGATTCTCCCGTTCCCAATGGTCGGTCGTGGCACACGTGAGCCGAGCCGGTGCAGTCAGGACTCAGGAGCCACGCACGCCACCAGCACAGCGCTGGCTGACGACCCAAAGAGGCGTGGCCGAGACGGCTCACACCACCCATCTCTCGTCCTCGAACGGAGTAGGAAATGCTCTGTTCTGATCTGCTCTGTTCATCCACCTGCTGCGCTAGCGCTAGAATGTCCGTGCGGTCGAGGCCACCGGCCACGCCATTCTCCTCCTGCCTAGGCTTGTACCCCTACCACTAGTGCTCTCTTGCCTTTGACCGCCGCCCGGTGGGCCCGGCGCATAGGATAGAGGCCCGTTGCCTGCCCTAATCAAAGGTTTTGGGCGCTCACGGGCCGTGCGCCCCTCAACTCAACTCGGCCCTGTAGTTCGACGACACCATCCTACCGCCTTTTCTTATTTGTCTGGACTGCGCGGCGCCGGGTAGACCCAGTCTTGTGCACCGTCACGTGCATGCAGTTCGTTTTCCCCACCTCCTACGAACCGTACGCGACACACGCAGTTTTCTTGCGGTAAGCACCTCAACTTGCCCGGCATGCAGGCATGTAGGTCTATTTCCCACCTCGCAGCAGCCTTTCCAGGAGGCAGTAAAAAGAAAAGGATAAAAGAAAAAAACCACAGCTAGCAGTAGGAGTATTGCACTGGAGCAAAGCATACACGCTGACTGACTGACATGTCTTTGCAGAATGCTGCTAGTACTGCTGCTGCTGCCGCCTCCGACAGGCTCTCAGCAAAGAAATTAAAAGGGAAAGGGAAAAGAAATGCGTACGTTGTAGATGTACCGCTGCCTGCACGACACAGCAAAGTGCGGGCGCGGTCGAGTGCTGCGCCCCTGTCTGGTCGCGCTCCACCTCCACTCCCGTTGCATGCCACGCAGCCATGGACCGGGTCTAGGCGACCACGTCCTGAGGCGTTAACCCAGCCCCGCAATCATGATTAGTCCCCCATTACGCTGCCCTCGAAACCATTTTTTTATGAGTGTTTTATTAATATAATCGCTTCCTCCTTCGCTTTTTCCGCCCCTCGTTCGCTGCTTAATTAATGAGTAGGACTAGAAGCAGTAGCACGTCTGTACTCATTTGTCCGTTTGTTTATTCAACCCTGGAACCCAGCCACAGCCAGTTTGACGACCGCGCCCCCGCACCAGCATGAGTGCACCCGGTCCACATGCGCCAGCCAGCATCGCCAATCTTGAGGTGGAATGGACGGCGCAGGCAGCCCCACGCCGGTGGACCAGGTGAGGCGCGCCCAGCCAGTGGCCCGGCAGGAGCGTTGTGTCCATCGGTTACGGTGCAGCCGAGGGTGAAGAGAGACAAGACGACGACCTCCGCCTCCTCTTCTCGCCTCCGTTAGCTTGGTCTCTCTCGGCTCTCTCTATAACTCGCGTGCCTTTCTCTTTGGGCTCCTTCCTTTCTTCGCGTGCTCTGCAGCGCGCAAGAATCAAAAGGCGCCACCAGCGAGCGAGCGTGGCGCCGTAGACCGACCGCGGCGACACCGAAAGAGAGAGAGAGAGAGAGAGAGAGCGAGAGACAAGAATTAAAGCCAGCAGCCGGGCTGGTCTTTGGCGCAATCCTTGCGAATCCTCGCGAGATCCTGTTTTTGTTTGCCTTTCCGCGTAGGGGAGGGATTCCGCCGGGAATTTGTTGACCGGCATGGAGGAGGCCGAGGAGATGCAGGTGGAGCGGGTGCACGAGGACGCGGAGCACGGGGGCGCCGACGCCGACAAGCTCAACTACGAGATTTTCTCCATCCTCGAGAGCAAGTTCCTCTTCGGCTACACCGACCCGCACCAGCTCTGGCTGCCCAAGCCGCCGCCGCCACCGCCGGCGCAGGCGTCGCAGGCGGCCATGGCGGCCACGGGGAAGGCGGCGCAGCGCGGGAAGGTGTGCGTGCTCTGCGTTGATGGCGGCGGCGGCGGGCTCAGGGCGCTGCTCGCCGGCCGCGCGCTCGCGCACCTCGAGGCCGCGCTCCAGCGCGCCTCCGGGAGCCCCGACGCGCGCGTCGCCGACTTCTTCGACCTCGCCGCCGGCACGGGCGCGGGCGGCGTCTTCGCCGCGATGCTCTTCTCCACGCACTCGCGCGGCGCCCCGCTGTTCCGCGCCGAGGACACCTGGCGCCTTGTGGCGGACCACGCGCCCAGGCTCTTCCGCAGGCCCGCTGGCTCCACCTCCCTCTTCTGCCGCGCCAAGAAGCGCCCGCTCGCCGCGCCCACGGCGGCGCTCAGCGTCGCCATGAAGGCCGCGTTCGGCGAGGAGCTCACCCTGCGGGACACCATCAAGCCCGTGCTCATCTCCTGCTATGACCTCAGGTCGTCCGCGCCGCTGCTGTTCTCGCGCGCCGACGCCCTGGAGAGCGGGAGCTACGACTTCCGCCTCTCCGACGTCGGCCGCGCGGCCTGGTCGGAGCCCGGCCGCTTCGAGCCGGCCGAGGTGGCGTCGGTGGACGGCGTGACCTCCTGCGCCGCGGTGGACGGCGGGCCGACCATGGGCAGCCCGGCCGCCGCGGCCATCACGCACGTGCTGCACAACAAGCACGAGTTCCCGTTCGTGCGCGGCGTCGAGGACCTCCTCGTGCTCTCCATCGGCGGCTGCTCCGGCGCGGGCGGCTCCGGGGCCACCGCGGACGCCGACATCACGCGCATGCGCCGGTGGGGCCCCAAGGAGTGGGCCCGCCCCATCGCCCGCATCGCGGCCGATGGCGCCGCCGACCTGGTGGACCACGCCGTTGCACGCGCCTTCGGGCAATGCCACTCGTCCAATTACCTGCGCATTCAGGTGAGCAAGCATAGCAAATTCTCGGCCCGCCCGCCATTTATGGCATGTTGCACGGCCGTTTCCTTGGATGTTAATTAACTCTGGCGTGATCAGGCGAAGCGGGAGAGCATGCCGCCGTGCGGGCCGGACGGGGAGTACGACCCGACGCAGGCGAACGTGCAGGCGCTGCTCGCGGCGGCGGACGAGGCGATGAAGCAGCGCAACGTGGAGTCGGTGCTCTTCGAGGGGAGGCGGATCGGGGAGCAGACCAACGCGGAGAAGCTGGAGTGGTTCGCCGCCGAGCTCGTCGCTGAGCACCGCGGCAGGGGCTCCCGGATCGCGCCCACCGTCGCGTTCAAGCAGGCGCCGGCGCTGGGCTGAGCTGCGCTGGCTGGTGGCCGTGCACCGCCGTGCTGTGGAGCAAGGGTCGACGACATGTTGTAGGCCTCTCCTCGCTTTCTTTGGACGGAAAATTCTGCTGCACTTTTTACGTGGCAGTGGCAGTGTGGCATGGCATGGCATGGCTCCCTGAAGCATTTGCCATTGGGAAAATTCGAAGGTGAAAACATTGGAAGGAACATCCGCGATATACTCCAGATTCTTAGCTTCATTTCGACTTATTAGGATATATATGTAGCTGCCCCCGAATGCAGAATTATGCCCCGGCTGAAGTGGGCGTTTGAGTTGCGATATGATCCGCTGAAATGCAGTGGATACAGCTGCTGCGGTGCTGCAAGCACGGGCCTCCTCCGAACATAAATAAATCCTCCAGAGTTCATCTAAGCCAGCCCTGCGAATTTTCAGTACCAAACGATATTTGTCAGCTGGATGAAGTGTGTTCCATTTCAACGCTCATTTTACAATCAGAAAAAGACTTCTGTTTTCTGCATTCCGTCCATGTCTATTAATCTCATAGTTGAGTCCACGTCTTAAAGCGCATGTAGTGTAGTGGCTTTTCTGCCTGTTGTGGCATTATTTTCAGATAGGCCGACGCATAACTGATCGAAACAGACATCTCGGAGATCCCTTTCTTGAAGAAGCGAAAGAGAGCCCTGTAGATGTATGTATGTCCTATCACTGTCTTGATGCTGACCGGGGCATGCTTTTCATCCAAGAGCATAAAGATTCCTCCAAGCGAACTAAATCAAGTATATGGGCATGGGTTCTTAATTAAGTTTCCGAATCAGGTAATGTTTTGTTTTGTTACAACATGCTGCAAACAGTTCTAGCCTTTTTCCTCCCGGCCACTGATAACCGTATATGCGCATCATGTTAAGAGGATTGAACTGAGTTCGTGCTCCCCCGCAAAAGAAAACCCCCTGAAAAATAAAATAAAAACTGAGTCTGTGCTTGACTGAAGAAAGGCTATTTTGCAGCCTAAGGTTCTTTAAAGCTAACTCGCAAACGTCTCCGGTATATGTCCGTTTTTATGTCCGTACCTGGTCCGCGGACATGATGCCGGAGTGAGCCATCCAAAGCTATTCACAAATTAGTCAGGTTGGGAGGAGAGAGTAGAGGGGCACCATGCATGTAGTGGGATTTGTGGTATGATGTTTTGTTGAGGGGAGAGAGATGAGAGGGAGATCATGCATGCGAAGAGAGTGAAAAGAGAGGAGGACAACGCGAGAACTTTTCGTTGATCAAGTGGATATCCGGACTGTGGCAAAGTCCCCCATAATTGTTTCTAGGATATACGAATCCGTATGTCTGAACTGCTAAGCGGATATATACAGGTCTTTGTTGGATGGCAAAAATGTCCCAACATATAGTGGAGATTTGAAGGTCCGCTTTGAAGATGCCCTAACCTATTCGTTTGGCTCACTTTTCTATCAACTTTTTCTGGCCTTATTTGATC
>NC_041386.1:88021875-88094338 GCF_002162155.2 Triticum dicoccoides
TGTAGTTCTCATTTTAATTTTGGTTACAATATTTCTTTTGTAGCAATTTTGTTACATGTTTGACTACTAACAAAATGTGCAAATACAAAAGTAAACATCTTAAGTTATGTGCACAGGGAAAATGGACATTTTTTTACACAAAAAATATGTGCATAACCTTCACACCACAATGCACAACTCTTTTTTAGCTTTTCTTCTTCAAACATCTTGAGTGATTTGCATGTTATGGATTTTCTCTCGCATGCGGGAGGGAGGTCATTGTTAGGGCACACAAGAGGTCATAAAAACGGAAAATTGAAGAAAGAGGAAATAGTTGGCGTTTCGTGTGACAGTGTCGTCGAAGGACGACTATTTGTCCGGTAGGGACGACCACCGGCCGATCAAGGGGTCGAGGCAAAGACATAGTGAGTTTGCCGATATTCATGCTCTTCAGGGAGGAGGTAAGGCCCTACTCCTGCCTTATTGTGAAGGTAGACGAAGATCTATGGGATCACCGGCGAGATCTATTCTGGAGATTACAACCCACTCCTCCCGGCGACAGAGTGTAAAGTTCGTCAAAGAGGGTCTGCCTAGGGTTTCTTACTTAACACTGTGGAGGGTCCCTAGAGTTGGGAAACATAGTAGAAAACAAAAAATGCCCTACATATCAAGTTACATGGGTCACTATGAAGATACAAACGAGATTAATTTGTATCATCACCAACTCCCATTTTGCAGCACAAGAAAAGTTGGTGAAGTCATTCATGCAGATTCTCGTAGCTATGATTTACAACCTCTGAACTGCGAGTTTTTTCTCCCTTGAACCAAGATTGAAAGCACGATCTCTCCACCGGGTTGCACCGTACGGAGTCAGCGATCCGGCATGCTTCGCCGTCTAGAATTAATGGTCGTCGGAGAACTATAGAGGGTGGAGCAGCCTTGCGACTATAGGAACTAGTTTCATGGAGAATGAGAGATAGGGGGCAGCCCTTGCGCAAGAGCTGGCCCCCTCTATATATAGGGGGGGAGGGAGAAGACTTGGAGGAGGATCTCCCTCCCCTTAGGAGTGGCGCACCAAGGGCTGGGCCCTACCCCAACCCTAGCCACACCCCCTTGACTTGGGTGCCAAGGCTAGGGGTGGCGCCCATCTCACGGGCCCCAAAGGCCCATTCGGTTGGCCACCCTATAGGCCTTTCCTATAGGGATGGCCCACAACTCCTTATACTTCCATGCTTATGTAAATATTTATCTGTGCACGCATTTGTCCGGCAAGCTGCGCTTGTAACTTGTGCTCCATGTCAAACCACCCAAAGACAGGAGTAGGGTTTTACACCCCCACGGCGGCCCAAACCTGAGAAAGCCTTGCGCATGTACTCTTGGATTTGCTCTCCGTGCTCGTCGATCTCCCAAGCAGAACTAAAGGGATCCTCACCGGCCCCATAGATTGTCGTACTCTGGCAATCACGATGAATGAAGGAATAAGGAGCAGCAAGACCCTAAGATTGGGGATTCCCAAGGCACCCCAAGGTAATATTCAAGGGAGACCCAAGTGTCTAAGCTTGGGGATGCCCCGGATGGCATCCCCTCTTTCATCTACAATTCATCGGTATGTTACTTGGAGCTATATTTTTTCATCACATGATATGAGTTTTACTTGGAGCGTCTTGTCCAATTCTTTATTTTGCTTAATTGTTAGTTTGCCATGACCATTGTTTGTTGGACACACATTTTGAGAGAGACACACATTCATCATAATTTATTAGAATACTCTCTAAGCTTCACTTATATCTTTGAGCTATGCAGTTGCTCTATTGCTTCACTTATATTTGTTAGAGCACGATGGTGGTTATATTTTATAGAAATGATTGCACTCTCATGATTCACTTAAATCTTTTTGAGAGTCTACTAAATAGGAGGTGATAATGAGCATGGGTTATAAGAATAGTCCAAAAAGGATAGGTATTTATGAGTGGTATGATAAAAACATTCATGTAGATCACTAAATATGAAACATATTTTAAATATATTGACGTCGTAATATGAAAGGGTATTGGTTCATGATCATTGGTTAGTAGAAATATCAATATTAAAGCTTGTTATTAACAACGCATTTAACTGTCTGACATGGCATGGTGGGGAGGTTTGAGCTTTTTTGTATCTAATTGAAATCCTTGAGTGTTGTCTAAGTCGACGATGCGGGATGGTTAACTCCTACTGTAACGCCCACGATGCGGCTGTATCTCCCACGTGTCAAAGCACGACTTAGAGGCATAACCGCATTGTAAGCAATGTTGCAAGTGGGGTAATCTTCACACAACCCATGTACTGAATAAAGGAAAGAGATACATAGTTGGCTTACAATCGCCACGTCACACAATGCATAAATAACATTACATTCATCTAGATACAATCAAGGTCCGACTACGGAACCAAAATAAAGATAACCCCAAATGCAACAAAGATCCCCGATCGCCCCGACTGGGCTCCACTACTGATCAACTGGAAACGAAACAACACAACGAACATGATCTTCATCGAGCTCCCACTTGAGCTCAGCTGCGTCGTCTGCACTGATATCATCGGCACCTGCAAGCTGGTTTTGGAAGTAATCTGTGAGTCACGGGGACTCAACAATCTCACACCCTCGCGATCAAGACTATTTAAGCTTATGGGTAGGTAAAAGGTATGAGGTGGAGCTGCAGCAAGCACTAGCATATATGCTGGCTAACTTACGCAAATGAGAGCAAGAAGAGAAGCAAAGCACGGCCGTGAACTAGGAGTGATCAAGAAGTGATCCTGAAACTACTTACGTTCAAGCATAACAAAAAACCGTGTTCACTTCCCGGACTCAGCCGAGAAGAGACCATCACGGCTACACACGTAGTTGATGCATTTTAATTAAATTACGTGTCAAGTTCTCTACAACCGGACATTGACAAATTCCCATCTGCCCATAACCGCGGGCACGACTTTCGAAAGTTCAAAACCCTGCAGGGGTGTCCCAACTTAGCCCATCACAAGCTCTCACGGTCAACGAAGGATATTCCTTCTCCCAAGACAACCCGATCAGACTCGGAATCCCGGTTACAAGACATCTCGACAATGGTAAAACTAAACCAGCAAAGCCACCCGAATGTGCCGACAAATCCTGATAGGAGATGCACATATCTCATTCTCAGGGCACACTTAGATGAGACATCCTATGAGTAAAACCAACCCTCAAGTTGCCCTGAGGTGGCCCCGTAGTCTACTCGGTTCGGACCAACACTCAGAGGAGTACTCGACCAGGGGGGTTTAAAATAAAGATGACCCTTGAGTTTGCAGAACCCAAGGGAAAAGGCTTAGGTGGCAAATGGTAAAACCAAGGTTGGGCCTTGCTGGAGGAGTTTTATTCAATGCGAACTGTCAAGGGGTTCCCATTATAACCCAACCGTGTAAGGAACGCAAAATCAAGGAACATAACACTGGTATGACGGAAACTAGGGCGACAAGAGTGGAACAAAACACCAGGAATAAAGCCGAGCCTTCCACCCTTTACCAAGTATATAGATGCATTAAAATAGACAAGATATATAATAGTGATATCCCAACAATAAACATGTTCCAACAAGGAACAAACTCCAATCTTCACCTGCAACTAACAACGCTATAAGAGGGGCTGAGCAAAGCGGTAACATAGCTAAACAATGGTTTGCTAGGAAAAGGTGGGTTAGAGGCTTAACATGGAAACATGGGAGGCATGATATAGCAAGTGGTAGGTATCGCAACATAGGCATAGCAAAAGAGCGAGCATCTAGCAAGCAAAGATAGAAGTGATTTCGAGGGTATGGTCATCTTGCCTGCAAAGTTCTTCGAGTTGACGTTAGCTTGATCCTCATAAGCGTACTCAACGGGTTCCTCGATCACGTACTCGTCTCCCGGCTCTACCCAAAGCAAGAACACAAGCAAAGGGAGATACAATCAACCACGTGCAATGCACAAGCAACATGATGCAAAACATGGCATGATATGCGGGATGTGATATGTGATGCATATGCATGCTTCGGAAAGGAAAGATTGAACATGGCCTCAACCTGGAAAACCAAGAGTGCCACTGGAAAGAGGAGTTGATTTCGGTCGAAATCGATATAAAGATCACCAGAATCGGATGCACGGTTTGCAAATGGCAAGCAAAACAAATATGGCACTGATCTGCGATTAACAGCACGAGGCCATCTAAATGCATCAAGAACAACAAGCTACTGCACTCTAACATAGCAACAAAGTACATGGCAGTGATCCACTCAAGATGCTTGACAAAAGATGAACACTGAGCTACAGCTAATTCACTCAATAGCAGGTTCAAACAAGCATGGCAAAAGTGCAAAAGATATCAGGTTACAGACTTAGGAAAATAGCAACATGTCAGGATTTAACATCAGGAAGCAAAGTTTAGGGCAAGATAACAACATGCTACAGGAACATATCATGGCAAAGCAAAGCATGACATGAAGCTACTCAAAGCATACAACAAAAGTCCCTTACTGACCATAAGCCAAAAGGGATCAGAAAATACAATGGCAACCATGTGAACATAGCATCTTTCGTTAGCAGATTCAGACTTAGTGGAAAAACTGGAACATGGCAAAACAGATTCACGTAGGCATGTTTACGAGCTCGATGCACTCACTACAAGGCATTGCATGACAAACTAAGCATACACCCAGCAAGTAGACATGGCATAGAAGCTAAACATGGCAAGAACAACCTCATAGCATGCACGGATCAACTACAACAACCTCGACAAAATTGCTTAACATGTAAACAATCTGCCAGGAACATTTTATAGCAAAAGTAGAGCTCGATTGAGTCAAGCTAGGGTGCTCCATAAATGCAAACAAAGACACGTATGGATAGAGCATAACAATATCTTCGAAACATCCTTACTGAGCATGCTCAAAAGAGGCATGGATCACTCTGTAGCAACAAGAATATATGGCATAGAAATATTATCAGGGAAATGACTTAGAAGATTTCGAAGTCCCTGAAATCAGCAACATTACGAGAGCTACTTTGCATGCTTGTGCTAGTCACCACATTGATCACAAAAAATACATGGCATACACCCCTGTAAAGATGGCATGGCATACTTCAAAACACATGTAGGGCTCAAGTTCATAGGAGGCACTCATTAAACATGGCAAAAAAGACAAATGTGCAATTACTGATAAGAATCTGAAACTAACATTACATAGCACTCTTGCAACAACATTTAGATCAACGAGATGAACTCAAATGAACATGATGCAATGGAATGAAATGAACTACTCGTCGAGATGAACAATTTGATATGCTACACGCCCAAAACGGAGTTAAGGATGATGAGTTATGATGCGATGAAATATGCTAAAAATTATGCATATCTGGGACTTGGTGGAAATATACCCTCGCGAAAAGTCAACGGGATGGAGCGGTGCGGGACGACGAGATCCGGGACGGAGGGCGCCGTTTGGTTGGAGGGATGGGTGGATCTCATCTCGATTGGTGCGGATGACGAGGACGACTGGGGAGCTCGCCGGAGTTCGTCGCCGGAGTGGAAGGAGACGGTTGGCGCGGCCGGGGCTCGCCGGATCTGGCGCCGGAGAGGTGGCCGGAGTGGACGCGCGGTCGCCAGGGCGCGGTGGAGGAGGCCCGCGGCGCTGTGGCGGAGGCGAGATCGGGCGGCGAGGCGCGGCATCCGATGGCGGCGCGGAGAGGCGCATGGCGACGGCGGCGGAGGCGGTCGGCGCCGGCGAGCGGCAGCGGAGCCAGGGTGGTGCGACTTCGGTGTCGGCGCGGGGCCCGGTTGGGCCCGGCGCGGCCCGACCATGGGCTCCGCGGGCCGACGGCGGCTTCGGAGGTGGGAGGAAGCATGGGGGACACGTGTCGCCTCTTGGTTGGATGCGGACGGCGGCGCAGACATGTCCGGGTGGTGGAGAAGTGTCCGGCGGCGCGAGGAGGACGAAGTTAGGGTTTCATATGCGCGGAAATTTCGGAGGAGAGCACATATTTATAGGTAGAGGGAGCTAGGAGAGTCCAAATGAGGTGCGGTTTTTGGCCACGCGATCGTGATCGAACGACCGAGATGATGGAAGGGGTTTAGGTGGGATTTGGGCCACTTTGGAGGGGTGTTGGGCTGCAACACACACGAGGCCTTTACGGTCCCTCGGTTAACCGTTGGAGTATCAAACGAAGTTCAAATGGCACGAAACTTGACAGGCGGTCTACCGGTAGTAAACCAAGGCCGCTTGGCAAGTCTCGGTCCAATCCGAGAACGTTTAATACCCGCACACGAAAAGAGGCAAAAGGGGACACCGGAGGACATAGGAGCGCCGGAATGCAAAACGGACAACGGGGAAAATGCTCAGATGCATGAGACGAACATGTATGCAAATGCGATGCACATGATGACATGATATGAAATGCATGACACGCAAACAAATGACAAGGCAACAACAGCGTATAACTAGAAGACACCTGGCACATCGGTCTCGGGGCGTTACAACACTCCACCACTACGAGAGGACCTCGTCCCGAGATCTAGAATGGCACCGGAGAGAAAAATGGAAGAGAAAGAGAAGAGGTGAAACTAAGTTGCTTCTTTGACAAACGAGTGAAACCAAAGAACCTTGAGAGGTTGAACAACTGGAAAGAAAGAATACAACGGAGATGAATGAAGTTGAAAACACTCCGTTAGGAACGAGGAACAAGGAAGATCAAATTTGGACAGCACTCTGTTTGAAAAGTGATACAAGACTTGATAAGATGAAAGAACTTGAGCAGAGGGCATAACACTCCGGTTAAATGGATAAGCAAGGAAAAGAACATAATCTTGACAAAAGAAGATGATGGGTCGAAGAGAGCAACATCACAATGCCTCCGGAAGAAATAATAGAAGATAGATCATTGGAATAAAAAATTGAGAAGAAAATGCCAACTTCTGCCACAATTGAGCTTGAAAAGGCATCCTTAGGAGAAGGGTCGAAGGGAGTTGTTGGAAAACCAACAACGAAAAGAGTAAACTTGTTGTGGGCTTATAGAAAGCATCTCGAAATTATGAGGTGAAATTCTGCCACTAACGGAAACAAAAGATTTGATTGATATCAACAAGGAGACGAGAAACTTATTTCACCGGGAGGATAAATGAAGAAATTGGGTCACTTATAAGCACCATAGAAGCAACAATCCTTAAGGAAAGCTTTAGGTGAAATATAACCCAATATAATTCCAATGAAGAGATTGGTGGATTTAAAATACCTCATTCTTAGCAACATGTGAATCATGAAACATGAACTCAGATTATCAAGAATGACATAATACCACCTCCAATGATACGGTAGAAAGAATTACACTCCGGATTGCAAGATGAAGAATACTTGAGCTCCTTAGAAAAGAATCTCGATGAAAACTTCGAGAAGGAATTAAATTCTTTATGAACCATCATGTAGAATCTTCATGAAGAACTCCGGTAACAAAAGGATGATCACACGAAAGGAAAGAGAAGTTGAAAACACAAGGTGAAGCCTTGCAATGATTTAGATGGATCTCCGTGGTGATATAATAGTGAGAGCTTGGAACTCTTGGAAAAGAAAAGATAAAGCCTCTTGAACCAAGAATGTGATATGATGAACCTCCGGAATAAGGAATTAAACACTTGGATGAAACAAGAGTAAGAATTATGTTATGCGTATGCTTCACCAATTTAATTGATGACAAGCAACGGATTTGGCATACTACTTATTCTTGTAGAAAGAATTAAGAGAGATATAGCACAACTTGGGAAGGTCTTCAACGAACCACCGGTAGAATTGGAAATCAGGAATGCATTGATATGATAAACGAAGGAGGAAGAATCTTGGAAGAACCACCGGTAGGATTGAAAATGAACAAAGAAAAGATAAAGAAACACCGGGAAGAATTAGAGAACGAATGAATATACTTTAGGGGATTTAGATACATGAGAACGAAGAGATCACGAGCTGACAAGAGAATACTTGAATGATGCACCGGTAAGATTTGGAGAGCGAGAGCTGAAAGCTGGAATGAATAAATCTGAGATGATGGGCTCCGGATGATCAGACTGAAAATACTCCTGAATTGCTCTGGATGGGTGAAAAGAATTCTCACAATCGAAAACAATTATGAGAGGAAGGCAACAAGCTAGAACCATGAATTTTGAAGAACGAATATGATTGCAGAGAAGAATCTTCTTCGGTCTTCAAAATCTGAGAATGACGACGAGAAACACCGCCATGAATTGTTGAGACACTCCGGAATAAAGAATGGAAAGGTTGAACCAATGATGAGAAGAATTTGAAAGATCTTGGAGAAAGACATAAGACTGATGATAATTCATTCTTGATACGTCTCCAACGTATCTATAATTTCTGATTGCTCCATGCTATATTATCTACTGTTTTAGGCAATATTGGGCTTTATTTTCCACTTTTATATTATTTTTGGGACTAACCTATTAATCGGAGGCCCAGCCCAGATTTGCTGTTTTATGCCTATTTCAGTGTTTCGAGAAAAAGGAATATCAAACGGAGTCAAAACGGAACGAAATCAACTAGAGAAGTTATTTTTGGAATGAACGCCACCGGATAAACTTGGACTCCATGTCAGGAGATACGGGAGGTGCTCACGAGGGTGGGGGGCGCCCCCCCTAGTGCACGCCCCCTGCCTCGTGGGTCCCCCGTAGCTCCTCCGACGTACCCCCTGCACCCATATATACCTACGTATCGTAAAACTTCCAGAACGGAGATTAGATCGGGAGTTCCGCCGCCAGAATCCTCGGTAGCCACCGAAAACCAATCTAGACCCGTTCCGGCACCCTGCCGGAGGGTGCAAACCCTCTCCGGTGGCCATCTTCATCATCCCGGTGCTCTCCATGACTAGGAGGGAGTAGTTCTCCCTCGGGGCTGAGGGTATGTACCAGTAGCTATGTGTTTGATCTCTCTCTCTCTCGTGTTCTTGATTTGGCACGATCTTGATGTATCGCGAGCTTTGCTATTATAGTTGGATATTATGTTTCTCCTCCCCCTCTACTCTCTTGTAATGAATTGAGTTTCCCCTTTGAAGTTATCTTATCGGATTGAGTCTTTAAAGATTTGAGAACACTTGATGTATGTCTTGACGTGCGTATCTGTGGTGACAATGGGATATCACGTGATTCACTTGATGTATGTTTTGGTGACCAACTTGCGGGTTCCGCCCATGAACCTATGCATAGGGGTTGGCACACATTTTCGTCGTGATTCTCCGGTAGAAACTTTGGGGCACTCTTTGAGGTTCTATGTGTTGGTTGAATAGATGAATCTGAGATTGTGTGATGCATATCGTATAATCATACCCACGGATACTTGAGGTGACATTGGAGTATCTAGGTGACATTAGGGTTTTGGTTGATTTGTGTCTTAAGGTGTTATTCTAGTACGAACTCTAGGGCTGTTTGTGACACTTATAGGAATAGCCCAACGGATTGATTGGAAAGAATAACTTTGAGGTGGTTTCGTACCCTACCATAATCTCTTCGTTTGTTCTCCGCTATTAGTGACTTTGGAGTGACTCTTTGTTGCATGTTGAGGGATAGTTATGTGATCCAATTATGTTAGTATTGTTGAGAGGACTTGCACTAGTGAAAGTATGAACCCTAGGCCTTGTTTCCTAGCATTGCAGTACCGTTTACGCTCACTTTTATCATTAGTTACCTTGCTGTTTTTATAATTTCAGATTACAAATACCCATATCTACTATCCATATACCACTTGTATCACCATCTCTTCGCCGAACTAGTGCACCTATACAATTTACCATTGTATTGGGTGTGTTGGGGACACAAGAGACTCTTTGTTATTTGGTTGCAGGGTTGCTTGAGAGAGACCATCTTCATCATACGCCTCCTACGGATTGATAAACCTTAGGTTATCCACTTGAGGGAAATTTGCTATTGTCCTACAAACCTCTGCACTTGGAGGCCCAACAACGTCTACAAGAAGAAGGTTGTGTAGTAGACATCAATTCTTACGTCAAACTTCAAAAAGAATTTGAGAAGCTCCGGGAAAATTAGAAGAGTCAGGTAAGATCCTGGAAGAAAGACCTGTGGGTTAGGGCCTACTCAAAAGAAAACACCTTAGAACAACTTAAAAGAGAGATTGCGTCGGTTGAATTAAATGGCTTGAAAGAGATAACAACCTCGAAATAAGTTAAACAGATCTTGAATGACAAGATGAGCCTTCTGTGGTATCTTTGGCACTCCGAAACAAATGAAAGGCGAGAAGTGGATGACATGACGAGCCTTATGTGGTATCTTTGGCACTCCGGAACAAACGAATTCTTTGAATATCCATGATGCTAATGATGATTGCACTAGTTATGATGAAAATGCCTCCTATAAACATGTCAATTTTTGTGGAGTAGAATGGGTTTGCAAGTACACACCAAATAGGGAAGATAGATATTGCAAGAGGCATAAGTACTTAGAAACTAAATTGTTGCAAGAAAGTCTTGATGATTGTGTTGAAAAATTCAATATTTTTCGTGCCCCTTGTGAACTTTGCAATGAACATGGTCATTTAAATCTCCAATGCAAATTGTTTCATGACTGAATCGTATCCAAAAATTGTGATAATTTGATTACCCTTGAGCATCATAAAGAGCTTAGTCTTCTTCTGGGGTATGAGGAAATGAAACGTATAACTGAGGGTATTCCAAAGTTTAATCTTTATATATTTCTTGATTTTGATCTAGAGAAATTTTATATGTATTGTGCGGTGAATTGTATTGAAAATCCTTATATTGCCAATTACATAAAGAAAAGAAAGCAAATAGAAGATGAAGAGAATACTAATGAAAGGGAAGAGACTTCCCAATATCCTTCTATTATTTCTTATGATGAATCGGGTAATGAGGAGGAGCCTCCTATTCAACCAATCTCATTAATAAGGAGCTCCAAAAAGAGGATTGAACCCACACATGATGTGGTGAAGAAGAAGAAAAGAAAAAGGAAGAGAGGTAAAAAGATATCTCTTCCAAATAATGCTGCTCCTATTACTATTGTGCCTCATGAAAATATAATTGTGGAAGATAATGATACTTCTTATTATCTTGAAAATCTTTTTGGCACTTGCTTGGAAGAATATGATAATTGCTATACTATTGGTGCTATTCATACAATTAATGATGAGAGTGATTATGCTTATGATATGAAAAGGCCCAAGCTTGGGGATGCTATGTTTGATGAAGATGATGTTGTTGAGAATATATTTGCTGCAATTAATGTTTGTCCCAAGCTTGGGGATGCTACGCTTAATGAAGATGATATTTTTAGTCTCCCAAGTTTTGATATGCAAGTTTATAATGATGATAGCATGCCTCCTACTTATGATGATTATTGTGATGATACTTATGCTATAAAAAGTAGTGATTATATTTATAAAACTTTTCATGATTATGATTACCCCTTCTCTGAACATTACTCTTTTAATGTGGAAGCAATTTATAGTATTCGAGTCTCTTATGATACTCCCACTATTATTCATGAGAAGAATCTTGCTTATGTGGAGAGTAGTAAATTTTCTATGCTTGTAGATCATGAAAAGAATGCTTTAGGTGCTGGTTATATTGTTGAATTAATTCATGATGCTACTGAAAATTATTATGAGGGAGTAATATATGCTTATAGGAGTTGCAATAATATCAAGTTTCCTCTCTATGTGCTTAAAGTTTTGAAGTTATGCTTGTTTTACCTTCCTATGCAAGTTGATTCTTGTTCCCATAAGTTGTTTGCTCACAAAATCCCCATGCATAGGAAGTATGTTAGACTTAAATGTGCTAGTCATATTCTTTATGATTCTCTCTTTATGTTTCAATTCTTATCTTTTATGTGAGCATCGTTGAAATCATCATGCCTAGCTAGGGGCGTTAAACGATAGCGCTTGTTGGGAGGCAACCCAACTTTATTTTTATTCCTTGCTTTTTGTTCCTATTTAGTAATAAATAATTCATCTAGCCTCTGTTTAGATGTGGTTTTATGATTTTAATTAGTGTTTGTGCCAAGTAGAACCATTGGGAAGACTTGGGGGAAGTCTTGTTGATCATGCTGTCAAAAACAGAAACTTTAGCGCTCACGAGAATTGCTGCCATTTTTATTTGGAGAGTGATATTTAGTTAATTATTTTTGCAGATGATTAATAGATAAATTCCTCAGGTCCATCAATTTATTTTAGAATTTTATGAGTTCCATAAGTATACGTTTGATTCAGATTACTACAGACTGTTCTGTTTTTGACAGATTCTGTTTTTCGTGTGTTGTTTGCTTATTCTGATGAATTTATGGCTAGTAAAATAGTTTATAAACCATATAGAAGTTGTAATACAGTAGGTTTAACACCAATATAAATAAATAATGAGTTCATTACAGTACCTTGAAGTGGTGATTTATTTTCTTATACTAACGGAGCTTACTAGTTTTCTGTTAAGTTTTGTGTTGTGAAGTTTTCAAGTTTTGGGTAAGGATTCGATGGACTATGGAATAAGGAGTGGCAAGAGCCTAATCTTGGGGATTCCCAAAGCACCCCAAGGTAATATTCAAGGATAGCCAAGAGCCTAACCTTGGGGATGCCCCGGAAGGCATCCCCTCCTTCGTCTTCGTTCATCGGTAACTTTACTTGGAGCTATATTTTTATTCACCACATGATATGTGTTTTGCTTGGAGCGTCAATTTATTTTGTTAGGATTTGCTTTATGTTATTTATAACAATGTTTTTCATCTTTTATTTCAATAAAAGTGGCATTGATAGCCTTTACTATGCGTATTTTAGAAGTCCACATGTTGCTGTTTGAAAATAGAAAGTTTACCGCTGTTGCGATAATTCCCTAGAAAGTCAAAATGTGATAAAATGTTGAAACCTTTTGCATATTAAGCTCTGATAAATTTACTACACAGGGAATTTTCTTTCAGAATTTTTGGAGCTAGGGAAGTATGTATGTTGCAGCATTCTTTACAGACTATCCTGTTTAGGCAGATTGCTGTTATGTTTGCATATGGTTGCTTCTTTAATGATTCTATTTGAGGATAGGACTATTAAATATGCAGGGGATTTTAGTATGCAATTTTCAATAATAATTTTAGTGATTTTCTACAGTAGAGTATGATAAGGTTTTTGCAATGGTTTATACTAACCTATCTCACGAGTCCTTGTTGAGTTTTGTTTGGATGAAGCTTTTGAGATTTAGGGAGACCGTGATATGAGAGGAATTAAGGAGACACAAAATCTCAATCTTGGGGATGCCCAAGGCACCCGAAGATAATATTTCAAGAAGTTTCAAGCATCTAAGCTTGGGGATGCCCCGGTTGGCATCCCACCTTTCTTCTTCAACAACTATCGGTTAGTATTGGTTGATCCTAAGTTTTTTGCTTCTTCACATGATGTTTGCCATTCTTAGAATGTCATTTGTCTTTGCTTTGCTTGCTATTTGAATAAAATACCAAGATCTGAAATTATTAAATGTTAGAGAGTCTTCACATGGTTGCATAATTATTCAACTACTCATTGATCTTCACTTATATCTTTCGGAGTAGTTTGTCGATGCTCTAGTGCTTCACTTATATCTTTTAGAGCATGGTGGTTGAGGGAGTCCTGGATTAGGGGGTGTCCGGATAGCCGGACTATACCTTCGGCCGGACTCCTGGACTATGAAGATACACGATTGAAGACTTCGTCCCGTGTCCGGAAGGGACTTTCCTTGGCGTGGAAGGCAAGCTTGGCGGTACGGATATGTAGATCTCCTACCATTGTAACCGACTCTGTGTAACCCTAGCCCTCTCCGGTGTCTATATAAACCGAAGGGTTTTAGTCCGTAGCCACAACAATCATACCATAGGCTAGCTTCTAGGGTTTAGCCTCCTTGATCTCGTGGTAGATCTACTCTTGTACTACCCATGTCATCAATATTAATCAAGCAGGAGTAGGGTTTTACCTCCATCGAGAGGGCCCAAACCTGGATAAAAACATCGTGTCGCTTGTCTCCTGTTACCATCCGCCTAGACGCACAGTTCGGGACCCCCTACCTGAGATCCGCCGGTTTTGACACCGACATTGGTGCTTTCATTGAGAGTTCCTCTGTGCCGTCGCCATCAGGAAGGATGCCTCATCCCGTCTTTAAAGACGGCACCGTTGCTAAGGGAGCTTTGGCTGTCGGCCAAACTCTCCGGCTAGGTGGTTTCCTTATGACCGCCTGTTCGGCTGCTGCGCCGACGGTGACCTCTCGGGTCATCGAAAGAAAACTTCACATCAGCTCGGAATTCGCCGAGCAGCTAGATCCAATGGAGCTCTCTTCCCTAAACGAGCTCTTGGATCGCATCGCCGCCCTGGGAGTCGCTACGGATTACGACCAGATTGGGCCTAAACCCGATCTGAGAGAGATTAACTCTCCCCAGGTCACCCATCACGTTGCCGTGGTAGAGGGACAGTGCGGCGACCTTTCATCTATCTTAAGGACTAGTTATGTCCGGATTCCCGATCCCTCCAAGCCGGATACCCGCGGAGGGGAGGACATCACTCAAGACCTAAACTTAAAGTCAGGCGACGGGCTAGATTCATTGGACATCATCCAAGAATCCAAACTTCCGAGTTCGGAAACTCCTTGGCCCCTGGGTCTCAGATTGGGTGAGGTTTCGGATTTGATTCCACCCACCCACCCGTACATAAGCGATCTATCCCAAATTAGGCAAGAGCCCGAAGAAACAGTACATCATTACTGGGCCAAATTCCTCCTGGTTATGAACAGGATAAAGGACTGTCGTGAAGAAGACGCAATTTCATTCTTCTGCAATAATTGCACGGACAAGGGAATCCTCAACTCCATAAGTCGCCGTGATATTACACGCTTCGCTGACTTGGCGTCCATAGTACAAAAGTACTGTGCGATGGAAAGCACCTGGAAAACTGAAATAAATTTTTGGGACAATCCTGCCCTGAATACAAACCCAGTCTGAAATAAAAGGGTGCATCATCGCCAGACACCCGGGTTCAATACCAAAAAGCAAAAGCCCTCTACAGGGCACGGAACCGTACTAGAAGGATGGCTTAATGGACCCTGTAAAATTCATAGTGCAGAGGGCGCCACACCAACTCACAGCCTTAGAGCATGTTGGATACTCCGGCAGGTGGCAAAAATTGGCGAAGATCTTCTAATTCCAGAAGCCACAGAAAGCCACCCCAGAGACACCAGTACAGTATTAACAGTCTTCGAGACTTTCACATCAAATAATATGCGAAAAAGAACACTCTGCAGCCTTGCCGAAGTCTACCAAGTAGCAACAATAAACCCATGGAGTGACATGGCTATTACTTTTAACACCAGTGATGAACCTAAATTCTGAACAGCCCGAGCACTAGCCGCATTGGTCCTCAGTCCAATAGTGGACGGCTTTCGTCTTACCAAGGTACTCATGGATGGCGGCAGCGGATTGAACCTCATTTATGAGGAAACCCTTCAAAAATGGAAATAGACTGGAACCGCATTGAGCGAAGCAGCACAACCTTTAGAGGAATAATCCCCAGTCGGGAAGCGTGCTGTACAGGAAAAATCACACTAGATGTGGTGTTCGGCACGCTGGATAATTAGAGGTCCGAAGAGGTCACGTTCCAAGTGGCCTCGTTCAGTAGCGGATATCACGCTCTGCTAGGGCGGGAAGCGTTTACAATCTTCCAAGCAATACCCCATTACGGGTACATGAAGCTCAAGATGCCCGGGCCTAACGGAATCAGCACTCTCGCTAGTGATCCGGACATAGCACTACGCGCCGAAAACAAGACAGCCGCACTGGCCCTCGAGGCGCTATCCGAAGCCCTAGCGGCCGAGGAACTGACTGTGCTGCGCTCCATGGTGAATAGGGATGATGTGATACTCGACAAAAGATCCAAGTCCACCTCCTTTAAACTGGTGGACGAAATAGTCAAATTCCAGGTCCATCCAATGGACCCCAATAAAACAGCTTCCATCGGGGCACAGTTAAACCCTGATGTAGACGCCGCACTGCGGGAGTTCCTACGAGAGAACTGGAACATTTTCGCCTGGCACCCTTCAGACATGCCAGGAATCCCACGCAGGCTGGCCGAACACAGCTTAAATATCCTAAAAGGATTCAAGCCAGTCAAACAGGCTCTTCGGCGTTTTTCCGAACCTAAGAGACATGCCATGGGAGAGGAACTAGCCAAGCTATTGGAGGCCGAATTCATCAAAGATATAAAACACCCAGACTGGCTAGCAAACCTGGTGATGGTACCAAAGAAGGACAATCCTGGCGCCTGTGCGTTGATTTTAAAGACCTTAACAAGGCTTGCCCAAAGGACCCCTTCCCTCTCTCCCGCATCGATCAAATTATCGACGCTACCGCAAGACACGATTCGTTGTGTTTCCTCGACGCATACTCCGGCTACCATCAAATAAAGATGGCAGAGTCAGACCAAGCCGCAACGACATTCATCACACCATACGGCCCATTCTGGTTCAACATAATGCCCTTCGAGCTCAAAAATGCCGGTGCAACATATCAGCGCATGATTCAGACATGTCTGGCAAACCAGATCGGCAAAACAGTGGAGGCCATACGTAGATGACGTGGTTGTTAAAACAAGACATGTCGAATCTCTAGTAGACGACTTGAGGCTAACATTCAATAACCTTCGAACATACGACATCAAGCTCAACCCGAAAAAATGCGTTTTCGGCGTTCCAGCCAGAAAGCTCTTGGGCTTCATTGTATCCGGTAGAGGAATTGAAGCAAATCCAGCTAAGATCTGAGCTCTGTCACAATTGGATATCCCGAAGGACCTCAAACAAATACAAAAATTAACCGGATGCGTGGTGGCTGTAAGCCGCTTTATCTCCCGCTTGGGAGAAAAGGCCCTACCCCTTTACCGCCTCCTTCGGCGCACCGAACACTTCGAGTGGACGGATGCAGCCACGGCTGGACTCGACGAAATAAAAGCCATCTTGGCAACAAACCCAGTCCTGGCCGCGCCAAAAAATGGCGAACCAATGCTATTATACATTGCAGCAACCCATCAGGTCGTAAGCGCAGTGCTCGTCGTCGAACGAGAAACGGATGGACACAAATTCCCCCTTCAAAAGCCAGTCTACCATGTGTCAACTGTCCTTACTCCGTGCAAGTCACGGTACCCGCATTATCAAAAGATTGCGTACGCGGTATTTATGGCATCCCGGAAGCTGCGACACTACTTTCAAGAGTGTTCAATAACAGTAGCCTCGGAAGTGCCACTTAACGATATTATAAACAACCGCGACGCGATGGGCCGGATTGCAAAATGGGCCATTGAGCTCCTCCCATTCGACATAACTTACAAGCCACGGCGAGCTATCAAGTCGCAAGTTTTGGCCGACTTCGTCGCAGAATGGACGGAGGCCGAACTCCCTAAACAGTACAACACATATTCAAACTGGGTCATGCACTTCGACGGATCCAAAATGTTGGTCGGTCTAGGGGCTGGCATCGTTTTGACGTCCCCCACAGGAGACACAGTTCAATACGTACTCCAGATAATGTACACAGACTCCAACAATGCAGCCGAATATGAGGCCCTTTTACATGGTCTCCGGATGGCAGTATCCATGGGCATTCAACGCCTAGAGGTGCGCGGGGACTCGAACCTCGCAATATCCCAAATAAATGGAGACTTTGATGCCAAGGATCCAAAAATGGCAGCTTATCGCAACGCCGTCCTAAAAATGTCAGCTCGGTTCGAAGGGCTCGAATTTCACCATATAGCCCGGGAAATAATCAGGCGGCAGATGTCCTGGCGCGCATCGGCGAAAAACGCGATGTAGTCCCCCCCCCCAACATCTTCTTGGAAAGGCTGTTCAAGCCATCCGTAGTATGGGAAGGGGAACCCGGCAATAACAGCCCGGACCCAACCGCACTGCCCGACACTGAACACTCTGACATAATTGGAGGCTCTGCCAATGAAATAACACCTTCAGCTCACGTAATAAGGGCCGTCATCGCCCCGTGGACAGAACCATTCCTCGCCTACCTTACTAGGCAGGAACTCCCCGAGGACCAAAATGAGGCACGTTGCAGTGCGGCGATCTAAAGCCTATAAAGTCCATGAGGGAGAGCTTTATAAGAAAAGCGCTACCGGAGTCCTTCAAAGGTGCATCTCTGAAGAGGAAGGGCGAAACCTCCTGGCTGAAATTCATGCCGGACTCGGCGGTCATCACGCTGCAGCTCGGTCCCTTGTAAGCAAGGCCTTCCGTACAGGCTTTTATTGGCCGACGGCCTGGGCAGACGCCCAGGACTTAGTCCAACGATGCGTCGGTTGCCAGCTTTTTGCAAACCAAAGCCATATGCCACCCACCGCCCTCCAAACTATCCCCATCAATTGGCCCTTCGCGGTCTGGGGGCCTGACATGGTTGGACCCCTTAAAGGCGGAACCCACAAGAAAAAAATACTTACTGGTCATGGTGGATAAGTTCACCAAATGGATAGAAGCCAAGCCTGTTAAGACAGCCGAATCCGGACCGGTGATAGACTTTATATCCGGGGTTGTACAACGTTACGGCGCCCCCCACAGCATCATCACTGATAACAGCACAAACTTTACGGCCGACGAGGTAAAACTCTGGTGCAAAAACATGGGCATCAAGCTCGATTATGCTTCCGTCTATCACCCACAAACTAACGGCCAGGTCGAACGTGCAAATGGTCTTATCATGAGCGACATCAAACCCAGATTAGTGCGGTCCCTTAAGGAATCTAATACGCACTGGGTAGAGGAGCTCGACTCCGTACTCTGGGGGCTGCGGACCACGCCGAATCACACCACCGGATACACACCATTCTTCATGGTGTACGTCGCAGAGGCAGTTTTGCCCTGCGACATAATTCATGACTCACCTCGAGTGTGCATGTACGAAGAAAGAGAAGCCAAGCTCGATCGGCAGGACAGTTTGGACGCCTTTGAGGAAGAGCATGACGTGGCAAAAGCCCGTTCCGCATTCTATCAACAGCAGGCTCGAAGATACAAAAGCAGAGAAGTACGGGCCAAAAATTACAACATTGGCGAATTAGTTCTACGCCTGCCGGACAAGAAAAAGGACAAACTCAAGCCCAAGTGGGAAGGTCCCTTCATAATTGACCAAGTCCTGACTGGTGGAGCGTACCGCCTGCGAGATGCATCGGATAACCGACTCGAGCCGAACCCATGGAACGCAGCCCGTCTCCGAAGATTCTATGCCTAGCGCCGGACTCTGTGTTCGTCTCCTTCCTCCGTCCATTTTTTATATACTTTCTGTCTTACATTTCTCTCCTTCTCCCCCCCCTCTCTCTCTTATAGCCTTTAAAGGCTCATAAAGTGACGGGCTATCCGCGCTCATTAAACCTGGGGGCTTCTTTAAACAGAAGCTTATTTATACGGGCTTCAGGCCCAACACATGTGTCACACTTCCGCATGTACCTTTTATTCACCATTATATGCATCGATATGACTTAAGTTTTGGCCAAGCTGGGTTGCCTGGCTCCTATGCTTACCCCTACGTTCCCGATTGTTCGGCTAGGTGGTAAAGGGAGCACCTCTGCGATTGTTACTGCCGGGTCAGCCGGATGTGTACCTCAGACTGGGTGAAGCCGAAAGCTAGCATTCTTAAGGGAATATTCGGTCGATGAACTAAAGATGATCTTTTTTTCACTTATTTATCTATACGCCCCCAGATGTTTTTCCTGCGTCTCTTTTCGCAGAATGGACATGCACTTTAGGGCATGCCTCCCAGGGAAAGGAACCCCTAATGGAACTATTCTCCCTGGAAGATGTTTCTTACTAACCATGTAATATAACATAACTAGTTGGGCACTTGTCTGTTCAAGCACTAATGACCCCTACGCCTGGTCTCCATGCATACCCCGGTTCTTATATAACCGCGAGGGTATCCGGACACACTTCGGACCGTCGGGTCCCGAGGTTGAAGCGAAAAGGTCGGCCATGACAAACAATCTACAATCCGGCTAGAAGGCATTACACATGTCAATTAAAATTACATAGTCAATCTGACTGATTATATTCCTCTTCGATACCATCTAACAGGTTGTCTAGCTTACAGTCCTGTTGGGAATACTTTGCGGCCAATTCTACTTGGCCGTATACTAAGCTCACAGGGATCTCCTTCCCATCGGGCCCCACGGGTCCGACCTCGGCCATGTGGTTTGGGTCAGCCTTCATGTACCGCGTCTTCACCATGGCCGAGGCCTCCCTGGCGCCTTGACGGCAGGCTGACATCTTCCACAATCGGAAGCACCGCCGCGCTCCCTTCAGCTTCTCTACAAGCTCTCCAAGGCCTTTGGGCATGGAGACGGATGGCCACAAGGCCTGGGCGACGCCTTGCATCACCTGCCAAACTCGCCCGTGCAGTTGTGAGAGCTCAGGAAGAAGGTCACCCGTAGAACCGGGCATTTCCTCTGCAGGACGACCTGTTAGCATACCTACAGACATTACTCTGTTAGTCGACTTCCTTGCCGAACTCTTTTTTCAAAGTTTGTTTAAGCACTTACTAAATATGCCGCGTCGAAGCCGCTGATTCTCCTTAACGGAGTCCAATAGCTGGGCACGAACATCCTTCAGTTCAATGCCCAGCTTGGTGTTGGCATCTTGGAGATCGTTCTTCTCCCCCCTCACCTTTGTCAGCACACTCTCACCTGCCTTCAGCTGGCGTAGGAGTTGTTGCTTTTTCGGATTTAATCCGGCGCCATCTGCAATTTCATTTGTCAGATTTGCACCCACGCCGCACTTCGCAAAATACTTATCTTCCGAATCGTATATTACCAGAGGGGGTCTCCTTGGGCTCCCCTGCCGCGGCTAGTGTGGCCTCAAGTTGGGCTTTGCACTCTTCTAGCTCCTTGGACAGTAGGGTATTCTTTTCTGTAAGAACCTGCATAACAAATGATCCTTAAATCAGTTATTCTAACTGTTTCAAGTCTCGGGGGCTACTGGTATATATATAATTACCAAAATTTTCTTACCCGTATGTCTTTTACATATTGCTCCGTGGCTCTGGCTAGACCATTTTGAGCGGCACGGAGGTACGCATCTCCCGAATTGAAGGCATCCAATGCCTCTTGGGAGAAACAAGCGTTGCGAAGAACTGTCCGGCGATGCCTGTGGTTCATGGCACTCTCCACCTCGGAATTGGTGGCAGACAGCCTGTCCGCATCCTCTGTCGGAGGAGCGCCCGGTGCGCGCCTTGTGTTCTCCTCCGCTTCCGGACCAGGCTTTGGAGCCTGGCTAGTGGAGGCGCTATTGGTAACCTCTCCGGATATAGTCCGGCGAGGTCTCTTCGTCCTGAAGAGAGCACGAGCGTTAATATGCCTTGAAGAAATGACACCTGGGAATAAGATGGCGCGCTATACCTTTGCGCCGGCGTCTCAGTCCGGACCGCACTTCTTTTCATCCCGCGGGGCCTTGCCGCCCCTCGTTGGCTAGTCGCCGTAGGCTCGGCCTCCCGTCTCAAGGACCTCCCCTGCAAAACATGTTTGTCATACGGCAATCGAAAACACGTGAGGATAGATCCCTTTTCAAAGTGCTGGGACTTCGCTCTCAGTTACCTGTGAGGATGGGAGTAGCCCCGGGTAATCGGCCGTAATGGCCACCAAGGCGTTGTCCTTGCTCAATTGATGAAACACCCCATCAATCAGCTCCACAGATAAGTCCAGATCCTCTTGAGAGGCCGGGTCGAGGGACCATCCCGTATCCTCGGGTTGTGGAGGAGGGCTGTTTATTTCTTTAACAGCCTGGCGCAGTTCCTGCGTTGAAGTCATTAGACTGAATATTTAACGATGGGAATGTAAAACGGATGGGCAAGTAAAAGTGTCCACTTACCCAACTTGGGGTATTGTACATAGAAAATCCACCTTGTGGGTTGACGCGGAGAAATTCCTCCTCTTCTCCCTTGTACAAAGCGGACAAGGTCTTTATTAGAGCGGCAGCCGAATCCGGCCCCTTACGGCCGTGGCGGGTGGCGTCGTCCTCCCCGTTGAAGTCCCACATGGGGTGGCCTCTATACTGGAGCGGCTGCACCCCTCGCATGATGCATGCGGCCATGACCCCGATCATGGTCAGTCCGGAATGAGCCAACAATCTTATTCAGCCCATCAGGTAAAGAACGTCCTTGTCGCTTTCCCTCTAAGGGCTCCGTGGACGCCATCTTAGGCGCTTCTTTTGGGGAGCACTGTCGAACTCAGGGAGGCCGATCCGGACAGGATCTGGCAGCGGGACGTCCTCTATATAAAACCATTCCGAAGGCCAGTCCTCGGACGCGTTCTTTGGGGTTCCGGATAGATATCCGGTCCCGGCGATGCGCCACACTTCGGCTCCGCCCACTTGATATATTGACCCCTTCTAAGAACGGGGCACAAGGCAGAATAGCCTTTTCCACAGCGCGAAATGAGCCTCGCAGCCCAAAAACAGCTCGCAAAGGGCTACGAAGCCCGCGATATGCAATTTGGAGGCAGGCGTGAGGTTGTGCAGCTGGAGGCCATAGAACTCCAGGAGCCCCCGGAGAAAGGGATGAATTGGAAATCCGAGCCCTCTTATTAAGTAAGGGACAAGGCATACCCGCTCTCCTTTGGAGGGATTGGGGGCGCTCTCCGCTTGCTCTCCGCCATTATAGGTGGCAAGTCCGGCTCAAACCGGGACCATATAGGCCGGGGGGGAGAAATCCCTTGGTCTGGAGCGTCACTAGCTCGCTGTGCGGGATGGAGCATCTCTCCCAATCTCCAGGCTGAGGGCTGGAAGGGCGAGAGGAGGAGCTGCGGCGACCGGCCATGATAGAATGGACCTCTGTCGGATACGCTCTGATGAATACTCGCGCAGGGGAGAAGGTGTGGTTTGGATCTAAATCCTCGTCCCCTTAAATAGGCGGCTCATTCACGCGGCTAGGGGTGTAAATATAAAACACCCTGACTTTTCGTATTCGTTTGACACGTGGAAGACAGCCATTATTGGGCGTAGAAGCCAAGGAGCGCTACATTTACAAGAAACCGGACATTATTCAACAGGTACATGGAATTTTGAGGAGAACCCGCCTTGCAATGCCGAAGACAATTTGCGCGTCGGACTAGTCGTCATTAAAGCCTGGTTCGGGGGCTACAGAGGGAGTCCTGGATTAGGGGGTGTCCGGATAGCCGGACTATACCTTCGGCCGGACTCCTTGTTGGAAATATGCCCTAGAGGCAATAATAAATTAGTTATTATTATATTTCCTTGTTCATGATAATCGTTTATTATCCATGCTAGAATTGTATTGATAGGAAACTCAGATACATGTGTGGATACATAGACAACACCATGTCCCTAGTAAACCTCTAGTTGACTAGCTCGTTGATCAATAGATGGTTACGGTTTCCTGACCATGGACATTGGATGTCGTTGATAACGGGATCACATCGTTAGGAGAATGATGTGATGGACAAGACCCAATCCTAAGCCTAGCACAAAGATCGTGTAGTTCGTTCGCTAAAGCTTTTCTAATGTCAAGTATCATTTCCTTAGACCATGAGATTGTGCAACTCCCGGATACCGTAGGAATACTTTGGGTGTGCCAAACGTCACAACCTAACTGGGTGACTATAAAGGTGCACTACGGGTATCTCCGAAAGTGTCTGTTGGGTTGGCACGAATCGAGACTGGGATTTGTCACTCCGTGTGACGGAGAGGTATCCCTGGCTCACTCGGTAGGACATCATCATAATGTGCACAATGTGATCAAGGAGTTGATCACAGGATGATGTGTTACGGAACGAGTAAAGAGACTTGCCGGTAACGGAATGGTCCGTAGGTAAAGATTTATATATGGGAAGTCTTGTTTTGGTCGCCGGAAAAGTTTCGCGCATTATCGGTATTGTACCGGGAGTGCCGAAAGGGGTCCGAGGGTCCACCAAGGGGGTCCACCTGCCCCGGGGGGCCACATGGGCTGTAGGGGTGTGCACCTTGGCCTATATGGGCCAAGGGCACCAGCCCCAAGAGGCCCATGCACCAAGAGATAAGGGAAAGGAAGAGTCCTAAAGGGGGAAGGCACCTCCTAGGTGCCTTGGGGAGGATGGACTCCTCCCTGGCCGCACCCTTCCTTGGAGGAAGGGCCAAGGCTGCGCCCCCCTCTCCCTTGGCCCTATATATAGTGGGGGGAAGGGAGGGCAGCCTAACCTAAGCCCTGGCGCCTCCCTCTCCCTCCCATGACACATCTCCCTCCTCCCGCAGCGCTTGGCGAAGCCCTGTTGGAATCCCGCTACTTCCACCACCACGCCGTCGTGCTGCTGGATCTCCATCAACCTCTCCTTCCCCTTGCTGGATCAAGAAGGAGGAGACGTCGCTACTCCGTACCTGTGTTGAACGCGGAGGTGCCGTCCATTCGGCGCTAGGATCATCGGTGATTTGGATCACGACGAGTACGACTCCATCAACCCCATTCTCTTGAACGCTTCCGCGCGCGATCTACAAGGGTATGTAGATCCACTCCTCCCTCGTTGCTAGATGACTCCATAGATTGATCTTGGTGACACGTAGGAAAATTTTGAATTATTGCTACATTCACCAACAGTGGCATCATGAGCCAGGTTTATGCGTAGTTTCTATGCACGAGTAGAACACAAAGTAGTTGTGGGCGTTGATTTTGTTCAATATGCTTACCGTTACTAGTCCAATCTTGATTCGGCGGCATTGTGGGATGAAGCGGCCCGGACCGACCTTACACGTACTCTTACGTGAGACTGGTTCCATCGACTGACATGCACTAGTTGCATAAGGTGGCTAGCGGGTGTCTGTCTCTCCCACTTTAGTCGGATCGGATTCGATGAAAAGGGTCCTTATGAAGGGTAAATAGCAATTGGCATATCACGTTGTGGTTTTTGCGTAGGTAAGAAACATTCTTGCTAGAAACCCATAGCAGCCACATAAAACATGCAAACAACAATTAGAGGACGTCTAACTTGTTTTTGCAGGGTATGCTATGTGATGTGATATGGCCAAAGGATGTGATGAATGATATATGTGATGTATGAGATGATCATGTTCTTGTAATAGGAATCACGACTTGCATGTCGATGAGTATGACAACCGGCAGGAGCCATAGGAGTTGTCTTAATTTATTTATGACCTGCGTGTCAACATAAACGTCATGTAATTACTTTACTTTATTGCTAACCGTTAGCTGTAGAAGTAGAAGTAATAGTTGGCGAGACAACTTCATGGAGACACGATGATGGAGATCATGGTGTCATGCCGGTGACGATGATGATCATGGAGCCCCGAAGATGGAGATCAAAAGGAGCAAAGTGATGATGGCCATATCATGTCACTATTTGATTGCATATGATGTTTATCATGTTTTTGCATCTTATTTGCTTAGAACGACGGTAGTAAATAAGATGATCCCTCATTAAAATTTCAAGAAAGTGTTCCCCCTAACTGTGCACCGTTGCGAAAGTTCGTCGTTTCGAAGCACCACGTGATGATTGGGTGTGATAGATTCTTACGTTCGAATACAACGGGTGTTGACGAGCCTAGCATGTACAGACATGGCCTCGGAACACATGCAAAACACTTAGGTTGACTTGACGAGCCTAGCATGTACAGACATGGCCTCGGAACACAAGAGACCGAAAGGTCGAGCATGAGTCGTATGGTAGATACGATCAACATGAAGATGTTCACCGATGTTGACTAGTCCGTCTCACGTGATGATCGGACATGGCCTAGTTGACTCGGATCATGTAATCACTTAGATGACTAGAGGGATGTCTATCTGAGTGGGAGTTCATAAGATGAACTTAATTATCCTGAACATAGTCAAAAGGTCTTCGCAAATTATGTCGTGGCTCATGTTTCTGTTCTACTATTTAGATATGTTCCTAGAGAAAATTTAGTTGAAAGTTGATAGTAGCAATTATGCGGACTAGGTCCGTAAACTGAGGATTGTCCTCATTGCTTCATAGAAGGCTTATGTCCTTAATGCACCCTCAGTGTGCTGAACCTCGAATGTCGTCTGTGGATGTTGGGAACATCTGACATACAAATTTTGATAACTACGTGATAGTTCAGTTAAACGGTTTAGAGTTGAGGCACCGAAGACGTTTTAAAACGTCACGAAACATATGAGATGTTTCGAGGGCTGAAATTGGGATTTCAGGCTCGTGCCCACGTCCAGAGGTATAAGACCTCCGATGATTTTCTTAGCCTGCAAACTAAGGGAGAAAAGCTCAATTGTTGAGCTTGTGCTCAGATTGTCTGAGTACAACAATCATTTGAATCGAGTGGGAGTTGATCTTCCAGACGAGAAAGTGATGTTTCTCCGAAGTCATTACCACCAAGCTGCTAGAGCTTCGTGATGAACTATAATATATCAGGGACATATATGATGATCCTTGAGATATTCGCGATGTTTGACACCACAAAAGTAGAAATCAAGGAGCATCAATTGTTGATGGTTGGTGAAACCACTAGTTTCAAGAAGGGCAAGGGCACAAAGGGATACTTCATGAAACGGCAATTCAGCTGCTGCTCTAGTGAAGAAACCCAAAGTTGAACCCAAACCCGAGACTAAGTGCTTCTGTAATAAAGGGGAACAGCCACTGGAGCAGAATTACCCTAGATACTTGGTAGATGAGAAGGCTGGCAAGGTCGATAGAAGTATATTGGATATACATTGTGTTGATGTGTACTTTACTAGTACTCCTAGTAGCACCAGGGTATTAGATACCGGTTCGGTTGCTAAGTGTTAGTAACTCGAAATAAAAGCTGCGGAATAAACGGAGACTAGCTAAAGGTGAGCTGATGATATGTGTTGGAAGTATTTCCAATGTTGATATGATCAAGCATCGCACGCTCCCTCTACCATCGAGATTGGTGTTTGCGTTGAGCATAGACATGATTGGATTATGTCTATCGCAATACGGTTATTCATTTAAAGAGAATAACGGTTACTCTGTTTATTTGAATAATACCTTCAATGGTCTTACACCTAAAATGAATGGTTCATTGAATCTCGATCATAGTGATACACATGTTCATGCCAAAAGATATAAGATAGTAATGATAGTACCACCTACTTGTGGCACTGCCACTTAAGTCATATCGGTATAAAACGCATGAAGAAGCTCCATGTTGATGGATCTTTGGACTCACTCGTTTTTGAAAAGTTTGAGACATGCGAACCATGTCTATTGGTGTATATGCATGAAGAAACTCCATGCAAATGGACCATTTGGACTCACTTGATTTTGAATCACTTGAGACATGCAAATCATACCACATGGGTAAGATGACCGAGAGCCTCATTTTTAGTAAAATGGAACTAGAAAGCAACTTGTTGGAAGTAATACATTTTTGATGTGTGCAGTCCAATGAGTGATGAGGCGTGTAGTGGATATCGTTATGTTCTTACTTCACAGATGATTTGAGTAGATGTTGAGTATATTTACTTGATGAATCACAAGTCTGAATTATTGAAAGGTTCAAGTAATTTCAGGGTGAAGTTGAAAGATCGTCGTGACAAGAGGATAAAAGATCTATGATATGATCATAGAGATGAATATCTGAATTACGAGTTTGGCACATAATTAAGACATTATGGAAATTGTTTCACAACTAATACAGCCTGGAACACCGTAGCGTGATGGTGTGTCCGAACATCATAACTGCACCCTATTGGATATGATGCATACCATGATGTCTCTTATCGAATTACCATGATAGTTTATGGGTTAGGCATTAGAGACAACCGCATTCACTTTAAATAGGGCACCACGTAATTCTGATGAGATGACACCGTATGAACTATGGTTTAGAGAAACCTAAGATGTCATTTCTTAAAAGTTTGGGGCTGTGACGCTTATGTAAAAAAAAGTTTCAGGCTGATAAGCTCGAACCCAAAGTGGATAAATGCATCTTCATAGGACACCCAAAACAGTTGGGTATACCTCCTGTCTCAGATTCGAAAGCAATAAGGGATTGTTTCTAGAATCGGGTCCTTTCTCGAGGAAAAGTTTCTCTCGAAAGAATTGAGTGGGAGGATGGTGGAGACTTGATGAGGTTATTGAACCGTCTCTTCAACTAGTGTGTGACAGGGCACAGGAAGTTGTTCCTGTGGCACCTACACCAATTGAAGTGGAAGCTTATGATAGTGATCATGAAACTTCAGATCAAGTCACTACCAAACCTCGTGGGATGACAAGGATGCGTACTACTTCAGAGTGGTACGTAGTCCTGTCTTGGAAGTCATGTTGCTAGACAACAATGAACCTACGAGCTATGGAGAAGCGATGGTGGGCCTGGATTCCAAAATGGCTCGAGGCCATATAATCCGAGAGAGGATCCATGTATGAAAACAAAGTGTAGACTTTGGAAGAGCTACTTGATGGTCGTAAGGCTGTTAGGTACATATGGATTTTAAAAGGAAGACAGACAATGATGGTAAGTGTCACCATTGATAAAGCTCGACTTGTCGTTAAGATGTTTCCCGACAAGTTCAAGGAGTTGACTACGATGAGACTTTCTCACACGTAGTGATGCTAAAGTCTATTGGAACTATATTAGCGATTACTGCATTATTTATGAAATCTTGCAGATAGGATGTCAAAAACCATTGTTTCCTCATGATTTTCTTGAGGAAAGGTTGTATGTGATACAACCAGAAGGTTTTAACAATCCTGAAAGATGCTAACAAGTATGCAAAGCTCCAGCAATCCTTCTAAGGACTGGAGTAAGCATCTCGGAGTTGGAATGTATGCTTTGATGAGATGATCAAAGATTTTGGGTGTATACAAAGTTTATGAGAAACTTGTATTTCCAAAGAAGTGAGTGGGAGCACTATAGAATTTCTGATGAGTATATGTTGTTGACATATTGTGGATCAGAAATGACGTAGAATTTCTGGAAAGCATATAGGGTTATTTGGAAAGTGTTTTTCAATGGAAAGCCTGGATTAAGCTACTTGAACATTGAGCATCAAGATCTATAAGGATAGATCAAAACGCTTAGTGGTACTTTCAAATGAGCACATACCTTGACATGATCTTGAAGGTGTTCAAGATGGATCAGTCAAAGAAGGAGTTCTTGCCTGAGTTGTAAGGTATGAAGTTAAGACTTAAAGCTCGACCACGGCAGAAGAAAGAGGAAGGACGAAGGTCGTCCCCTATGCTTTTATCATAGGCTCTCTACAGTATGCTATGCTGTGTACCGCACCTGAAGTGTGCCTTACCATGAGTCAGTCAAGGGGTACAAGAGTGATCCAAGAATGGATCACAGGACAGCGGTCAAAGTTATCCTTAGTAACTAGTGGACTAAGGAATTTTCTCGATTATGGAGGTGGTAAAAGAGTTCGTCGTAAAGGGTTACGCCGATGCAAACTTTGACACTCATCCAGATTATTCTGAGTAGTAAACTGGATTCGTATAGTAGAACAGTTGTTTGGAATAGCTCCAAATAGAACGTGGTAGCTGCATCTAGGAGATGACATAGAGATTTGTAAAGCACACACGGATCTAAAAGGTTCAGATCCGTTGACTATAACATCTCTCACAAGCATAACATGATCAAACCCAGAACTCATCGAGTGTTAATCACATGGTAATGTGAACTAGATTATTGACTCTAGTAGACTCTTTGGGTGTTAGTCACATGGGTATGTGACCTTGAGTGTTAATCACATATCGATGTGAACTAGATTATTGACTCTAGTGCAAGTGGGAGACTGTTGGAAATATGCCCTAGAGGCAATAATAAATTAGTTATTATTATATTTCCTTGTTCATGATAATCATTTATTATCCATGCTAGAATTGTATTGATAGGAAACTCAGATACATGTGTGGATACATAGACAACACCATGTCCCTAGTAAACCTCTAGTTGACTAGCTCGTTGATCAATAGATAGTTACGGTTTCCTGACCATGGACATTGGATGTCGTTGATAACGGGATCACATCATTAGGAGAATGATGTGATGGACAAGACCCAATCCTAAGCCTAGCACAAAGATCGTGTAGTTCGTTCGCTAAAGCTTTTCTAATGTCAAGTATCATTTCCTTAGACCATGAGATTGTGCAACTCCCGGATACCGTAGGAATACTTTGGGTGTGCCAAACGTCACAACGTAACTGGGTGACTATAAAGGTGCACTACGGGTATCTCCGAAAGTGTCTGTTGGGTTGGCACGAATCGAGACTGGGATTTGTCACTCCGTGTGACGGAGAGGTATCTCTGGCCCACTCGGTAGGACATCATCATAATGTGCACAATGTGATCAAGGAGTTGATCACGGGATGATGTGTTACGGAACGAGTAAAGAGACTTGCCGGTAACGAGATTGAACAAGGTATCGGGATACCGACGATCGAATCTCGGGCAAGTATCGTACCGCTAGACAAAGGGAATTGTATACGGGATTGATTGAATCCTCGACATCGTGGTTCATCCGATGAGATCATCGAGGAGCATGTGGGAGCCAACATGGGTATCCAGATCCCGCTGTTGGTTATTGGTCGGAGAGTCGTCTCGGTCATGTCTGCGTGTCTCCCGAACCCGTAGGGTCTACACACTTAAGGTTCAGTGACACTAGGGTTATAGAGATATTAGTATGCGGTAACCCGAAAGTTGTTCGGAGTCCCGGATGAGATCCCGGACGTCATGAGAAGTTCCGGAATGGTCCGGAGGTAAAGATTTATATATGGGAAGTCTTGTTTTGGTCGCTGGAAAAGTTTCGCGCATTATCGGTATTGTACCGGGAGTGCCGAAAGGGGTCCGGGGGTCCACCAAGGGGGTCCACCTGCCCCGGGGGGCCACATGGGCTGTAGGGGTGTGCGCCTTGGCCTATATGGGCCAAGGGAACCAGCCCCAAGAGGCCCATGCGCCAAGAGATAAGGGAAAGGAAGAGTCCTAAAGGGGGAAGGCACCTCCTACGTGCCTTGGGGAGGATGGACTCCTCCCTGGCCGCACCCTTCCTTGGAGTAAGGGCCAAGGCTGCGCCCCCCTCTCCCTTGGCCCTATATATAGTGGGGGAAGGGAGGGCAGCCTAACCTAAGCCCTGGCGCCTCCCTCTCCCTCCCATGACACATCTCCCTCCTCCCGCAGCGCTTGGCGAAGCCCTGTTGGAATCCCGCTACTTCCACCACCACGCCGTCGTGCTGCTGGATCTCCATCAACCTCTCCTTCCCCTTGCTGGATCAAGAAGGAGGAGACGTCGCTACTCCGTACGTGTGTTGAACGCGGAGGTGCCGTCCGTTCGGCGCTAGGATCATCGGTGATTTGGATCACGACGAGTACGACTCCATCAACCCCGTTCTCTTGAACGCTTCCACGCGCGATCTACAAGGGTATGTAGATCCACTCCTCCCTCGTTGCTAGATGACTCCATAGATTGATCTTGGTGACACGTAGGAAAATTTTGAATTATTGCTACATTCACCAACACTCCTGGACTATGAAGATACAAGATTGAAGACTTCGTCCCGTGTCCGAAAGGGACTTTACTTGGCGTGGAAGGCAAGCTTGGCGGTACGGATATGTAGATCTCCTACCATTGTAACCGACTCTGTGTAACCCTAGCCCTCTCCGTTGTCTATATAAACCGGAGGGTTTTAGTCCGTAGCCACAACAATCTTACCATAGGCTAGCTTCTAGGGTTTAGCCTCCTTGATATCGTGGTAGATCTACTCTTGTACTACCCATATCATCAATATTAATCAAGCAGGAGTAGGGTTTTACCTCCATCGAGAGGGCCCGAACCTGGGTAAAAACATTGTGTCCCTTGTCTCCTGTTACCATCCGCCTAGACGCACAGTTCGGGACCCCCTACCCGAGATCCGCCGGTTTTGACACGGACAGTGGTAGTTTTATTTTGAAGAAATAGATGAACTCTCATGCTTCACTTAGATTATTTTGAGAGTCTTAAATATCATGGTAATTTTCTTAAAATCCTAATATGCTAGGTATACAAGATTAATAATAAAACTTTCTTATGAGTGTGTTGAATACTATGAGAAGTTTGATGCTTGATAATTGTTTTGAGATATGAGGATGGTGATATTAGAGTCATGCTAGTTGAGTGGTTATGAATTTGAGAAATACTTGTGTTGAAGTTTGTGATTCCCGTAGCATGCACGTATGGTGAACCGTTATGTGATGAAGTCGGAGCATGATTTATTTATTGATTGTCTTCCTTATGAGTGGCGGTCGGGGACGAGCGATGGTCTTTTCCTACCAATCTATCCCCCTAGGAGCATGCGCGTAATACTTTGCTTTGATAACTTGTAGATTTTTGCAATAAGTATATGAGTTCTTTATGACTAATGTTGAGTCCATGGATTATACACACTCTCACCCTTCCACCCTTGCTAGCCTCTCTAGTACCGCGCACCTTTCGCCGGTATCATACACCCACCATATACCTTCCTCAAAATAGCCACCATACCTACCTATTATGGCATTTCCATAGCCATTCCAAGATATATTGCCATGCAACTTTCCACCGTTCCATTTATTATGACACGCTTCATCATTGTCATATTGCGTACCATGATCATGTAGTTGACATTGTATTTGTGGCAAAGCCACCGTTCATAATTCTTTCATACATATCACTCATGCATCATTGCACATCCCGGTACACCGCCGGAGGCATTCATATAGAGTCATATCTTGTTCTAAGTATCGAGTTCTAATTCTTGACTTGTAAGTAAATAAAAGTGTGATGATCATCATTATTAAAGCATTGTCCCAATGAGGAAAGGATGATGGAGACTATGATTCCCCCACAAGTCGGGATGAGACTCTGGACGAAAAAAAGAGGCCAAAGAAGCCCAAAAAAAGAGGCAACAAAAGAGAAGGCCCAAATAAAAAAATATAAAAAATGAGAAAAAAGAGAGAAGGGACAATGCTACTATCCTTTTACCACACTTGTGCTTCAAAGTAGCACCATGATATTCATGATAAAGAGTCTCCTATGTTGTCACTTTCATATACTAGTGGGAATCTTTCATTATAGAACTTGGCTTGTATATTCCAATGATGGGCTTCCTCAAAATGCCCTAGGTCTTCGTGAACAAGCGAGTTGGATGCACACCCACTTAGTTTCTTTTTGAGCTTTCATACATTTATAGCTCTAGTGCATCCGTTGCATGGCAATCCCTACTCACTCACATTGATATCTATTGATGGGCATCTCCATAGCCCGTTGATACGCCTAGTTGATGTGAGACTATCTTCTCCTTTTTGTCTTCTCCACAACCACCACTCTATTCCACCTATAGTGCTATATCCATGGCTCACGCTCATGTATTGCGTGAAGATTGAAAAAGTTGGAGAACATCAAAAGTATGAAACAATTGCTTGGCTTGCCATTGGGATTGTGCATGATTTAAATATTTTGTGTGGCGAAGATGGAGCATTGCCAGACTATATGATTTTGTAGGGATAGCTCTCTTTGGCCATGTTATTTTGAGAAGACATGATTGGTTAGTTAGTATGCTTGAAGTATTATTATTTTTATGTCAATATGAACTTTTGTCTTGAATCTTTCGAATCTGAATATTCATATCACAAGTAAGAAGAACTACATTGAAATTATGCCAACCAGCATTCCACATCAAAAATTATCTTTTTATCATTTACCTACTCGAGGACGAGCAGGAATTAAGCTTGGGGATGCTTGATACGTCTCCAACGCATCTATAATTTTTGATTGCTCCATGCTATATTATCTACTGTTTTAGGCAATATTGGGCTTTATTTTCCACTTTTATATTATTTTTGGGACTAACCTATTAACCGGAAGCCCAGCCTAGATTTGCTGTTTTATGCCTATTTTAGTGTTTCGAGAAAAAGGAATATCAAACGGAGTCGAAACGGAACGAAATCAACTGGAGAAGTTATTTTTGGAACGAAAGCCACCGGATAAACTTGGACTCCACGTCAGGAGATACGGGAGGTGCTCACGAGGGTGGGGGGCGCGCCCCCCTGCCTCGTGGGGCCCCTGTAGCTGCTCCGACGTACCCCCTGCACCCATATATACCTACGTATCGTAAAACTTCCAGAACGGAGATTAGATCGGGAGTTCCGCCGCCAGAAGCCTCCGTAGCCACCGAAAACCAATCTAGACCCGTTCCAGCACCCTCCCGGAGGGGGCAATCCCTCTCCGGTGGCCATCTTCATCATCCCGGTGCTCTCCATGACGAGGAGGGAGTAGTTCTCCCTCGGGGCTGAGGGTATGTACCAGTAGCTATGTGTTTGATCTCTCTCTCTCTCTCTCTCTCTCTCGTGTTCTTGATTTGGCACGATCTTGATGTATCGCGAGCTTTGCTATTATAGTTGGATCTTATGTTTCTCCTCCCCCTCTACTCTCTTGTAATGAATTGAGTTTACCCTTTGAAGTTATCTTATCGGATTGAGTCTTTAAAGATTTGAGAACACTTGATGTATGTCTTGCCGTGCGTATCTGTGGTGACAATGGGATATCACGTGATTCACTTGATGTATGTTTTGGTGACCAACTTGCGGGTTCCGCCCATGAACCTATGCATAGGGGTTGGCACACGTTTTCGTCATGATTCTCCGGTAGAAACTTTGGGGCACTCTTTGAGGTTCTATGTGTTGGTTGAATAGATGAAAGTGAGATTGTGTGATGCATATCATATAATCATACCCATGGATACTTGACGTGACATTGGAGTATCTAGGTGACATTAGGGTTTTGGTTGATTTGTGTCTTAAGGTGTTATTCTAGTACGAACTCTAGGGCTGTTTGTGACACTTATAGGAATAGCCCAACGGATTGATTGGAAAGAATAACTTTGAGGTGGTTTCGTACCCTACCATAATCTCTTCGTTTGTTCTTTACTATTAGTGACTTTGGAGTGACTCTTTGTTGCATGTTGAGGGATAGTTATGTGATCCAATTATGTTAGTATTGTTGAGAGGACTTGCACTAGTGAAAGTATGAACCCTAGGCCTTGTTTCCTAGCATTGCAATACCGTTTACACTCACTTTTATCATTAGTTAACTTGCTGCTTTTATAATTTCAGATTACAAATACCCATATCTACTATCCATATACCACTTGTATCACCATCTCTTCGCCGAACTAGTGCACCTATACAATTTACCATTGTATTGGGTGTGTTGGGGACACAAGAGACTCTTTGTTATTTGGTTGCAGGGTTGCTTGAGAGAGACCATCTTCATCCTATGCCTCCTACGGATTGATAAACCTTAGGTCATCCACTTGAGGGAAATTTGCTACTGTCCTACAAACCTCTGCACTTGGAGGCCCAACAACGTCTACAAGAAGAAGGTTGTGTAGTAGACATCAATTCTTACATCAAACTTCAAAAAGAATTTGAGAAGCTCTGGGAAAATTAGAAGAGTCAGGTAAGATCCTGGAAAAAAGACATGTGGGTTAGGGCCCACTCAAAAGAAAACAGCTTAGAACAACTTAAAAGAGAGATTGCGCCGGTTGAATTAAATGGCTTGAAAGAGATAACAACCTCGAAATAAGTTAAACGGATCTTGAATGACAATACGAGCCTTCTGTGGTATCTTTGGCACTCTGGAACAAATGAATGGCGAGAAGTGGATGATCAAGAGGTGAACCGGCATGAGAAAGCATTTGAAGGAGGTAAAAGATATGATCAACAAAGCTTGACTTGAATCCACCGGAGAAGAAAATAATGAAGAAATAAGAACTTGAAGCTCCATTAGAATCTTCCTGAGAATCACCGGATAAAAATATTGACAGAAATAAATGGAGAGACCTCACATCCATAAGATGGATACTAGATTAAGAAATCCGAATCCTTGAAGGAAAAGGGTGGGAGGGCGAGAAAAACAAAGGCAACTTGGCACGGATGAAGCAGACACTGTTGAGAAAACTTAGAGTTGAACTTGTGGATGTTGAAAAGATCGGATCCACTTGAAGAGAAACACGCCGGTTTAAAAGGATTGACATGACAATCTTGATTATCATGGAGGATTAGTATTCACATAGAAGTATGAGAACACCGCTTAGAAAAAAAAGGTATGGAAACACATTTGACATTGAAGCAACTCGAATACCACAACTCAAAACAAAAACAAAGGATTGGCTTGCAAAATAAGCCGGAACAAACATATGATAGAGATTTCGTCCGAAGTTTTCGTGGTGGGGCCCACACGGGCTCGATCGTACAACACCATCATGTACAAGGCAGTGCACATGATATACAAAGCATCCCCGAGTCAGCATAGCCAAGGACTCTTTAAGACACAACGAGACCACTGTAAAACCAACCGTGGATAGGCGGACCACTAGACGTCGAACCCCAATTTCATATCATACATTTGTCGGAAAGATATCCTAAGAGCTACTTGAATTCCCACTTATCAACTCTCGAAATTTTCCGGTTATGCAATCAGGTGTTGGGGATACAGGGGAAGCATAATATCTCACCCAAAGCTAGCAAATCCTACATCCAGTTGTATCCATCCTTCAACACATAACTAAGAAACCTTCGGAAATCATTTACCTCAACCTTCAAAAAGCATCCGTTATACGAGTTATGGCAATACTCCCAAACTCCCGCCCCAGTACGGGGTGGCGTCGAGGTTATCTCACCAACAACTGCATAAAAGAGATTTTCTATGTCGGCGAAACTCAGGTATTCTAGAACCATAACGATAAAATTGTGACGACAACACCTCGGAGCTCAACTCCCCGGGACACTGCCACAACCCCTAAATGTCAGGAGGCACCAAGAACAATGTTCTCGTCACAAAACCATCGGAACGATTCCAAGATACCCACGTGATCATAATTTTTTTAGTGAAATTTGAGAAGAGAAGAGTCAAAACTCTACGTCAGGAAGCCTCACCAGAGCGACGAAGGGACTGAGGAGTAAAAAGAATCCTACTCTCCGATATATATAATCCTAAATGACTCAAAACATTTTTTTTCTAGACTCAACAACGCCAGCGATTCGATCAAGCAGGGGGCTCCTAAGTCGGGGAAGGCTCTGATTACCAACATGTAACGCCCATGATGCGGCTATATCTCCCATCTGTCGAAGCACGACTTAGAGGCATAACCGCATTGTAAGCAATGTCGCAAGTGGGGTAATCTTCACACAACCCATGTACTGAATAAAGGAAAGAGATACATAGTTGCCTTACAATCGCCACGTCACACAATGCATAAATAACATTACATTCATTCAGATACAATCAAGGTCCGAAACGGAACCAAAATAAAGATAACCCCAAATGCAACAAAGATCCCCGATCGCCCCGACTGGGCTCCACTACTGATCAACTGGAAACGAAACAACACAACGAACACGATCTTCATCGAGCTCCCACTTGAGCTCAGCTGCGTCGTCTGCACTGATATCATCGGCACCTGCAAGCTAGTTTTGGAAGTAATCTGTGAATCACTGGGACTCAGCAATCTCACACCCTCGCAATCAAGACTATTTAAGCTTATGGGTAGGTAAAAGGTATGAGGTGGAGCTGCAGCAAGCACTAGCAAATATGGTGGCTAACTTACGCATATGAGAGCGAGAAGAGAAGCAAAGCACGGTCGTGAACTAGGAGTGATCAAGAAGTGATCCTGAAACTACTTACGTTCAAGCATAACACAAAACCGTGTTCACTTCCCGGACTCCGCCGAGAAGAGACCATCACAGCTACACACGCGGTTGATGCATTTTAATTAAATTACGTGTCAAGTTCTCTACAACCGGACATTAACAAATTCCCATGTGCCCATAACCGCGGGCACGACTTTCGAAAGTTCAAAACCCTGCAGGGGTGTCCCAACTTAGTGTTGGGGAACGTAGTAATTTCAAAAAAAAAATCCTACGCACACGCAAGATCATGGTGATGCATAGCAACGAGAGGGGAGAGTGTTGTCTACGTACCCTCGTAGACCGGAAGCGGAAGCGTTAGCACAACGCGGTTGATGTAGTCATACGTCTTCACGGCCCGACCGATCAAGCACCGAAACTACGGCACCTCTGAGTTCTAGCACACGTTCAGCTCGATGACGATCCCCGGTCTCCGATCCAGCAAAGTGTCAGGGATGAGTTCAGTCAGCACGACGGCGTGGTGACGATCTTGATGTTTTACTGTCACAGGGTTTCACCTAAGCACTGCTACAATATTATCGAGGACTATGGTGGAGGGGGGCACCGCACACGGCTAAGAGATCAATGATCAACTGTTGTGTCTATGGGGTGCCCCCTGCCCCCGTATATAAAGGAGTGGAGGATGGGGCCGGCCAAGGAGGGTGGCGAGCCCTAGGAGGGAGTCCAACTCCCACCGGGAGTAGGACTCCCCTTTTTCCTATTAGGAGTTGGAGAGGGAAGGAAGAGGAAGGAGGGAGGAAGGAAAGGGGGGGCCGGCCCCCCTCCCAATTCGGATTGGGCTTGGGGGGGGGGCGCCCCCTCCCTTGCTCCTTTCCCCTCCTTTCCACTAAGGCCCAATAAGGCCCATATACCTCCCAGGGGGTTCCGATAACCTCCCGGTGATCCGGTATTGTCCCAATCTCACCCGGAACCTTTTCAGTGTCCAAATATAGTCGTCCAATATATTGATCTTTATGTCTCGACCATTTCGAGACTCCTCGTCAAGTCCGTGATCACATCCGGGACTCCGAATAACCTTTGGTACATCAAAATATATAAACTCATAATGAAACTGTCATCGTAACGTTAAGCGTGCGGACCCTACGGGTTCGAGAACAATGTAGACATGACCAAGACACGTCTCCGGTCAATAACCAATAGCGGAACCTAGATGCTCATATTGGCTCCTACATATTCTACGAAGATCTTTATCGGTCAGACCGCATAACAACATACGTTTGTTCCCTTTGTCATCGGTATGTTACTTGCCCGAGATTCGATCGTCGGTATCTCAATACCTAGTTCAATCTCGTTACTGGCAAGTCTCTTTACTCGTTCTGTAATACATCATCTCGCAACTAACTCATTAGTTGCAATGCTTGCAAGGCTTAGGTGATGTGCATTACCGAGAGGGCCCAGAGATACCTCTCCGACAATTGGAGTGACAAATCCTAATCTCAAAATATGCCAACCCAACATGTACCTTTGGAGACACCTGTAGAGCACCTTTATAATCACCTAGTTACGTTGTGACGTTTGGTAGCACACAAAGTGTTCCTCCGGCAAACGGGAGTTGCATAATCTCATAGTCACAGGAACATGTATAAGTCATGAAGAAAGCAATAGCAACATACTAAATGATCGGGTGCTAAGCTAATGGAATGGGTCATGTCAATCACATCATTCTCCTAATGATGTGATCTCATTAATCAAATGACAACACATGTCTATGGTTAGGAAACATAACCATCTTCGATCAATGAGCTTGTCAAGTAGAGGCATAGTAGTGACGTTTAGTTTGTCTATGTATTCACACAAGTATTATGTTTCTGGTTAATACAACTCTAGCATGAATAATAAACATTTATCATGATATAAGGAAATAAATAATAACTTTATTATTGCCTCTAGGGCATATTTCCTTCAGTCTCCCACTTGCACTAGAGTCAATAATCTAGTTCACATCGCCATGTGATTTAACACCAATAGTTCTCATCACCATGTGATTAACACCCATAGTTCACATCATCATGTGACCAACACCCAAAGGGTTTACTAGAGTCAATAATCTAGTTCACATCGATATGTGATTAACACCTAAAAAGTACCAAGGTGTGATCATGTTTTGCTTGTGAGATAATTTTAGTCAACGGGTCTGTCACATTCAGATCCATAAGTATTTTGCAAATTATATGTCTACAATGCTCTGCACGGAGCTACTCTAGCTAATAGCTCCCACTTTCAATATGTATCCAGTTTGAGACTTAGAGTCATCTAGATCAGTGTCAAAAACTTTCATCGACGTAACCCTTTACGACGAACCTTTTGTCACCTCCATAATTGAGAAACATATCCTTATTCCACTAAGGATAATTTTGACTGCTGTTCAGTGATCTACTCCTAGATCACTATTGTACTCCCTTGCCAAAATCAGTGTAGGGTATACAATAGATCTGGTACACAGCATGGCATACTTTATAGAACCTATGACCAAGGCATAGGGAATGACTGTCATTCTTTTTCTATCTTCTGCCGTGGTCAGGCTTTGAGTCTTACTCAATTTTACACCTTGTAACATAGGCAAGAACTCTTTCTTTGACTGTTCCATTTTGAACTACTTCAAAATCTTGTCAAGGTATGTACTCATTGAAAAACTTATCAAGCGTCTTGATCTATCTCTATAGATCTTGATGCTCAATATGTAAGCAGCTTCTCTGAGGTCTTTGTTTGAAAAACTGCTTTCAAACACTCCTTTATGCTTTGCAGAATAATTCTACATTATTTCCGATCAACAATATGTCATTCACATATACTTATCAGAAATGTTGTAGTACTCCCACTCACTTTCTTGTAAATACAGGCTTCACCACAAGTCTGTATAAAACTATATGCTTTGATCAATTCATCAAAGCGTATATTCCAACTCCGAGATGCTTGCACCAGTCTATAGATGGATCGCTAGAGTTTGCACATTTTGTTAACACCTTTAGGATTGACAAAACCTTCTGGTTGCATCATATACAACTCTTCTTTAAGAAATCCATTAAGGATTGCAGTTTTGTTATCCATTTGCCAGATTTCATAAAATGTGGCAATTTGCTAACATGATTTGGACAGACTTAAGCATCGCTACGAGTGAGAAGGTCTCATTGTAGTCAACTCCTTGAACTTTGTCAAAAACCTTTTTTGACAAGTCTAGCTTTGTAGATAGTAACACTACTATCAGCGACCGTCTTCCTCTTGAAGATCCATTTAATTTCAATGGCTTGCCGATCATCAAGCAAGTCAACCAAAGTCCATACTTTGTTCACATACATGGATCCTATCTCAGATTTCATGGCCTCAAACCATTTCGTGGAATCTGGGCTCATCATCGCTTCCTCATAGTTCGCAATTTTGTCATGGTCTAGCAACATGACTTCCAGAACAGGATTACCGTACCACTCTGGTGCGGATCTCACTCTGGTTTACCTACGAGATTTGGTAGTAACTTGATCTAAAGTTACATGATCATCATCATTAGCTTCCTCACTAGTTGGTGTAGTAGTCACAGGAACAGATTTATGTGATGAACTACTTTCCAATAAGGGAGCAGGTATAGTTACCTCATCAAGTTCTACTTTCCTCCCACTCACTTCTTTCGAGAGAAACTCCTTCTCTAGAAAGGATCCATTCTTAGCAATGAATGTCTTGCCTTCGGATCTGTGATAGAAGGTGTACCCAACAGTCTCCTTTGGGTATCCTATGAAGACATATTTCTCCGATTTGGGTTTGAGCTTATCAGGATGAAACCTTTTCATATAAGCATCACAACCCCAAACTTTAAGAAACGACAACTTTGGTTTCTTGCCAAACCACAGTTCAGATTGTGTCGTCTCAACGGACTTAGATGGTGCCCTTTTTAACGTGAATGCAGCTGTCTTTAATGCATAACCCCAAAAAACGATAGTGGTAAATCGGTAAGAAACATCATAGATTGCACTATATCCAATAAAGTACGGTTATGACATTTGGACACACCATTATGCTGTGGTGTTCCAGGTGGCGTGAGTAGTGAAACTATTTCACATTGTTTTAATTGAAGACCAAACTCGTAACTCAAATATTCGTCTCCGCGATCAGATCGTAGAAACTTTATTTTCTTGTCACAATGATTTTCCACTTCACTCTGAAATTCTTTGAACTTTTCAGACTTATGTTTCATCAAGTAGATATACCCATATCTGCTAAAATCATCTGTGAAGGTCAGAAAATAACGATACCCGCCGCGAGCCTTAACACTCATCGGGTCGCATACATCCGTATGTATTATTTCCAATAAGTCAGTTGCTCGCTCCATTGTTCCGGAGAACGGAGTCTTAGTCATGTTGCCCATGAGGCATGGTTTGCAAGCATCAAGTGATTCATAATCAAGTGATTCCAAAATCCCATCAGCATGGAGTTTCTTCATGCACTTTACACCAATATGACCTAAACGGCAGTGCCACAAATAAGTTGCACTATCATTATTAACTTTGCATCTTTTGGTTTTAATATTATGAATATGTGTATCACTACAATCGAGATCCAACGAACCATTTTCATTGGGTGTGTAACCATATAAGGTTTTATTCATGTAAACAGAACAACAATTTATTCTCTTACTTAAATGAATAACCGTATTGTAATAAACATGATCAAATCATATTCATGCTCAACGCAAACACCAAATAACACTTATTTAGGTTCAACACTAATCCCGAAGTATAGGGAGTGTGCGATGATGATCATATCAATCTTGGAACTAGTTCCAACACACATCATCACTTCACCCTTAACTAGTCTCTGTTCATTCTGCAACTCTCGTTTCGAGTTACTACTCTTAGCAACTGAACTAGTATCAAATACTGAGGGGTTGCTATAAACACTAGTAAAGTACACATCAATAACATGTATATCAAATATACTTATGTTCACTTTGCCATCCTTCTTATCCGCCAATCACTTGGGGTAGTTCCGCTTCCAGTGACCAGTCCCTTTGCAGTAGAAGCACTTAGTCTCAGGCTTAGGACCAAACTTGGGCTTCTTCACTTGAGCAACAACTTGCTTGCTGTTCTTCTTGAAGTTCCCCTTTTTCCCTTTGCCCTTTTCTTGAAACTAGTGGTCTTGTCTACCATCAACACTTGATGTTTTTCTCGATTTCTACCTTCGTCAATTTCAGCATTACGAAGAGCTTGGGAATCGTTTCCGTTATCCCTTGCATATCATAGTTCATCACGAAGTTCTACTAACTTGGTGATGGTGACTAGAGAATTCTGTCAATCACTATTTTATCTGGAAGATTAACTCCCACTTGATTCAAGCGATTGTAGTACCCAGACAATCTGAGCACATGCTCACTAGTTGAGCGATTCTCCTCCATCTTTTAGCTATAGAACTTGTTGGAGACTTCATATCTCTCAACTCGGGTATTTGCTTGAAATATTAACTTCAACTCCTGGAACATCTCATATGGTCCATGACGTTCAAAACGTCTTTGAAGTCCCGATTCTAAGCCGTTAAGCATGGTGCACTAAACTATCAAGTAGTCATCATATTGAGCTATCCAAACGTTCATAACGTCTGCATCTGCTCCTGCAATAGGTCTGTCACCTAGCGGTGCATCAAGGACATAATTCTTCTGTGCAGCAATGAGGATAAACCTCAGATCACGGATCCAATCCGCATCATTGCTACCAACATTTTTCAACTTAGTTTTCTCTAGGAACATATCAAAATAAAACAGGGGAGCTAAACGCGAGCTATTGATCTACAACATAGATATGCTAATACTACCAGGACTAAGTTTCATGATAAATTAAAGTTCAATTAATCATATTACTTAAGAACTCCCACTTATAAAGACATCCCTCTAATCTTCTAAGTGATCACGTGATCCAAATCAACTAAACCATAACCGATAATCACGTGAAATGGAGTAGCTTTCAATGGTGAACATCGATATGTTGATCATATCTACTATATGATTCACGCTCGACCTTTCGGTCTCAGTGTTCCGAGGCCATATCTGCATATGCTAGGCTCGTCAAGTTTAACCTGAGTATTCTGCATGTGCAAAAACTGGCTTGCACCCGTTGTAGATGGACGTAGAGCTTATCACACCCGATCATCACGTGGTGTCTGGGCACGACGAACTTTGGCAACGGTGCATACTCAGGGAGAACACTTTTATCTTGAAATTTAGTGAGAGATCATCTTATAATGCTACCATCAATCAAAGCAAGATAAGATGCATAAAAGATAAACATCACATGCAATCAATATAAGTGATATGATATGGCCATCATCATCTTGTGCTTGTGATCTCCATCTCCGAAGCATCGTCATGATCACCATCGTCACCGGCGCGACACCTTGATCTCCATCGTAGCATCGTTGTCGTCTCGCCAATCTTATGCTTCCACGACTATCGCTACCGCTTAGTGATAAAGTAAAGCATTACAGCGCGATTGCATTGCATACAATAAAGTGACAACCATATGGCTCCTACCAGTTGCCGATAACTCGGTTACAAAACATGATCATCTCATACAATAAAATTTAGCATCATGTCTTGACCATATCACATCACAACATGCCCTACAAAAACAAGTTAGACGTCCTCTACTTTGTTGTTGCAAGTTTTACGTGGCCGCTACGGGCTTTAGCAAGAACCATTCTTACCTACGCATCAAAACCACAACGATAGTTTGTCAAGTTGGTGCTGTTTTAACCTTCGCAAGGACCGGGCGTAGCCACACTCGGTTCAACTAAAGTTGGAGAAACTGACACCCGCCAGCCACCTGTGTGCAAAGCACGTCGGTAGAACCAGTCTCGTGTAAGCGTACGTGTAATGTCGGTCCGGGCCGCTTCATCCAACAATACTGCCGAACCAAAGTATGACATGCTGGTAAGCAGTATGACTTATATCGCCCACAACTCACTTGTGTTCTACTCGTGCACAACATCAACGCATAAAACCTAGGCTCAGATGCCACTGTTGGGGAACGTAGTAATTTCAAAAAAAAATCCTGCGCACACGGAAGATCATGGTGATGCATAGCAATGAGAGGGGAGAGTGTTGTCTACGTACCCTCGTAGACCGGAAGCGGAAGCGTTAGCACAACGCGGTTGATGTAGTCATACGTCTTCACGGCCCGACCGATCAAGCACCGAAACTATGGCACCTCCGAGTTCTAGCACATGTTCAGCTCGATAACGATCCTCGGACTCCGATCCAGCAAAGTGTCGGGGATGAGTTCAGTCAGCACGACGGCGTTGTGACGATCTTGATGTTTTACCGTCTCAGGGCTTCGCCTAAGCACCGCTACAATATTATCAAGGACTATGGTGGAGGGGGGCACCGCACACGGCTAAGAGATCAATGATCAACTGTTGTGTCTATGGGGTGCCCCCTGCCCCCATATATAAACGAGTGGAGGAGGGGCTGGCCAAGGAGGGTTGCGCGCCCTAGGGGGAGTCCAACTCCCACCGGGAGTAGGACTCCCCTTTTTCCTATTAGGAGTTGGAGAGGGAAGGAAGAGGAAGGAGGGAGGAAGGAAAGGGGGGGGGGGCGGCCCCCCTCCCAATTCGGATTGGGCTTGGGGGGGCCCTCCCTTTTCCTTTCCCCTCCTTTCCACTAAGGCCCAATAAGGCCCATATACCTCCTGGGGGGTTCCGATAACCTCCCGGTGATCCGGTATTGTCCCAATCTCACCCGGAACCTTTACGGTGTCCAAATATAGTCGTCCAATATATCGATCTTTATGTATCAACCATTTCGAGACTCCTCGTCAAGTCCGTGATCACATCCGGGACTCCAAACAACCTTCGGTACATCAAAATATATAAACTCATAATGAAACTGTCATCATAACGTTAAGCGTGCGGACCCTACGGGTTCGAGAACAATGTAGACATGACCGAGACACGTCTCCGGTCAATAACCAATAGCGGAACCTGGATGCTCATATTGGCTCCTACATATTCTACGAAGATCTTTATCGGTCAGACCGCATAACAACATACGTTTGTTCCCTTTGTCATCGGTATGTTACTTGCCCGAGATTCGATCGTCGGTATCTCAATACCTAGTTCAATCTCGTTATCGGCAAGTCTCTTTACTCGTTCTGTAATACATCATCTCGCAACTAACTCATTAGTTGCAATGCTTGCAACGCTTAGGTGATGTGCATTACCGAGAGGGCCCAGAGATACCTCTCCGACAATCGGAGTGAGAAATCCTAATCTCGAAATACGCCAACCCAACATGTACCTTTGGAGACACTTGTAGAGCACCTTTATAATCACCTAGTTACATTGTGACGATTGGTAGCACACAAAGTGTTCCTCCGGCAAATGGGAGTTGCATAATCTCATAGTCAGAGGAACATGTATAAGTCATGAAGAAAGCAATAGCAACATACTAAATGATCGGGTGCTAAGCTAATGGAAGGGGTCATGTCAATCACATCATTCTCCTAATGATGTGATCTCGTTAATCAAATGACAACACATGCCTATGGTTAGGAAACATAACCATCTTCGATCAATGAGCTAGTCAAGTAGAGGCATACTAGTGACGTTCAGTTTGTCTATGTATTCACACAAGTATTATGTTTCCGGTTAATACAATTCTAGCATGAATAATAAAAAATTATCATGATATAAGGAAATAAATAATAACTTTATTATTGCCTCTAGGGCATATTTCCTTCACTTAGCCCATCACAAGCTCTCACGGTCAACGAAGGATATTCCTTCTCCCAAGACAACCCGATTAGACTCGGAATCCCGGTTACAAGACATCTCGACAATGGTAAGACTAAACCAGCAAAGCCACCTGAATGTGCCGACAAATCCCGATAGGAGCTGCACACATCTCGTTCTCAGGGCACACTCAGATGAGACATCCACGAGTAAAACCAACACTCAAGTTTCCCCGAGGTGGCCCCGCAGTCTACTCGGTTCGGACCAACACTCAGAGGAGCACTGGCCCAGGGGGGTTTAAAATAAAGATGACCCTTGAGTCTGCAGAACCCAAGGGAAAAAGGCTTAGGTGGCAAATGGTAAAACCAAGGTTGGGCCTTGCTGGAGGAGTTTTATTCAACGCGAACTGTCGAGGGGTTCCCATTATAAGCCAACCATGTAAGGAACATAAAATCAAGGAACATAACACCGGTATGACGGAAACTAGGGCGGCAAGAGTGGAACAAAACACCAGGCATAAGGCCGAGCCTTCCACCCTTTACCAAGTATATAGATGCATTAAAATAGATAAGATATATAATAGTGATATCCCAACAATAAACATGTTCCAACAAGGAACAAACTCCAATCTTCACCTGCAACTAACAACGCTATAAGAGGGGCTGAGCAAAGCGGTAACATAGCCAAACAACGGTTTGCTAGGACAAGGTGGGTTAGAGGCTTGACATGGAAATATGGGAGGCATGATATAGCAAGTGGTAGGTATCGCAATATAGGCATAGCAAAAGAGCGAGCATCTAGCAAGCAAAGATAGAAGTGATTTCGAGGGTATGGTCATCTTGCCTGCAAAGTTCTCCGAGTTGACGTTAGCTTGATCGTCGTAAGCGTACTCAACGGGTTCCTCGATCACGTACTCGTCTCCCGGCTCTACCCAAAGCAAGAACACAAGCAAAGGGAGACACAACCAACCACGTGCAATGCACAAGCAACATGATGCAAAACATGGCATGATATGCGGGATGTGATATGCGATGCATATGCATGCTTCAGAAAGGAAAGATTGAACCTGGCCTCAACTTGGAAAACCAAGAGTGCCACTGGAAATAGGAGTTGATTTCGGTCGAAATCGATATAAAGATCACCGGAATCGGATGCACGGTCTGCAAATGGCAAGCAAAACTAATATGGCACCGATCTGCGATTAACAACACGAGGCCATCTAAATGCATCAAGAACAAAGCATGCATATGGCAGTGATCCACTCAAGATGCTTGACAAAATATGAACACTGAGCTACGGCTAATTCACTCAATAGCAGGTTCAAACAAGCATGGAAAAAGTGCAAAAGATATCAGGTTACAGACTTAGGAAAATAGCAACATGTCAGGATTTAACATCAGGAAGCAAAGTTTAGAGCAAGATAACAACATGCTACAGGAACATATCACGGCAAAGCAAGGCATGGCATGAAGCTACTCAAAGCATACAACAAAAGTCCCTTACTGACCATAAGCCAAAAGGGATCAGAAAATACAATGGCAACCATGTGAACATAGCTACTTTTGTTAACAGATCCAGACTTAGTGGAAAAACTAGAACATGGCGAAGAAGATTCACGTAGGCATGTTTACGAGCTCGATGCACTCACCACAAGGCATTGCATGACAAACTAAGCATACACCCAGCAAGTATTCATGGCATAGAAGCTAAACATGGCAAGAACAACCTCATAGCATGCACGGATCAACTACAACAACCTCGGCAAAATTGCTTAAGATGTAAACAATCTGCCAGGAACATTTTATAGCAAAAGTAGAGCTCGATTGAGTCAAGCTAGGGTGCTCCATAAATGCAAACAAAGACATAGATGGATAGAGCATAACAATATCTCCAAAACATCCTTACTGAGCATGCTCAAAAGAGGCATGGATCACTCTGTAGCAACAAGAATACATGGCATAAAAATATTATCAGGGAAATGACTTAGAAGATTTCTAAGTCCCCGAAATCAGCAACATTATGAGAGCTACTTTGCATGCTTGTGCTAGTCACCACATTGATCACAAAAAATACATGGCATACACCCTGTAAAGATGGCATGGCATACTTCAAAACACATGTAGGGCTCAAGTTCATATGAGGCACTCATTAAACATGGCAAAAATGACAAATGTGCAATTACTGATAAGAATCTAAAACTAACATTATATAGCACTCTTGCAACAGCATTTAGGGAAACAAGATGAACTCAAATGAACATGGTGCAATGGAATGAAATGAAGTACTCGTCGAGACGAACAATTTGATATGCTACATGCCCAAAACGGAGCTACGGATGATGAGTTATGATGCGATGAAATATGCTAAAAATTATGCATATCTGGGACTTAGTGGAAATATACCCTCGCGAAAAGTCAACGGGATGGAGCGGTGTGGGACGACGAGATCCGGGACGGAGGGCGTCATTTGGTTGGAGGGATGGGTGGATCTCATCCCGATTGGCGCGGATGACAAGGACGACCGGGGAGCTCGCCGGAGTTCGTCGCCGGAGTGGAAGGAGATGGTTGGCGCGGCCGGGGCTCACCGGATCTGGCGCCGGAGAGGTGGCCGGAGTGGAGGCGCGGTCGCCGGGGTGCGGTGGAGGAGGCCCGCGGCACTGTGGCGGAGGCGAGATCGGGCGGCGAGGCGCGGCATCCGACGGCGGCGCGGAGAGGCGCATGGCGACGACGAGCGGCAGCGGAGCCAGGGCGGCGCGGCTTCGGTGTCGGCGCGGGGCGCAGTCGGGCCCGGCGTGGCCCGGCACGGGCCGGCCGTGGGCTCCGCGGGCCGGCGGCAGCTCCGGAGGTGGGAGGAGGCGCGGTGGACACGTGTCGCCTTCTGGTTGGACGCGGATGGCGGCGCGGACATGTCCGGGCGGTGGAGAAGTGTCCGGCGACGCGAGGAGGACGAAGTTAGGGTTTCATGTGCGTGGAAATTTCGGAGGAGAGCACATATTTATAGATAGAGGGAGCTAGGAGAGTCCAAATGAGGTGCGGTTTTCGGCCACGTGATCGTGATCGAACGGCCGAGATGATGGAGTGGGTTTTGGGCAACTTTGGAGGGGTGTTGGGCTGCAACACACATGAGGCCTTTACGGTCCCTTGGTTAACCGTTGGAGTATCAAACGAAGTCCAAATGGTACGAAACTTGACAGGCGGTCTACCGGTAGTAAACCAAGGCCGCTTGGCAAGTCTCGGTCCAATCCGAGAACGTTTAATACCCGCACACGAAAAGAGGCAAAAGGGGACACCGGAGGACATAGGAGCGCCGGAATGCAAAATGGACAACGGGGAAAATGCTCGGATGCATGAGATGAACATGTATGCAAATGCGATGCACATGATGACATGATATGAAATGCATGACACGCAAACAAATGACAAGGCAACAACAACGAATAACTGGAAGACACCTGGCACACCGGTCTCAGGGCGTTACACCTACCAACCTCCTTCCTAGGGGCATATGCTAGTAGTACTTTGCTTTGAGGGCTAATAAAACTTCCACGATAAGTTGATGAGTTCAATATGACTAATGTGAGTTCATGGACAATTACACACTCCCACCTTTCCACATATTGCTAGCCTCTTCGGTATCATGCATTGCCCTTTCTCATCTCGACAGTTGGTGCAAACTTCGCGAGTGCATCCAAACCCCGTGATATGATACTCTATCACACATAAGCCTCCTTATATCTTCCTCAAAACAGCCACCATACTACCTATAATTGCATTTCCATAGCCATTCCGAGATATATTGCCATGCAACTTCCACTGTTTCGTCTTATGATATGTGCGTTCATCATCATATTGCTTTGCATGATCATATAGATCTCACATGATATTTGTGGCAAAGCCACCATTCATTATTGTAGTACTAGTTACACTAGATCATTGCACATCCTGGTATACTGCCAGTGGTATTCATATAGAGTCATATTGTTTCAGTATATTGAGTTGTAAGTAAATAAAAGCGTGATGATCATCATTATTAGAGCATTTTCCTAGCGAGGAAAAGGATGATGGAAACTAATGAGTCCTCCAAAGAATGAGGATGAAGTTCCAGACTTTTAAAAAAGAGGCCAAAAAGAGCCCAACAAAAAAAGAGAAAAGGAGAGAAGGGGAGATGTTACTATCCCTTTACCACACTTTTGCTTCAAAGTAGCACCATGTTCTTCGTATAGAGAGTCATGTAAGTTATCACTTTCATATTCTAGTGGGAATTTTTCATTATAGAACTTGGATTGTATATTCTGATGATGGGCTTCCTCAAATGCCTGAGGTCTTCATGAGAAAGCAAGTTGGATGCACACCCACTTAGTTTCACATTGAACTTTCATGCACTTATAGCTCTAGTGCATCCATTGCATGGCAATCCCTACTCCTCGCATTGACATCGATTGAAAGGCCTCTCCATTGTCTAATGATCCGCCGAGTTGATGCGTGCTTTCTTCTTTTTTGACTTCCCTTATATACCTCTATCATCACATTCAATTCCACCAGTAGTGCTAATGTCCATGGCTCACGCTCATGTATTGAGTTTCAATGGAGTTGAAATGTTGAAGCACATCAAAAAATATGATCTAATTACTTGGTTTGACATCAGGGTGCTCATGATTTATATTTATGCGGTGAAGGATGAGTCATGCCATGCTTACATAATTCAATGAGTAGGGATAACATTCATTGAGCATCGTATATTTTGAAAAGTAATGATTATGTTCTTATATCCATGGATATTATTACGTTGATATCAGTTACTTCATCGTTTCTCAATATTTATACCATAAAGAGATTACATGATACACATGTTAGGTAGCATTCAACATCAAAATTTCTATTTTTATCATTTACCTACTCAAGGACGAGCAGGAATTAAGCTTGAGGATGCTGATACGTCTCCAATGTATCTATAATTTTTTATTGTTTCATGCTATTATATTACCAATCTTAGATGCTTTATATGCAATTTTATATTATTTTTTGGGACTAACCTATTAACCTAAAGCCCAGTGCTAGTTGCTATTTTTTGCTTGTATTTCAATTTTTAGAAAATCAGTACCAAACAAAGTCGAAACACGATGAAAATTTACAGTATTTTTTTCTGGACCAAAAGGGGCCCTAGAAGGTTCAGGAGGAGTCCAGAAGACTTACACAGGAGTCACGAGCTCACACGGCGCACACCTAGGGGGGAACCACCTGAGCTTGTGGGTCCCATGCAACTCTGTTTGACCTAATTCCACTTCTACAAATTCCCATAAATCCCCAAACCAACAGAGAGCCCCCCGAAACAATTTTTTCGCCTCCGCAAGCTTCTGTTCTTCCACGATCCCATCTGGAGGCCTTTTTTGGTACTCTGCCGAAGGGGGAATTGATCATGTGTGAGTAGTTTACCTCAAACCTACGGGACCATAGTGATTAGCTAGATGGCTTCTTCTCTCTCTCTCTCCGATCTTCAATGCAATGTTCTCCTCGGAGTTCTATTCAATGCAATCTTATTTTGCGGTGTGTTTGTTGGGATCCGATAAATTGTGTGTTTATGATCAGATTTTTCATTGAAAGTGACTTAGTATTTGCTAAACTTTATTACGCATGATTATTATAGCTTTATATTTCTCTCCGATCTATCCGTTTGGTTTGGCCAACTAGGTTGATTTATGTACAATGGGAGAGGTGTTTTGTCGTGGGTTCAATCTTGCGGCATCCTCACCTTGTGATAGAAGGGGTAGCGAGGCACGTATTGTATTGTTGCCACTAAGGGTAAACGACGGGGTTTAATCATATCGCTTGGTTTTATTCTGTCCACATTATGTCATTGCTACCTCTTGAGCTTGCGTTGGTTTTCCCTTGAAGAGGAAAGGGTGATGCAGCAAAGTAGAGTAAGTATTTCCCTCAGATTTGAGAACCAAGGTATCAATCCAGTAGGAGACAACGCAACAAGCCACCAAATGCCTGCACAAACAAACACCAACTTGCATCCAACGCGACAAAGGGGTTGTCAATCCCTTCATAGTTATTTGAAGTGAGATCTGATATAGATGGATAAACAGTAAAGTAATATTTTTGGTATTTTTGGTTTATGGAACGAAAAGTAAAAGATTGCAAAAGAAAATAAATTGGAAACTAAAGCTGTAGATCAGAAACTTATATGATGGAAAATAGACCCGGGGGGGCATAGGTTTCACTAGTGTCTTCTCTCAAGATAGAAATTATTACGGTGGGTGAGCAAATTACTGCCGAGCAATTGATATAAAAGCGCAAAGATATGACAATATCTAAGGCAATGATCATGAATATAGGCATCACGTCCATGTCAAGTAGACCGAAATGATTATGCATCCACTACTATTACTCCAAATATCGACCGACTCCTGCCTGCATCTAGAGTATTAAGTTCATAAGAACAGTGTAATGCATTAAGTAAGATGACATGACGTAGCGGGATTAACTCAAGCAACACTGGTGCGCGTCAGTCCTAAACAAACGGTTTTTACCCCTTTCCACGATGGCATTTGGAACCGTCGCCAAGTGAGTGTGTGCGATAGGGTGTCCTTCCCACATGACCCAGAAATCATCGGGGATAGGCCCTCCTAGGACCCAGGATGGGGCCGTGTTCGATCGGGCGAGGCATCGAAGCCCAAACATTTCCGTAGGTATGTACATCCCACACGGTGAATCCCAGAAATCATTTCCGTAGGTATGTACATCCCACACGGTGAATCCCAGAAATCATTTCCGTAGGTATGTACATCCCACATAGTAAACCGAGGAAATCATTTCCGTAGGTATGTACATCCCACACGGTGAATCCCAGAAAAACATTTCCGTTGGTATGTATATCACACATAGTCAATCCAAGGAATACGTTTCCGTTCTCATGTACATCCCACACAGTCAATCCAGGGAAAACGTTTCCGTTCAGACGTAAATCCCACATAGTTTTATGTGTAGGCTCGTGTGTGAAAGGTGTAACTATCACACACGGTCTTCCTTGGTTAACTGTTTGCTTTTATCAACTATATCACACATGATTTGATGAAGAAAACTGTGTGGCATTGGGATATCCATCGCAACCGCTTTTACTATTAGAACCGTTTGCAAAGGTCCATAACACATTTAGCAGGTTTATTAGTTTACAATTAATAATTCCAGTATTACGCAAATTCACATTTCATATCGAACAACTGTTTGCCAATTTCATATCAGGCACATAAATATATTATAACATCACAGTATGGTAGCTACATGAAAACATCACAGTACAACATATAGCTAGTTCAACTTCATAAGAACAATATATTCATTTCCCTAATCGAGATCATCCAGGCTTGTCTTATCCACCTCTGCTTTCAGTTCAGTAAGAACCCGTTTTGCACGGGCCAACTGGGAAAGTGCCTCCTCCTTCGCCAACACCATCTTAGCAAAGTCTTTAAAAAAATCTGAGCTCATTCTCCACCTACAACTTTTTGTCCCACATCTTGAAATATGCTTCAGCATTGACAAGACTTTCTCTAAGCCTAGCTGTGTTCACTTCCTCATACATGCTCCAGAGCTTCGTTAGGCACATCTTCAAAGACTGTGACCACTCTTGATCAACCCACTCCAAGTAAGAACACTTCCATTCATCCTATAATATTTAAAACTAGATCAGTAACAATTGTAGGGGAAATGGGTTTATAGCAACATAGAAAATCACCAATGCTTGTTTTGAAAAACTGAAGAAACATGTTAATTATGACATATCTTCTCAAAAAGATCAATGTGCAAATGAAATAATTGGTACTGAGACAGCAACCAAATTCTAGAACATCAGAAGATACAATTAACTACAACGACGCTACAAGTTCTTACTCATGTACAATAAATAACAAATTGAACATTTTATGAGGAAGGTAAATATAACTACAACAGCATAGCGACAGCGTTTGGATGACAACAAATTGATACTAACAGGTGTGTACATGCACAAATTTAGTAACATAGAACTAATAGCACTAAGGCCATCCACTGTGTATGCCAAAACTGGTGTAAAGACAACTGTTGCTACGTCTCGCACCGGTGCCCTGAACTGGCGAGCCGATGTAGCGGAAAAAAATCAGGGACCCGGACTCCGGAGCACGTAGTTGCTCCGATGCCTAGTTCCTTCGTGCCATAAAGATTTAGTATTTTACTGCTTGGCTGCTCGGATGTGTGGACCAAAGTTGGCTGCACAAACTGCTGAAGCGGTGCCAAATAATTTTCTAATGGCACCGCTGATGAGATAGCAAACATTTAAGATACTAGGTGATACGTCTCCAACGTATCCATAATTTTTTATTGTTCCATGCTATATTATATCCTATTTTGGACATTATTGGGCTTTATTATACACTTTTATATTATTTTTGGGACTAACCTATTAACCGGAGGCCCAGCCCAGAATTGCTGTTTTTTTGCCTATTTCAGAGTTTCGCAGAAAAAGAATATCAAACGGAGTCCAAACGGAATGAAACCTTCGGGAACGTGATTTTCAGAACAAACATGATCCAGAAGACTTGGACCCTACGTCAAGACATCAACTAGGAAGGCACGAGGTAGGGGGCGCGCCTACCCCCCCAGGCGCGCCTTCCACCCTGGTGGGGCCCATGTTGCTCCACCCACGTACTTCTTCCTCCTATATATACCTACGTACCTCCAAACTACCACATACAGAGCCAAAACCCTAATTCCACCGCCGTAACTTTCTGTATCCGCGAGATCCCATCTTGGGGCCTTTTTCGGAGCTCCGTCGGAGGGGGCATCGATCACGGAGGGCTTCTACATCAACACCACAGCCTCTCCGATGAAGTGTGAGTAGTTTACTTCAGACCTTTGGGTCCATAGTTATTAGCTAGATGGCTTCTTCTCTCTTTTTCGATCTCAATACAAAGTTCTCCCCCTCTCTTGTGGAGATCTATTCGATGTAATCTTCTTTTGCGGTTTGTTTGTTGAGACCGATGAATTGTGGGTTTATGATCAAGTTTATCTATGAACAATGTTTGAATCTTCTCTGAATTCTTTTATGTATGATTGGTTATCTTTGCAAGTCTCTTCGAATTATCAGTTTGGTTTGGCCTACTAGATTGATCTTTCTTGCAATGGGAGAACTGCTTAGCTTTGGGTTCAATCTTGCGGTGTCCTTTCCCAGTGACAGTAGGGGCAGCAAGGCACGTATTGTATTGTTGCCATCGAGGATAACAAGATGGGGTTTATATCATATTACATGAGTTTATCCCTCTACATCATGTCATCTTGCTTAAAGCGTTACTCTATTCTTTTGAACTTAATACTCTAGATGCATGCTGGATAGCGGTCGATGTGTGGAGTAATAGTAGTAGATGCAGGCAGGAGTCTGTCTACTTGTCTCGACGTGATGCCTATATACATGATCATACCTAGATATTCTCATAACTATGCTCAATTCTGTCAATTGCTCAACAGTAATTTGTTTACCCACCGTGATACTTATGCTCTCGAGAGAAGCCACTAGTGAAACCTATGGCCCCCGGGTCTATTTTCCATCATATTAATCTTCCATCAACAAGCTATTTCCTTTTCCGTTTATTTTGCTTTCTTTACTTTGCATCTTTATCATAAAAATACCAAAAATATTATCTTATCATATCTATCAGATCTCACTTTCATAAGTGACCGTGAAGGGATTGACAACCCCTTTATTGCGTTGGTTGCGAGGATTTTATTTGTTTGTGTAGGTGCGAGGGACTCGCGCGTGGCCTCCTACTGGATTGATACCTTGGTTCTCAAAAACTGAGGGAAATACTTACGCTACTTTGCTGCATCACCCTTTCCTCTTCAAGGGAAAACCAACACAGTGCTCAAGAGGTAGGAAGAAGGATTTCTGGCGCCGTTGCCGGGGAGTCTACGCAAAAGTCAACATACCAAGTACCCATCACAAACCCTTATCTCCCGCATTATATTATTTGCCATTTGCCTCTCGTTTTCCTCTCCCCCACTTCACCCTTGCCGTTTTATTCACCCCCTCTTTCCGTTTGCCTTCCTCCTTCTTTTTGCCCCTTGAACTTTATGCCGTTATGTCTGAAATTGGGGAAATTATTGTTGATATGAACAATAATAATATCATGGAAAATTCTGATGCTCGTGCTTAAGAACCCCCTATCTTACATACAAAAAAATTCCGAATTGGTAGTGGTAATATTATTGGAAAAGGAGTTATCCAAGATTTCTTTACTTGTGCCGGTGCTTTGCCTTCTATGGGTAGTTCTATTCTTCATAGAACTAGTAGTCTTGCGGACGCTATCACCATGCTTGTAGTTTAACTTGAAAGACAATTTATGCACATGCATCCTTGCATACAAAGGATTTTCCTAGAATTTTCTAATATTGAGTATACTTCTATTAAGCGTGCCGCTACTATCTTTTTGGCTCATGAGTTTAGATTTATAATAAAAGAGGCAAAATAAATCTTTGCGCATTATAGGGTGGACGCTGGCCGTCCTCCCATAGAGGCTATCCTTTTTGATCAAGAAGAAATAATGTGTTTTCAATATCTAGACTTTGTAGCTTTCAATGAAAATCTTAAAAAAAGGGTTCCTACCAATGTTATAGTTGATAGAATTTCTGAACTTAATAATGATTTGTCTATTTGGATAATGAGCTAGGATATTCTCTTGAGTATAGGCTCACAAAGTTCTGTCAAAAGAATGCTTATAATGATGAATTGGTTGTGCAATACGAAGGGCCGAAGGAGGAACATATACCTCCTAAAGTTGATCTTGGGGACTTTGGTCCCATTAAATTTAGCCCTTTTGATTACTTTTGCTTGCCTCAAAGAAAACTTGCTGCCGAACGTAGAGAATATGAAATGAGTTTTAATGATCTATCCTATTATTATGGCAATACCTAGATCTATCCTTGCTTTTATGCCTAGCTAGGGGCGTTAAACGATAGCGCTTGTTGGGAGGCAACCCAATTTTATTTTTATTCCTTGATTTTTCCTCCTGTTTAGTAATAAATAATTTATCTAGCCTCTGTTTTGGTTGTGTTTTTTGTGTTTAATTAGTGTTTGTGCCAAGTAGAACCGTTGGGAAGACTTGGGGAAAGTCTTTTTAATCTTGCTGTAAAAAACAGAAACTTTAGAGCTCACGAGAATTGCTGCCATTTTTATTTGGAAAGTGATATTTAGTTAATTATTATTGAAGATGATTAATAGATAAATTCCTCACGTCCAGCAATTTATTTTATAATTTTTGGGGTTCTAGAACTTGCGTTAGCTACAGATTACTACAGACTGTTCGATTTTTGACAGATTCTGTTTTTCGTGTGTTGTTTGCTTATTTTGATGAATCTATGGCTAGTAAAATAGTTTATAAACCATAGAGAAGTTGGAATACAATAGGTTTAACACCAATATAAATAAATAATGAGTTAATTACAGTACCTTGAAGTGGTGTTTTGTTTTCTTTCGCTAACGGAGCTCACGAGATTTTCTACTTTAAGTTTTATGTTGTGAAGTTTTCAAGTTTTGGGTAAAAGATTTGATGGATTATGGAACAAGGAGTGGAAAGAGCCTAATCTTGGGGATGCCCATGGCACCCTAAGATAATCTAAGTACACCTAAAATCCCAATCTTGGGGATGCCCCGGAAGGCATCCCCTTTTTCGTCTACTTCCATCGGTAACTTTACTTGGAGCTATATTTTTATTTACCACATGATATGTGTTTTGCTTGGAGCGTCTTGTATTATTTGAGTCTTTATTTTTTAGTTTTCCACAATCATCTTTGCTGTACACACCTTTTGAGAGAGACACACATGATTCGGAAATTGTTAGAATACTCTATGTGCTTCACTTATATCTTTTGAGTTATATAGTTTTTTGCTCTAGTACTTCACTTATATCTTTTAGGGCACGGTGGTGGATTTGTTTTATAGAAACTATTGTTCTCTCATGCTTCACTTAGATTATTTTGAGAGTCCTACAAAACAGCGTGGTAATTTGCTTTAATGATGTTAGGCATTCAAGATTAATAAAAAAATCTTATGAGTGTGTTGAATACTATGAGAAGTTTGATACTTGATAATTGTATTGAGATATGGAGATGGTGATATTAGAGTCATGCTAGTTGAGTATTTGTGAATTTGAGAAATACTTGTGTTGAAGTTTGTGATTCCCGTAGCATGCATGTATGGTGAACCGTTATGTGATGAAGTCGGAGCATAATTTATTTATTGATTGTCTTCCTTATGAGTGGCGGTCGGGGACGAGCGATGGTATTTTCCTACCAATCTATCCCCTAGGAGCATGCGCGTAATACTTTGTTTTGATAACTAATAGATTTTGCAATAAGTATACGAGTTCTTTATGACTAATGTTGAGTCCATGGATCATACGAACTTTCTTCCTTCCACCATTGCCAGCCTCTCTAATGCCGCGCACTTTTCGCCGGTATCGTCCATATACCTTCCTAAAAACAGCCACCATACCTACCTATCATGGCATTTCCATAGCCATTCCGAGATGTATTGCCATGCAACTTACCACTGTTTCGTTTATTATGACACGCTCCATCATTGTCATATTGCTTTGCATGATCATGTAGTTGACATTGTATTTGTGGCAAAGCCATTGTTCATAATTCTTTCATACATGTCACTCTTGATTCATTGCATATCCCGGTACACCACCGGAGGCATTCACATAGAGTCATATTTTGTTCTAAGTACTGAGTTTTAATTGTTGAGTTGTAAGTAAATTAAAAAGTGTGATGATCATCATTTTTAGAGCATTGTCCCAAGTGAGGAAAGGATGATGGAGACTATGATTCCCCCACAAGTCAGGATGAGACTACGGACTAAAAAAAGAGGCCATAAAAATAAGAATAGAAAAGGCCCAAATTAAAAAACGAGAGAAAAAGAGAGAAGGGACAATGCTACTATCCTTTTACCACACTTGTGCTTCAAAGTAGCACCATGATCTTCATGATAGAGAGTCTCCTATGTTATCACTTTCATATACTAGTGGGAATTTTTCATTATAGAACTTGGCTTGTATATTCCAATGACGGGCTTCCTCAAAATGCCCTAGGTCTTCGTGAACAAGCGAGTTGGATGCACACCCACTTAGTTCTTTTTGTTGAGCTTTCATATACTTATAGCTCTAGTGCATCCGTTGCATGGCAATCCCTACTCACTCACATTGATATCTATTAATGGGCATCTCCATAGCCCGTTGATACGCCTAGTTGATGTGAGACTATCTTCTCCCTTTTTGTCCTCTCCACAACCACCATTCTATTCCACATATAGTGTTGTGTCCATGGCTCACACTCATGTATTGCGTGAAGATTAAAAAAGTTTGAGAACACCAAAAGTATGAATCAATTGCTTGGCTTGTCATCGGGGTTGTGCATGATTTAAATACTTTGTGTGGTGAAGATGGAGCATAGCCAGACTATATGATTTTATAGGGATAACTTTCTTTGGCAATGTTATTTTGAAGAGACATAATTGCTTAGTTAGTATGCTCGAAGTATTAGTATTTCTATGTCAATATTGAACTTTTGTCTTGAATCTTTCGGATCTGAATATTCATACCACAATTAAGAGAATTACATTTAAATTATGCCAAGTAGCATTCCACATCAAAAATTCTGTTTTTATCATTTGCCTACTCGAGGGCGAGCAGGAATTAAGCTTGGGGATGCTTGATAAGTCTCCAATGTATCTATAATTTTTGATTGTTACATGCTATATTATATCCTGTTTTGGACATTATTGGGCTTTATTATACACTTTTATATTATTTTTAGGACTAACCTATTAACCGGAGGCCCAACTCAGAATTGCTGTTTTCTTGCCTATTTCAGAGTTTCGCAGTAAAAGAATATCAAACGGAGTCCAAACGGAATGAAACCTTCGGGAACGTGATTTTCGGAATGAACATGATCCAGAAGACTTGGACCCTACGTCAAGACATCAACCAGGAAGGCACGAGGTAGGGGGGCACACCTACCCCCCCAGGTGCGCCCTCCACCCTCGTGGGGCCCATGTTGCTCCACCGACGTACTTCTTCCTCCTATATATACCTATGTACCCCCAAACTACCAGATATGGAGCCAAAACCCTAATTCCACTGCCGTAACTTTCTGTATCCGCGAGATCCCATCTTGGGGCCTTTTCCGGAGCTCTGCTGGAGGGGGCATCGATCACGGAGGGCTTCCACATCAACACCATAGCCTCTCCGATGAAGTGTGAGTAGTTTACTTCAGACCTTCGGGTCCATAGTTATTAGCTAGATGGCTTCTTCTCTCTTTTTGGATCTCAATACAAAGTTCTCCCCCTCTCTTGTGGAGATCTATTCGATGTAATCTTCTTTTGTGGTGTATTTGTTGAGACCGATTAATTGTGGGTTTATGATCCAGTTTATCTATGAACAATATTTGAATCTTCTTTGAATTCTTTTATGTATGATTGGTTATCTTTGCAAGTCTCTTCGAATTATCAGTTTGGTTTGGCCTACTAGATTGATCTTTCTTGCAATAGGAGAAGTGCTTAGCTTTGGGTTCAATCTTGCGGTGTCCTTTCCCAGTGACAGTAGGGGCAGCAAGGCACATATTGTATTGTTGCCATCGAGGATAACAAGATGGGGTTTATATCATATTGCATGAGTTTATCCCTCTACATCATGTCATCTTGCTTAAAGCGTTACTCTGTTCTTTTGAACTTACTACTCTAGATGCATGCTGGATAGCGGTCGATGTGTGGAGTAATAGTAGTAGATGCAGGCAGGAGTCGGTCTACTTGTCTCGGACGTGATGCCTATATACATGACCATACCTAGATATTCTCATAACTATGCTCAATTCTGTCAATTGCTCAACAGTAATTTGTTTACCCACCGTAATACTTATGCTCTCGAGAGAAGCCACTAGTGAAACCTATGGCCCCTGGGTCTATTTTCCATCATATTAATCTTCCATCAAGAAGCTATTTCCTTTTCCGTTTATTTTTCTTTCTTTACTTTGCATCTTTATCATAAAAATACCAAAAATATTATCTTATCATATCTATCAGATCTCACATTCGTAAGTAATCGTGAAGGGATTGACAACCCCTTTATTGCGTTGGTTGCAAGGATTTTATTTGTTTGTGTAGGTGCGAGGGACTCGCGTGTGGCCTCCTACTGGATTGATACCTTGGTTCTCAAAAACCGAGGGAAATACTTACGCTACTTTGCTACTGTCGGTGTGAAAACCGGCGGATCTCGGGTAGGGGGTCCCGAAATGTGCGTCTAAGGCGGATTGTAACAGGAGGCAGGGGACACGATGTTTTACCTAGGTCCGGGCCCTCTTGATGGAGGTAAAACCCTACGTCCTGCTTGATTATTCTTGATAATATGAGTAGTACAAGAGTTGATCTACCATGAGATCGGAGAGGCTAAACCCTAGAAGCTAGCCTATGGTATGATTGTATGTTGTCCTATGGACTAAAACCCTCCGGTTTATATAGACACCGGAGGGGGCTAGGGTTACCCAAGGTCGGTTACAAAGGAGGAGATATACATATCCGTATTGCCTAGCTTGCCTTCCACGCCAAGTAGAGTCCCATCCGGACACGGGACGAAGTCTTCAATCTTATATCTTCATAGTCCAATAGTCCGGCCAAAGGTTATAGTCCGGCTGTTCGGAGACCCCCTAATCCAGGATTCCCTCAGTAGCCCCTGAACCAGGCTTCAATGACGATGAATCCGACGCGCAGTGTTGTCTTCGGCATTGCAAGGCGGTTCCTCCACCGAATACACCACGGAAGAATTTGAATACAAGGATAGTGTCCGACCTTGCAAAATAAGTTCCACATACCACCGTAGAGAGAATAATATTCCCACAAATCCAATCTGCTAACACGTTTGGCAGCATGACATCATGCCATGGCCCGACAATTATTCGAACCGTTTTTCCTCAACCAGCCCCGCACATAACGCGAGCCGGTTTCTTGACACATCTTGTCAAAGCAGAGATCGTGTTCCCCTTATTACGGGATTCTCATCAATACGGACGTGGGTAACCCAACCATGCCATCAATTACGGTGCTTGGGGGATAAGCGAGTTTTACCAGGCTAGTGGGGGCGCATAGTCTAGTCCGCCCTTATAAAGGGATAAGATCTCACCTTTTTCTACCCATGCCTTCTTCCTCCTTGCTCATCTATTCTCGCGCACTCGAGCTCTAGTGCCCAAGTCCGCATCCTCCTCCTAAACTCTCTCCAAACATGTCTGGAGTGGGAGGCAACTAGATGGCCTCCTCTGTCACGGAGGGGCACATCAAAAAGTTACGCGGAGCCGGATACTTAGCCGCGGATATCGTGCACCGGCTGCTAGCCGCGGGGCAGGTCATCCCTACCCCAGAACCCCACGAGAGGGTGGTCTTCCTCCACCACTTCATCCGCGGACTGGGGTTTCCCCTCCATCCATTTGTCTGTGGCCTCATGTTCTACTATGGGCTGGACTTTCATGATCTGGCCCCGAACTTCATCCTCAACATCTCAGCATTCATCGTTGTGTGCGAGGCCTTCATCCGCATCCGGCCCCACTTCGGTCTGTGGCTGAAGACCTTCAATATCAAGCCTAAGGTGGTGGGTGGCCAATAGGCGGAATGCGGTGGAGCCATGGTGGGAAAGATGCCCAACATTACATGGCTCGAGGGCTCCTTCGTGGAGACCATAAAGGGGTGGCAATCAGGGTGGTTCTACATCACCGAGCCGCACGACACCAACTGGGCGGCGGCCCCCGAGTTTCGATCCGGAATCCCCACGTGGCTCACTTCCTGGAAGGAGAAGGGCATGTCCTGGGGTTGATCGGTGGAGCTGGACGGACTCCAGAAATGTATCCGGAACATGACAAGCAAGAAACATAAGCTTGTCAACATAGTCCAAGTTATGCTCTTCCGCCGGATCCTCCTGTGTCAGCAACGGGATTTCAACTTATGGGAGTTCGACCCGGCCCGGCACCAGACTCTAAGAGAGCTCTTCGACATGACACACAAAGACGTCTGGAGAGTGCTGTTCAAGGGCGCCAAGGTCCCTCCCTCTCTAACCGAGGACCGCGGGCTAAGCGCGAAGTGCCCTGCGAATCCGGTAAGTTCTGTACATTTTGCAGGATATTTATTTCCCATAGCTTAACCCTGTGCGGGGTCTAAGATTTCATGCCTTTAACAGGACTAGGTGGAGGCATCGGAGCAGATCGACTGTCAGGCCCCTCTGCCCGAAGACACTGCGGGTGCTCTCCTGATGGAGATGCTGACTCCAGCTCCTTATAAGGTTTCGGAGAAGACCAAGAAGAAGGCCAAGGGAACCCGAAAGAGTTCCCGGCGCCAGGTGGTATCGGACTCATCGTCTGATAACTCCGCGACGCACTCCTCCCATGAAGATGAGGAGGAGGAAGATGAAGATGCTCCCCCTCTAGCAGGGGGAGCCAAGAAAAGGAAGGCCACCCCAACCGGGGAGGCTGAAGGGTCCAAGAAAGGAAGGACTCTCCTTCCGGACAGCTCCACTACCGCCGCCAAAGGCGAAGACGAGTGGATGCTCAGGGCCAAGCCCCTGGCGAAGTCGTAAGTATTCAGATACCAGAGTAACTCATAGCATTCCTTTGTCGCACTGCTTCTCCTAACGCCGAATATGATTATGCAGACCGCCCAAGCCCGTATCGATGTATCCTCGTCGGACGGCTCCTTGGATTCGTCGGATATGGATAGCGATCCACTTCCGACCGCCTCCTCCCCTTGCCCTGCGGACAATGCCGAGGTGTTGTCTCAAGGGGCACCGAGCCGGGGGGAGACAGTCTCGGAGGCGCCTCTAGGCGACCTTTCGAACTCCAGGAGCAAAGGGAGCAAGGCTCCCAGGGGCTCCAAGCTCGGCTCGCAGTCGTACACCATGCCGGAACGTCTAGTGGTTCCGGACTCGGGCAGGCAGCCCCCTTCCAGAAGGGGTAAGACGCCCGTGCCGGTGACCTCTGTCCATCCAGAGGTACCGGACAACCTGCTGGGAGCGCTTCGCGGCGCTTCCATCGACGAAGAGCACCGTACTATTATGAGTGCGGTGATCAAGAAGGTTCAGTCCGCCAAGAGCGGACTGACTGAAGCCTGTGCCAGCCTTCTAACAGGCTTTGAGGTAAGTATTGAAAATGTAGGAAAAATATTACCGCATGGATAGTAGCCCCTGATGCTCTGTTTGGTGTTCACAAAGAAAATCCGAATAGAGGATCAAATAAAATACGCAGGAGTCTAATATAAGTATGTCTGTATGCGTATGCAGGCTTCGCTGCTGGCCTCTGCCGCACTGACTGCAGAGGTCGCCGCACTGAAGCAGGACCTCGAGGGGTCCGAAAAAGAGCTCGGCCTTGCCAAGAGGCATCTCGAGGAGAACAAAGGTAAGTAATACCTTGTCTATATATATATAAAGAAAATGTGGTTGCGAAATGACAGGATCATCATGAATGTGCCAAGGGCCACGACCGGGTGGCGACCGTAAAGCAAGCGTTGTTCGAGGCTGAAGACAAAGTGGCCAAGGAGCGCACCAAGCGGGAGAAGCAAGAGGCACGGGTGGGCGAGGTGCAGCAAGAGCTCCAGGCTCTCGTGACGAAGCACGAGGCTTTGGAGCTTGACTCGAAGATGCGAGAGTCTGAGCTTGCCGCAGCACTTGAGAGCGTGAAGAATGCCAAGGCTGAAGCCCAAAAGGCCCTCCAGGAAATTGAGGCGATAAGGAAGATAGCGGTGGGTAAGGCATTCAATATGCAAAGCAAGCATGTGAAAGTAAATTACTTGTTACTTACCCGAGTCCGGAGCTCTCCAGGAGCATTCGCAGATTTGCCCTGCAGCGTGTCGGATGCCGCAAAGTTTTACCAGGCCGAGGAGGGAAGCTCGACGGAGAAGCTGTTCTGGTCTCAGTATACTGGGACCGAACACCCGATGCCTGTGAGCGACCAGCTGAAGCAACTGGTCGAGCTGCACAAGGCGGCCGAACATGCCATGAAGGGTTTTATAGTTTGGATGTGGTCTGGCGAAGCCCTTCCCAACAGCTACTTCGGCCTGGTGAGGCGGCTTGTGGATGCCTGCCCATGGCTGGAGGTCATCAAGCGGCCCGTCTACATCAAGGTGCATGCCAGGCTTTTACCCGTGCAAAGGTGCACTGGGCCAAGATGGACGCCGAGAAGTTGGTGAAGGAGGGGCCGCCGCAGGGCAAGGAGCATCGCCACCCCGAGATGTACTATGAGGGTGTCCTGAAGGGTGCTCGTCTTGTAGCGGACGAGTGTGGGAAAGATGTAATATTTGAATGAACTTGCTCGTGTGATCCTGTGGTATGAAAACTTGTTCATATGCGCTATGCAATGCCTGTTTGAATTTAAAATATTACCTTCAGTTCAACTGTTTATCAAATCTGAGAGATGGCTAGTCGTCGGCTTCTTCCCCCATGCCACGAGTGCTGGGGTGTTCGGGATAAACCTGAGCACTCTTGTTCCCGTTTTTGGGTCCTTCGAGGGAGGTGCTCAGCGCAACGAACAAGGCAATTAGACTATAATGCTTTATCACTCTCACTTAGCCATAGAATTCTATAATTTTAAATTTTGGCGAAGCCCCTAGTATTCGGAAGGCCAAATTTGGGGCGCTATACACGCCTTAAGCCGGACAACGCCGACTCCTCGCTCAAAGCGGCATAAGTCTTTAGGGACTCGAAACCTCTCGAACATCGACCAGTCTCTCGCCTTATCATGACAGTCAGTTTTAGCTTTCTCTACTGAGGTGCTTAGCCCAGCTGAACCGGGGCACAATCGCAGTAGTTCTCCCAGTGCTACCTTAGCCGATATAGCGGAACATAAGGTACCAAAACATGGGAGCCGGGCAAACCCAACTATTGACCCAAGACATGATTCGAAGCTGATGCATATAATGCTATAAGTTCGGGGTGCCGCACTTGTCTAAAGTGTTCGGACTTCTCACGCTGTATTATGGGGTATGCTTAAGCCCCTGGCGTATTAGCCGTACCAGAGTGTACGGGTGCTGGATGTCATGAAATGAACATATATATATATATATAAAGGAAGAATAAAGAATGAGATAATAGTCTAGTGCTATGCATTGTTTATTCAAAAAGGTGCATTAAAGCAAAATGATACAGGTAGTGCGATAAGAAAAAAGTAGGACTATTTGACATGTCCCCTCCAAGGGCAAGCTGAGGAATGGCATTAAAGCAAGTATTTCATTCGTTATCGTAATCCACCTGGGAGTTCCGTGGTGCGACATAGCTTTCTGCCTCCTTGGTTGCTGCATCATGTGTTCGGCAATCATACTGCCGGACAGGGTTTCCAGAGATTAAAGTCCTGAAAGAGAGAAAAATAATAAAGCGGGAAGCCCCTAGTGCGGTTGAGCCGCGTCTTGGGGCGTGCCGTAGTCGTGCCTCCTCCCCACCTATGCCCATGGTATTTTCAATACGTAATTATGTATGCGCGACACGGATTTCGCCGTTTGGCTGGGACCGGGGTGGGGGTCGCATTGCTATGCGAGCTCGGAATGTGCCAGGCGGTCTTGTTGCCGATTACTCTGGGCGCGCTTGAAGGTGTCCGGGTCCTTAATCGCCGAACTAGTGGATTGCCTTAAGAGGCTGCTTTGTGCTTCTGCTGCGAGGGCCGCGGTGTGTTCCTCCGTGCGGAGAGAGCGCTCTGTGTTTCCATTAACTGTGATGACCCCATGAGGTCCTGGCATCTTGAGCTTGAGGTATGCATAGTGCGGTACCGCATTGAATCTCGCAAATGCGGTTCGCCCGAGCAGTGCATGATAGCCACTGCGGAACAGGACTATATCGAAGATTAACTCTTCGCTTCGGAAGTTATCCGGGGATCCGAAGACCACTTCCAGTGTGACTGAGCCTGTGCAATGGGCCTCTACACCTGGTATGACGCCTTTAAAGGACATTTTTGAGGGTTTGATCCTTGAGGGGTCTATACCCATTTTGCGCACTGTGTCCTGCTAAAGCAGGTTCAGGCTGCTGCCGCCATCCATAAGGACTCGAGTGAGGTGAAATCCGTTAATGATTGGGTCTAGGACCAGTGCGGCGAATCCGCCATGACGGATACTAGTGGGGTGGTCCCTGCGATCGAAGGTGATTGGACAAGAGGACCATGGGTTGAACTTTGGGGCGACTGGCTCCAACGCATATATGTCCGTTAGCGCACGCTTCCGCTCCCTCTTGGGGATGTGGGTTGCGTATATCATGTTCACCGTCCGCACTTGTGGGGGGAACCTCTTCTGTCCTCCGGTGTTCGGCTATCGGGGCTCCTCCTCGTCATTGCTATGTGACCCCTTATCTTTGTTTTCGGCATTTAACTTGCCAGCCTGCTTGAACACCCAACAATCCCTCTTGGTGTGGTTGGCTGGCTTGTCGGGGGTGCTGTGTATTTGACACGAGCGGTCGAGTATACGGTCCAAACTGGACGGGCCCGGAGTGCTTCTTTTGAATGAATTTTTCTGCTGACCGGGTTTAGAGCCTTTGAATCCGACATTAACTGCCGTATCCTCTGTATTGTCGCTGTTAATGTGGCGCTTGTGTTTGTTGCAACGTGACCTGTCATTGCCATCCTTGGTATCCGAAGTACCATGGTTCTTTGATATGTTATTGCTGCGAGCCAGCCAGCTGTCTTCTCCCGCGCAAAAGCGTTTCATGAGTGTCATGAGGGCTTCCATAGATTTCGGCTTTTCCTGGCCAAGGTGGTGGGTGAGCCACTCGTAGCGGATGTTGTGCTTAAAAGCTGCTAGGGCCTCTGCATCCGGACAGTCAACAATTTGATTTTTCTTTGTTAGGAACCGTGTCCAGAATTGCCTGGCCGATTCCTCTGGTTGCTGAATTATTTGGCTCAAGTCATCGGCATCTGGTGGTCGCACATAAGTGCCTTGGAAGTTGTCAAGGAATGCGGCTTCCAGATCCGACCAAAAGCCAATGGATTCTGCTGGCAGGCTATTGAGCCAATGCCGAGCTGGTCCTTTGAGTTTAAGTGGGAGGTATTTGAGGGCGTGTAGATCATCACCGCTGGCCATGTGGATGTGCAGGGGGAAGTCCTCGATCCATACCGCAGGATCTGTTGTGCCGTCGTATGATTCTATATTTACGGGTTTGAAACCCTCTGGGATTTGATGATCCATTACTTCATCTGTGAAGCATAGGGGGTGTGCGGTGCCTCTGTACTGGGCTATATCGCGACACAACTCAAATGAGTCTTGCCCGATGTGCTCGGCCCGGCAGGATTTACTTTTACTGTATCCGGCGTGACGGTTATCGTCTCGCATAGTGGTGCGCCCTCGCGATCCGTAGATCGATCTTGCCTGTTTTACTTTGTCCTCCAATACGTCTCGCGGGTCTAGCATGTTCCCCCATGCCTTGTCATTTTTATTTGAGTGGCGTCGGGGTGCGGGCTGAGTTTTTGGCTGAAATGCCTCTCTGTCGCGGCCACGAGGTGGCCGGTCAGCCGCATCATATGCTGGAGATGTAGGTTCGAGTGCTTCCTCCTCCAGTGAGGGTAGCAACCTACGCTTTGGGTAACTCTTGGAGGGGCGTTCGAGTTTATATTCCTCGGCCGCAAGGACATCAGTCCATCTGTCAGCTAGCAAATCTTGATCAGCTTGAAGCTGTTGTTGCTTTTTCTTAAGGCTATTTGCCGTGGCTATAAGCCGGCGCTTGAAGCGCTATTGTTCGACAGGATCCTCAGGCACGACAAATTCATCATCATCGAGGCTTGCCTCGTCTTCAGAGGGAGGCATGTAATTATGATCCTCCGCCTCTCCATCTGCCGCTCTCTCTGGAGGGCTGACCTCTCCATCCTCCTGCCCTAAATCTTGCTGGAGGGGATTGTTGTCTTCTTCGGCACTGTCCGGAGTGTTATTATCTCCTATGCCGGGGTCACCGCTTTTGCTTTGCCGAGACTTAGAGCGGCGCCGCTGACGCTGGCGCTTGGGTTGCTTCTTGGAGGGGTCATTCTCCACTGTCTCATCGCCATTGCCTTCTTTGGGTGCGTCCACCATGTATATATCATATGATGAGGTGGCTGTCCAGTGCCCTGTGGGTAGTGGTTCCTCTTCGCCTCCCGCATCGTCGTCCATACCATCGATGTCTTCGGAGTCGAAGTCGAGCATGTCGGTTAAATCATCGACAGTGGCTACTAAGTGGTGGTGAGTCGGCAGCGAATTTCTTCGTCATCTGCATCCCAATCCCGCCGGACATAGTTCGGCCAGGACTCTCCTGACAAGGAGAGAGACCTTAATGAGTTCAGTATGTCGCCGAAGGGCGAGTGCTGAAAGATATCCGTGGAGGTAAACTCCATGATCGGCGCCCAATCGGATTCGATAGGCATGGGCGTAGGCGGTTGGGAGTCCATGGCTGGGGAAGGATCCGACAGTATGGCATCACGGCTCTCGTGAAGGGTAAGGTCGATATTTGGCTTTATTGCCGTTGAGGATACGACCTCCGTGGCGGGGTCTATCCACCCGCCCATGGACGGTGCAGCTGGCTCCGAATTGAGGGTCAGAGCGGTTGCCGGCGCGATCTCCTGGACACTGTTCGATGGCAGAGCTAAATCATGCTCATCGTGGCCGTGTGGCGCACTAGGCAAAGGCTCGAATCTGTCGAAGATCAAGTCTCTGCGGATATCTGCAGTGTAGTTTAAGCTTTCAAACCTGACCTGATGGCCAGGGGCGTAACTCCCAATCTGCTCCAGATGGCCAAGCGAGTTGGCCCGCAGTGCGAAGCCGCCGAATACAAAGATCTGTCCGGGGAGAAAAGTCTCACCCTATACTGCATTGCTATCAATGATCGTAGGAGCCATCAAGCCTAACGGCGACGACACAGAGAAACTCTCAATGAAAGCACCAATGTCGGTGTCAAAACCGGTGGATCTCGGGTAGGGGGTCCCGAACTGTGCGTTTAAGGCGGATGGTAACAGGAGGCAGGGGACACGATGTTTTACCCAGGTTCGGGCCCTCTTGATGGAGGTAAAACCCTACGTCCTGCTTGATTATTCTTGATAATATGAGTAGTACAAGAGTTGATCTACCACGAGATCGAAGAGGCTAAACCCTAGAAGCTAGCCTATGGTATGATTGTATGTTGTCCTACAGACTAAAACCCTCCAGTTTATATAGACACCGGAGGGGGCTAGGGTTACCCATGGTCGGTTACAAAGGAGGAGATATACATATCCGTATTGCCTAGCTTGCCTTCCACGCCAAGTAGAGTCCCATCCGGACACGGGACGAAGTCTTCAATCTTGTATCTTCATAGTCCAACAGTCTGGCCAAAGGATATAGTTCGGCTGTCCGAAGACCCCCTAATCCAGGACTCCCTCAGCTGCATCACCATTTCCTCTTCAAGGGAAAACCAACGCAGTGCTCAAGAGGTAGCACTAGGTACAAACTGTGACACTGTCTTAGGATGCGTTTGGTTGAAGGTGTGGTATGAATGGGTTGGGACCATGACAGTGTCTGAATCACATCTAACAAATGATTTTTTACAACAGAAGAGGGTCTAACCTTCTCTGCACATGCCAGAAACTTCCTCCCAGTGTCCATAGAATCAAACGCAAGTAGCTTCATGCATGGAGATTGATGGTGACAACAAGCAGATAGATCTTCAGCCACCCTGCTCCATTCGTTGTCACTGATGGTCTTAGGGAGCTACAAGAGGAAGAAATGACTCAAATCGACCTCCGGGTAAAAATCCTTCATTCCAAGTCATAGCCCGAGAGAGAGAAGAGAGGCACACCCGGGTGGTGAAGGAGTAGTCACCGGAGGAGGAACCGTTGGAGGTGTCTTTGAAGAAGACCATGGATACCCCGACGGTAGGATGCGAGACGGCGAGAGCGAGGAAGCGGCTATAGCTTAGCAAGCAAGGAAGGAAGGAAGGAGGAAACAGGAGAAATGTGACTTGTGGTCAGGGAGAAAAGGGGGTGGGGAAGGGGGTCGGGGGTAGATATTTTGGCGGTAGGCCAAAATTTTGGAGATGTGGAGGGAAACTTTGCGCGCGGTGCCGCCGGACCATTCACTTTGAATGATTGTGTGCATCGCAAACGATTCTTCTGCTTTACGCGCATGGGATGAGATTGATAATTCGAATTTTGGTCTCAAGGCATAGGCACATTCACTTTGAACGCGCGCGGTGCCGCCGGACCATTCACTTTGAACGATTGTGTGCATCGCAAACGATTCTTATACTTTACGCGCATGGGATGAGTTTGATAATTCAAATTTTGGTGGAAATTTCCCCGGTTACGTCATTGCATAATTTAACATTGCTTGCTAATTTGGCCACACAAAAGAGCGTACAACAGACATACCACACTTACTGAATCGAGCAATTTCAGTAATTACACGGAGCCAGTTGGCCTAAACATTGCTCTAACAAAAGACCAGCATTAAAAACAAAGCCTAAGTACGCATAATTAAAATCCGCCGCCGTGCCGGCCTATTCATCGCCGGTGTGAGATGAGACGTCGATGACTTGTCCTGGTGACACGCCGCTGTTGGTGGACTCCGCATCCCCCCTACTGAAGTCGATCGCGTCCTCGTCCTCGTCCTCGGTACCGCCCTCTAGGTTGTAGTACTTGTAGTAGTGGCTGCGCCAGAGCTTGCGTTGGTACTCCACCGCCGATTCCTCGAAGGACAGACTCTTCTCTACCTCGACCTCGGCCACGCGCAACTCCTCCTCCCGGCGTTCCTCGATCTCCGCCACCTCCTGCATCTCCAGCTCCCGCTTGATGACCTCATGAGGAGGCAGGTGCTCCATGGCCACCGCTGCCTTTTCAGACGTGGGTTGCATGATGGAGTCCGAGGTGGCCTGGAATATCTTGGCATGTGCATCCTCGATATTGGCATGGATGGCCTCAACCCGGGCCAGGACGACATTAGTGGCATGGACGGCAGCTCGAGCGCTCTCGGCGTTTGCAGCCGTCGTCGCCCTCTCGACGGAAGCGGCCGCGCTCAATGCGGATGCGACGGCACTCTCGGCATAGGCG
>NC_041386.1:88094851-88183822 GCF_002162155.2 Triticum dicoccoides
CGACGTCATCTTTGCAAGAAGGGGGTGCAGGAATGGGGATCGGGATTCATGGATTCGGGGGTTGCCGGCACTAGAGCAGACGAGCCAACGAAGCTTAAGGAGGGAGACTTAAATAGACCCAGATATTTTCATCGCAAATGGTTCCTAGAAAACAACTGTGTGTCATGTTGTAGATATTTTTTATTAGCTGTGAAAGACGAATTTGGAATAAAGTGCGAACGGATGGTGTTTTAAATGAACAAGAAATTTTGTAGTACTAATACAACTGTCATGTCAAATTTTGGAAAATTTCAGGGGTCATTTGACCTTCTAAGACATTTAAGTGATTTTCTAGCCATTTAATGAACATAATTAAAATTTGAACTACATGTGCATCCAACAGCTAACCATAACAGTTTGAAAACTCATATTTCGTGTACTTGTGTGCAATTTAATTCCATGTGCAGTAAATTGGAAGAAATTTTCAAACATATTGATCTAACGGCTATGACACAATTAAGCATGGAGTGACATGGCATTTTAATTCCAAAAGATAAAAAAAATAAAAAACACATGAAACCTTGTTTGATGTAATGTCATGCCACCAAGATGATGTGGTAAAAAATTGGCATGTTTGACCGAAGTTTGGACACACACCCCTGATACGTCTCCAACGTATCTATAATTTTTGACTGTTCGATGCTATATTATATCCTGTTTTTGACATTATTAGGCTTTATTATACACTTTTATATTATTTTTGGGACTAACCTATTAACCGGAGGCCCAACCTAGAATTGTTGCTTTTTGCCTATTTCAGAGTTTCGCAGAAAAAGAATATCCAATGGAGTCCAAACGGAATGAAACCTTCGGGAACGTGATTTTCGGAACGAACATGATCCAGAGGACTTGGACCCTACGTCAAGCAATCAACCAGCAAGGCACAAGGTAGGGGGGCGCCTACCCCCTAGGCTCCCCCTCCACCCTCATGGGGCCCATGTTGCTCCACTGACGTACTTCTTCCTCCTATATATACCTATGTACCCACAAACTACCAGATACGGAGCCAAAACCCTAATTCCACCACCATAACTTTCTGTATCCACGAGATCCCATCTTGGGGCCTTTTCCGGAGCTCCGCCAGAGGGGGCATAGATCATGGAGGGCTTCTACATCAACACCATAGCCTCTCCGATGAAGTGTGAGAAGTTTACTTCAGACCTTCGGGTCCATAGTTATTAGCTAGATGGCTTCTTCTCTCTTTTTGGATCTCAATACAAAGTTCTCCCCCTCTCTTGTGGAGATCTATTCGATGTAATCTTCTTTTGCGGTGTGTTTGTTGAGACCGATGAATTGTGGGTTTACGATCAAGTTTATCTATGAACAATATTTAAATCTTCTCTGAATTCTTTTATATATGATTCGTTATCTTTGCAAGTCTCTTCGAATTATCAGTTTGGTTTGGCCTACTAGATTGATCTTTCTTGCAATGGGAGAAGTGCTTAGCTTTGGGTTCGATCTTGCGGTGTCCTTTCCCAGTGACAGCAGGGGCAGTAAGGCACGTATTGTATTGTTGCCATCGAGGATAACAAGATGGGGTTTATATCATATTGCATGAGTTTATCCCTCTACATCATGTCATCTTGCTTAAAGCGTTACTCTATTATCTTGAACTTAATACTCTAGATGCATGCTGGATAGCGGTCGATGTGTGGAGTAATAGTAGTAGATGCAAGCAGGAGTCGGTCTACTTGTCTCTGACGTGATGCCTATATACATGATCATACCTAGATATTCTCATAACTATGCTCAATTCTGTCAATTGCTCAACAGTAATTTGTTTACCCACCGTAATACTTATGCTCTCGAGAGAAGCCACTAGTGAAACCTATGGCCCCCCGGGTCTATTTTCCATTATATTAATCTTCCATCTACAAGCTATTTCCTTTTCCGTTTATTTTGCTTTCTTTACTTTGCATCTTTATCATAAAAATACCAAAAATATTATCTTATCATATCTATCAGATCTCACTTTCGTAAGTGACCATGAAGGGATTGACAACCCCTTTATTGCGTTGGTTGCGAGGATTTATTTATTTGTGGAGGTGCGAGGGACTCGCACGTGGCCTCCTACTGGATTGATACCTTGGTTCTCAAAAACTGAGGGAAATACTTACGCTACCTTGCTGCATCACCCTTTCCTCTTCAAGGGAAAACCAACACAGTGCTCAAGAGGTAGCGACCCCTCACAAACTGGAGCAACTCACTAGAAGGTTCATGGTTCCGAGAGGGAACAATGCATGTTTGATGACGAACGGGAGATAGCTTCCTCTTACGGCCTTCAAATTTTCTTGTACGTCTAACGTGCACTACTACAACTGTAATGTGAAGTTTTTGAAAATTCTAGGGGTCATTTGACCTTTTAAAGACATTTAAGTGATTTTCTAGCCATTTAATGACCGCAATTCAAATTTGAACTACATCTACTTGCAACGCGTAACCAAAACGGTTTGAAAAATCATATTTGTGTACTTGTGTTCGAGTTAATTCCATGTGCAGTAAACTAGAAGGAATTTTCAAACTTATTTGTATCACAACATGGACACATATGCATGAATACATATGAATGGAGTGGCATGGCATTTTAATTCCAAAAAAAAAATCAAAAACACATGAAACCTTGGTTGATGTAATGTAATGCCACCAAGATGATGTAGTAAAGAAGTTGGCATGTTTGATGAAAGTTTAGACACACACCCCTCACAAACCGGAGCAACTTGCTAGAAGGTTCATGGTTCCGAGAGGGAACAATGCATGTTTGATGATGAACAGGCGATAGCTTCCTCTTACGGCCTTCAAAATTTTTTCTACGTCTAATGTGCACTACTACAACTGTAATGTGAAATTTTGAAAAATTCTAGGGGCCATTTGACTTTTTCAAGATATTTAAGTGATTTTCTAACCATTTAATGACCGTAATTCAAATTTGAACTGCATCTACATGCAACGCCTAACCAAAACGTTTTGAAAAATCATATATGTGTACTTGTGTGCGAGTTAATTCCATGTGCAGCAAATTAGAAGATATTTTCAAAAATATTGGTCTCACGACATGGACACATGCATACGTATGCATGGAGTGACTTGGCATTTTAATTCAAAAAATAGGAAAATGATGAGAAACACATGAAACCTTGGTTAATGTAATGTCATGCCACCAAGATGATGTGGTAAAGAAATTGGCATGTTTGACGAACGTTTGGACACACACCCCTCACAAACTGGAGCAACTCGCTAGAAGGTTCGTGGTTTCGAAAGGGAACAATGCATGTTTGATGACGAACGGGAGATAGCTTCCTCTTACGGCCTTCAAATTTTTTCCTACGTTTAACATGCACTAATACAACTGTCATGTGAAAAATTGGCAAATTTCAGGGGTCATTTGACCTTTTAAAGACATCTAAGTGATTTTCCAACCATTTAACGACCGTAATTCAAATCTGAACTACATCTACATGCAACGCCTAACCATAATGGTTTGAAAAATTATATTTTTGTGTACTTGTGTGCGAGTTAATTCCATGTGCAGTAAATTCGAAGGAATTTTCAAACATATTGGTGTCAAGGCATGGGCACATGCATGGAGTGCATGCCATGGCATTTTAATTCCCAAAAATTAAAAAATGATAAGAAAAACATGAAACCTTGCTTGATTTAATGTCATGTCACCAAGATGAAGTGGTAAAGAAATTGGCATGCTTGACGAAAGTTTGGACACACACCTCTCACAAACCGGAGCCACTCGCTAGAAGGCTCGTGGTTCCGAGAGGGAACAATGCATGTTTGATGACAAACAGGAGATAGCTTCCTCTTACGGCCTAGAAATTTTTTCAACATCTAACGTGCACTACTACAACTATAATGTGAAATTTGGAAAATTCTAGGGGTCATTTGACGTTTCAAAGACATTTAAGTGATTTTCTAACCATTTAATGACCGTAATTCAAATTTGAACTACATCTACATGCAACGCCTAACAAAAACGGTTTGAAAAATCATATCTGTGTACTTGTGTGCGAGTTAATTCCATGTGCAGTAAATTAGAAGGAATTTTCAAACATATCAGTCTCACGATTTGGACACATGCATACATATGCATGGAGTGATATCGCATTTTAATTCAAAAAATAGAAAAATGATCAGAAACACATGCAACCTTGGTTGATGTAATGTCATGCCACCAAGATGATGTGGTAAAGAAATTGGCATGTTTGACGAACGTTTGGACACACGCCCCTCACAAACCGGAGCAACTCGCTAGAAGGTTCGTGGTTCTGAGAGGAACAATGCATGTTTGATGACGAACGGGAGATAGCTTCCTCTTACGACCTTCAAATTTTTTTCCTACGTTTAACATGCACTAATACAATTCTCATGTGAAAAATTAGTAAATTTCAGGGGTTATTTGACCTTTTAAAGACATTTAAGTGTTTTTCTAACCATTTAATGACCGTAATTCAAATTTGAACTACATCTACATGCAACGCCTAACCAAAACGGTTTGAAAAATCATATTTTTTGTGTACTTGTGTGCGAGTTAATTCCATGTGCAGTAAATTCGAATGAATTTTCAAACATATTGGTGTCAAGGTATGGGCACATGCATGGAGTGAAGCCATGGCATTTTAATTCAAAAAATTAAAAAATGATCAGAAAAACATGAAACCTTGCTTGATTTAATGTCGTGCCACCAAGATGATGTGGTAAAAAAATTGGCCTGTTTGACGAAAGCTTGGACACACACCCTCCCAAACCGGGGCAACTCACTAGAAGGTTCGTGGTTCCGAGAGGGAACGATATATGTTTGCTGACGGACGAGAGATAGCTTCGTCTTGCGTCCTTCAAGTTTTTTCCTACGTTTAACGTGCACTAATACAACTGTCATGTGAAAATTTGAAATTTTCAGGGGTCATTTGACCTTTTAAAGACATTTAAGTGATTTTCTAACCATTTAATGACCGTAATTCAAATTTAAACTACATCTACATGCAACGCCTTACCTAAATGGTTTGAAAAAACATATTTTTGTGTACTTGTGTGCGAGTTAGAAAATCATCAGACGATGTAAATATCTGGTGTTCAAAGAAGAAAATGTAAAGATCTGGCAAGACAACTGCCCCCCACACGATTGGCACTCTATCTCGCGGCTCAAGGTTTGGTAGGTGATTGGCGGGGATCATTAATCAGACACGATTCTGTACTGGAAACCGTCAGCTATTATGTTCACACACGGATTTGCTGCGGGAATTGTGTGTAATTTAAACTACGGTACTCGTAAATTCTGGCGACCGGTGTGTGTACTGTCCCTGTCGATCTAGATTCCGGCTGCCAATAAATACTACCTTGCTGATGTCGTCCCGCCTGCATTCTCATCTACATCCTCCCCTCGCTTGCCCCCCTCTCTCTCTCAAATATCTGCCATGGCACCGCCGGTTTGCACATGCGCCGACGAGGAGTCGCTGCCCCCCGAGGACGCTCACTCGATTAGCAGCGACGAGGACCCCTACGCGCCGCCTGATGAGGTTGCGCCGGACCCCCCAATTTTGGATTGGTTTTGGGGCCAGTACAATCTTTGTTTGTGGAAGTCGCTGCCGCCGGCTGAGAAATCCAGGCAAGTGGCGTCCAAGAAGGAGATGGCGGAGGAGGAAGCCAGGTACCAGGTGACCTGTGAAGCCCGTGATGCCGCCTGGAAAAAGGAGGCGGCGGAGCTTTGGGGGCGGGCGCGTCATCATGCCGAGGTGTATGAAGACGAGTACTTCGTGAGGAAGGTATTAGGCGCTCGGCACCTCGTCGCTGCATGAGGTGGGCCGATAAGCTCCAGCGTGCCACCGACGAGGAGCTCTGGTGGGCGCCCAATGAAATGGCAAGATCGGCCGCGCGTGTCCACCAGTAAGAGGCAGATCGATACGTCGAGCGCTACGAGGCGGAGGAGTCGGAGTACTGCCTCCGCACTGGGAAGACGTCGTGCACCAGGGAGCTGCTGGCGAGGGGCTGCCGGAATACTCGCCCCAGGAGGGATTATTAGTTTTAGTATTGTTCGTTTTCAATTTTTATGCATTGTATCTAGTAGTTAAGTATCATCATGTATACGTGATGATATTATATATATATATATATTCTGTGATGATCTAATGAACAATTTATATATATATATATATTATGAATTCCATTTTCTATCTGTTTTTGTATACTAATTTGAATCTAGCTGTTATCATGCTCATATACAGAATGGAAAGCGTATATACACACATTGAAACAGAACATATAAGAATGGAAAATAGAGTACACACATTGAAACAAAGCAATAAACAGAGCAATAGTATGATTGCTATGAATACAAAGTAGTCCACATCGAAACAACTTTTTAGAATAAAACGTGTCCATGAGACCATGACCAGCAGCCCTTGCCTAGGGTAGCTCTTGGCTCTACCTGAACTCATGCAGGCATTCGTCCAAGCGGTCGACACGCTCACGGTACATCTGGATCGCAATATCGAGCACCAAGTTGGCTATTTCATCGGAGATCACCAGCTCGAGGATGCGACGGCCATTTTCCTCTACTGCGCTCGGGTGGACACCTGGGTCAAGGAGGCGATTGAGCCTACAGACCAGCGCGTTGGCATCCAGTGGGCCGCGGACAAGGCGAACAACGGCACCCATGCGAACGGCGCGGCGGGCGAATGGTGCAAGTACGGCGTGGCCGGCATTTGGTGCAAGTACGACACTGAGGGCCTCTGCCCACTCCTGGCAAGGAATGGCGGTACTGACGGGACATGTACCCAGCTGTGACGCCGTGTCGACAGCAGGCAAGCGCTGATGGATCTGCTCTTGCTGTGCGGTGCACCGCGCCTCTCGCTCTGTGGCGCCCCAACGATCTCACCGTGCGGCGAGCCGTAACCTATCGGCGCGGACGCGCCTAGCTTGCTCTGCGGCGCGTCGTCGATCATGTTGTGTGGTGGGCTGTAGCCTGTCGGTGCTGACATGCCTATCTTGATCTGCGGTGCTCAAGCCCCATGCGGCAAAGGTCTGCTCAGTCCTGGCGATGACACGCGTCACAGCGTCGTCCATCGCATTGCCGGGGAGCGCCTCGGCCTCGACGGGCTGTGGCGCCTGCTCGTTTTCCTCGTCGACGAGGTTGATGGCAAAGGCGGCGCTTTGGTGGGTTGGCATGCTTGAAAAAGGTGGATGTGCTACAGGCTGTGCTTGTCGCCTCCGTGCATTGCGCACCCCTATGCGCAATATAGCAGGGTGGCGGGAAACAGGTGAGGAAATGGCGGGAAACGGTGGCGTGTTCATAAAACGCCATCAATTAATGGAAACTTAGCGTCGAGCTAGCACAAGAAGTAGATGATGATCAGATGAACATGGACCACACTAGGGATCCCGTCGGTGATGAATTCATCAATCCCAAACGGTTGAATACTAGCAAGCGTTTGTCCACAACACACACGGCCTATTCCATCACAAATAGGTCGGATGGATCAACTGTATTCCACGTATCGCACATTATCAAAAAGTAATGCGGTAGACCTTCTCTAGCATGTGTTAAAAAATAAAAAAAATAAAAAACAAGGACCTCGAGGTTAAATTAGCCGAGGGAATGGGGCATTTCGGTCATTTGACCGAAATTACCCATCCCATCACCTAATTTAACATCGACACAACTTCCCATCCAGTCACCCATCCCATGGCTGCTCTAGCCTGAGCACACTTAACTTGATAGCTTTCTTACATGAGCTACTGGTGGAACAACTAGTCCTTGATGATAGGAATGCCTCTTCGCATCCTTATGGCGTATCCAGATGACCGCCCGTCCCACAATGGCCAATAGATGTTGTGTAGACAGAGCATATCACATACGTCTTATTAGAAGGAATTGTCTGCGTTATTATCGGTCTTCGCACACATTTCTAATTACAGACCTGTTTGTCGCGTATCACACACATCTTGTTATATTGAACCATTTCTATTCTCTTGCCTAATCACAAATAGTTCATCCGAGTGAACCGTATGCTGTACATCGCACACACCTTGATTGTGCTGTCTGTTGCTTTTGTGTTGCCTAATCACAAACAGTTCATCCGAGTGAACCGTATGCTATACATCGCACACACCTTCATCTGGCTGCCCGTTTCTTTTGTTCCTCCTCGTCGCAAACAGTTAATTGAAATGAATCGTATGCCCTTCATCGCACACGCAACTAAAACCTGAACCGTGTTTGATGCATCCGTCATCGTAAACATTTTATACATTTCTGACGGTTTTCCTACACCACCGATTGCGATCATTGCATCGCACACAGTTTCTCGAAGGGTCTCTAATCGTAGTGTCGCGTTAGCAGCATCCTGCAGTAGTGTAATATGATGAAAACCCCATCTCGTTATCCTCGATGGCAACAATACAATACGTGTCGGTTCCCCTTCTGTCACTAGGATCGAGCACCGCAAGATTGAACCCAAAGCTAAGCACTTCTGCCATTACAAGAAAAACCAATCTAGTTGGCCAAAGCAAATTGATAGTTCGAAGAGACTTGCAAAGATATCAAATCATGCATATAAGAATTCAGAGGAGATTCAAATAATATTCATAGATAAGCGGATCATAAATCCACAATTCATCGGATCTCAACAAACACACCGGAAAAGTGTATTACATCGAATAGATCTCCAAGAACACCGAGGAGAACATGGTACTGAGAATCAAAGAGAGAGAAGAATCCATCTAACAACTAGCTATGGACCCGTAGGTCTGTGGTAAACTACTAACGCTTCATCAGAGAGGCAATGGTGTTGATGTAGAAGCCCTCCAATGATCGAATCCCCCTCCGGTAGGATGCCGGAAAAGGCCCCTAGATGGGATCTCACGGGTACAGAAGGTTGCGGCGGTGGAAAAGTGGTTTCGTGGCTCCCCTGGAAGTTTTCAGGGTATTTGAGAATATATATAGGAGGAAGATCTAGGTCAGGGGGTCACCGAGGGGCCCACAAGGTCGGGGGCACGCCCTACCCTCGTGGGTGCGCCCTCCACCCTTGTGGCCACCTCGTGGCTCTTCTGACTTGCACTCCAAGTCTCTTGGGTGTCTTTTGGTCCAAGAAAAATCATTGCGGAAGTTTTATTCCGTTTGGTATTCCTTTTCTGTGAAATTTCAAAACAAGGAAAAGACAGGAACTGGCACTGGGCTCTAGGTTAATATGTTAGTCCCAAAAATCATATAAAATAACATATTAATGCATATAAAACATTCAAAACAGATAATATAATAGCATGGAACAATCAAAAATTATAGATACATTGGAGACGTATCAGTCATCATACTTCACGCATTACTCTGTTTGTTATGAACTTAATACGTAGAGAGGCAAGCATAGAAGCGCTCTCGAAGTGGAGTAATAGTAGTAGATACAAAATCATTTCGGTCTACTTTTCACAGATGTAATGCCTATATACATGATCATTGCCATGAATAACATCATTACTATGCGCTTTTCTATGAATTTCACAACAGTAATTTGTCTACCCACCTTATGATATCTTTACGAGAGAGAAGCCTCTAGTGAAAACTATGGCCCCTGGGTCTACCTTTATCATATTACAAAAACCAAAAATACCTTGCTGCAATTTATTTACCTTTATTTTGCTTTTCAATTTATCTATCTAACATTATCATATTTAATCCTTGCAAGTTCCGAGTTCAAGGGGATTGACAACCCTCTTGCTCATGTTGGGTGCAAGTATTTGCTCTTGTGTGTGTAGCTAGTGTTCACTAGTCATTTGCATCGTTCTCCTATTGATTCGATAGCCTTGGTTCTCACTGAGGGAAATACTATCGCTCCTATGTTACTTGACCCTTCCTCTTCGGGGGGAAATCCCAACGTAGCTCACTGGTAGCAAGAGCAAGACTCAATTCACCACAAAAAGGATAGAGGGAGATGAACATCATAAGATCCAACTTTATTAATAAAGCTCATGATACAATTAAGATCAGAATTCATCAAGAACATGGGAGGGAGATATCAAACACATAGCTACTGATGCGGCTTGAACTACATCGGTATTTCCCCAAAGAGGAAGGGATGATGCAGCACAGCTACGGTTGGAATTTCCCTGAGTGATGAGACCAAGGTTATCGAACCAGTAGGAGAACCACGCAACACCACCTACACAGCTCCTGCACACAAAGAACAAATACTCGCAACCCGATGATACATCTTGTCACAGCCCCAGTTCTGGCCTTGCCTGTCTTGCTTTAGCCTCCATGCATCATGTCTAAGTTTTTATGAAACTTTGAAATGGGGGGATGATAAACCCTAGCAGAAAATGAAATTCAACTAGGTTCAAACTTAAATCTTTTCAATGATCCCAAAATGCCCTTTAGAAATGTTCATCATTTTTGAATTGGTCCAGCACCTCTGACAAAAATGGTGCACATTTTTCTAGATCAATTTGGATTTTTGATTTAAATCATAAAGTATTTGAATTTGGGCATTTAAATGCTATAACTATATTAAAATGCCCAAATAATTCTAGAAGTGGTTGAGGGTTGTTGGAAGTAATTCTAACGATGCCCACAATTTATTTTAGGAATATATAAAATGATTTTGTATTTTTACTAAATCAAAATAGAGCAAATAAATAGAAAAACAGAACAATTAATAAAAGAAAGAGAGAGAAGGACTCACCTGGGCTTCTCACCTGCAGCAGAGCCGGCCCAGCTCCTGATCTGGCCCAGCCCACCAGGGGCTCCCCGATCCTCTTCCTCCTTTGACAGAAGGACAGAGGCGCGTGGCCACCGCGCGCCGGCGCACGCCCGGCCACCTCCTGCTTCCACCGCGACGCCTCGGCCCTTCTAGCATCGCCATGCGACCCTCCTCGATCCGCTGTCACTTTCCCCTCTATCCCTAGAGCTCCTCCCCTCCTCTATCTCTCGGCCCCAAGCGAGACCGAGAACTGCCGTCGCCGCCGTTCGCCGTAGTAACAGCCACCGCCACCCCCTCGCCCCTCTGAAGTGCCCATGGGCTCCGCCTCCGTCATCTATGCCTCCTCGACGAGCCAAGGAACCGGAGACGCGCCGTATCGCCGCCATCGACATCATCTTCAAGCTCCAGCGCCGGCGATCGCCGTCGCCACTCCGTCGTCTCCAGAGCCACCCCCGAGCTGACGAGTACTTCAGACGACGCGCTGTGAGCTACTGGTCATTTCCCCCATACTCCCCTGCTCGATTTTTTCCTCTAGCCTCATTGCCCGTGAAACCGAGGCCGTCGTCCGCCATGGCCGGCGAGCCCGCGCTCCAGAGCCTCTCCTGCTCGCTCCAGGGGCACTGACACGCTCCTGGCGCCTCCAGGAGGCTGCCTAGCCACTCCGTTTGCTCGCTCGAGCGCTGCAGCGGCAACCCTGCACTCACCCGAACTTCGGCGCCGCCGCGAGCTCCGTTCACCCCGCGGCCTCCCATCTGCTCCGTTGGATGCGCGTGAGCGAGGGCCTCCTCCCTGTGCCTTTCTCTCGCGCAGCCGCCTCCTATAGCGTTGCCCGTGTGGACTCCGCCGCGCGGGAAGGTCGCCGGCGGCTTAACTCCGGCCGTGTCGACGTGGCGCTGTCATTAGTGGCTAATGACGCCACTAACTAACCCCCAAGCTCACTAACACACGGGACCCACACCCTTAATTAACCTGGATTAGTTTCTATTTAGGATTAGTTTAAGTCCAGTGGGCCCAGGCTATTAGGTTTGACCTGCCGTGTCAGCATTGACCTGGCCCCACTGGTCAGCTTCTGTTCCTGCCTTGTCACACTGACCAACAGGCCCCACATGTCAGGTTTGACCTAGACTGAGCCGTTGACCTGCTGACGTCACTGTGAGGTCATGCAGACGCAATATTTCTTTTCTGGAATTTAAATAAATCTTAAATGATTTATTATTTTTAGTAAATGCCCAAAACTTCTAAAAATCATAGAAATTCAACCGTAACACCAAATGAAATAAATTATATATGAAAATTATCAGAAAAATTCAAGGAATCCATCTGTACCATTTTCATGCATGTTAGAACAACTTAAGGCCACTATTTAGGACAAATCAAATGAATGGCATTTAAATAACCACATGTGGAGTTTGAATTTGAACTTTGGGTTCAAATCAACTTCATTTAATTGTGTTGCTAGTTGCATTAGGCGAAAACACAAGCATATTACCATGACATGATCATGCATCATATTGTTGCATTGCATTGATTGTGTCCTTCTCTATTTGCCGGTAATTGTTCCCCTTCGGTAGATGTTGTTCCGGCGATGAGATCGATGACACCGATGAAGAGCTATACTATCTTCAGAAGTGCCAGGCAAGCAAAACCCCCTTTGTTCATCCCGATACAATCCCACTCTCTCGCTCCTGCTCTCTTTTACTGCATTAGGACAACAACATTTCAACTGTTACATGCTGCGGTAGCTGAACCCCTTTCCTCTGCATGACCTGTCATTGCCACAGTAAATAGATGAAACCCACTAGCATGAGTAGGAGTTGTTTGAGCCCTGATGTGCCTACTCATTCATGTTTGTTTGTCATGCCTGCTACTGCTTAGAGTTGAGTCAGGTCTGATTCATCGGGGATGAATTGGAATGTGGTGAACATGTCCTACCGTTGAGAGCTAAGTGTGTGAACACGATTTGGTAAAGGTAGCGGTGAGAGGCCATGTAGGAGTACATGGTGGGTTGTCTCATTGCAGCCATCCTCAGGAACTGAGTTCTGTGTTTGGTGATCCATGAACAGTTACTACCACACATTGGAATGCTTAAGTGCCCCTCTCGACTTATTAATCAACCTGATCTCTGTCCAGGAGTTGCAACTAGTTTATGGTGTTTGTAGGTAGTGTTAGTAGTCTACCAAGTGGCACCCGGTATAGGTGGGCTTGGGACAGACTAGGCACAGTGGCACGGTGTACCAAGTGTCACCCGGATGGTGGGCTTGGGAACCCTGCACACATCGTTTGGGGCCATGAGCGACACCCCGGCCGGATCTCCTTGCGGATGGAACCCGAATAGGCAATAAACCTGGACTAGAGACTTGTTGGTTAGTCAGGGCGTGGCCGACTCCCTCGCCCGGCTTCCGCTTGAAAGTTGCCGAGGTACATGACGTGTACAGGGCGATAAGTGGCGACAGCGTGTGTGAAGAAGTACACCCCTGCAGGGTTATCATTATCTATTCGAATAGCCGGATTCCTCGGATATGGAAACTTGGACCCCTTGCATAGTTCATAGACAAGTGGAAGTGGATACTCTAAAATGCGCAAGATAAGCGTGAGTGCTATGGATGGCCTTCTCATAGGGAGACGGGAGCGGATCCATAGTGGAGTATTGATATGGTGAATATGTGGACTCGTGTGCCCCACCTCAAAAGAGTTACTTGCAGTCGTAGTTCAGGGTAGCCACCGAGTCAAAGCTGGCTTGCTGCAGTTAAACTCCACCACCCCTTTGTTGATACCGATGCATATGTAGATAGTTCTAATGTAAGTCTTGCTTATTTTATGTTTTGCAGAGAGACTTCAGTCTCTCTAGTAGTTCCGCGTGGATTTCGACGTTTAGCTTGTTACCTCAGCTACGATCTTGTACCCTTGGGAGGGTCTTGTAGATAGTCAGGCTTCTGAGCCTTCTTCATTTGTAGTTGTCTGTACTCACACAAGTTAAGCTTCCGCATGTGCTTGTTGCTTGTATGCTCTATATGTTGGGTCATGAGACCCATGTTTGTAATATCTCGCTCCTCAGAGCCTAATGAATAATACTCTGAGTCATAGAGTCTTGTTGTGATGCCATGTTGTATTGCACATATTGAGCATATTGTGTGTATGATTGAAATGCTTGGTATGTGTGGGATCCGACAACCTAGTTGTTTATCCTTAGTATCCTCTCTTATGGGGAAATGTAGTCTTGTGCTTCCATGAGCCATAGTAGTCCGCTACAGCCCGGTTCACCGTTGTCTTACTAGCCCAGCACTACTGCTCCAGAACACTTGACTGGCCGACATGTGATTCACTTTGTTCCTGTGTCTGTCCCTTCGGGGAAATGTCACGCGGTGACATCCGGAGACCTGCCTAGCCTGCTACAGCCCGGTTCACCGGAGTCCTTTTAGCCCAGTGCTACAGCACGGATTCACACACTGCTGACCGACATGCTCGATGCTGATTCATGTATGCCTGTCCCCGTAAGTTAGTGCCACTTTGGGTTGACAACTAGTCATGTCGGCCCGGGTTCTCTGTCATATGGATGCTAGCGACACTATTATATACGTGAGCCAAAAGGCGCAAACGGTCCCGGGCCATGGTAAGGCGACACCCATGGGAATACCGTGCGTGAGGCCGCAAAGTGATATGAGGTGTTACCGGCTAGATCGATGCGACTTGGAATCTGGGTCCTGACAGCCTTGGTATCAGAGTCTGACTGCCTGTAGGATTACCAAGCCAAGCTGGTCGAAGTTGAGTCTAGAAATGCTTTAGTTATATAAGGAAATTGATTGTGGAAGGGAACGTAAGGCTCTTTTTACTCCTTATCCTCATGACCTTCTGATCTGAGTCATCTTATCTTTTCTACGGGGTTAAGAACTAGGCTTCTCTTCTATCTTTCAGGATGACGTGTTACTAAACCGTAGTTGCCTAGGAATGTTGAGTTTAAGCCTCAGTTCAGTTCCTACTACTTCCATATGTTCATAGCTGGCCTTAGAACCTTGAGTTTGTGATGTTGAGTGGCCATGCCACCATTTCTGCAGGTTGTCTCAAATCATTTTGAGCATTTACAGCCGTTATGCTGTCCAAGTCATCCCAGGTCTCTACATAGTCTGATGCATTTGCAAACCCTTTCTTTTCGTTCCCGATGTCCTTTTGGGCCAGATTAAGCACACTACACGGTCTGTGAGGTACCCCGTTGCCTCGGCGTATATGTTGGAGCTATTATTATGACCCTAGGTGTTTTAGGGAGTCACCTAGTAATCTAGCCATGTTTTATGTCCCGGTGTGATGATTCTGGCCACCATTCTCGAAAGCATCCCGTGATGCCATTTAGTAGTAGGCATTCTACTCCTGGGTTTTGAACCCGAGATTCACCCTACTTACCTCATGTCGATAGTGTTGCTAGTTCCTTTAGGATATTAGTAACCTTTGCATTAGTCCTCGAGGTCCGTGGTAGTTCCTTCTTCCAAACACTACGAACCGCTTATGGCAGAAGTTCTTTGAACCAAAAGATCACAACCAGAGTGCTCTTGATGAGTTCTCCATTCTGCATTGTGAATCTGCCAGTCCTACCTTTCTGCATGGGTTGTCCGGAAGAAATGTCGAGCTTTGCTCGACATACTAATCTATGCATCCACAACTCAGAAAATTATATGTTCCTCGAGTTGTTCCTCTTCAGTTGTATCCCGACCATCTTCTGTCAGTTGATAGCCAAGAGTATGTGTGCATTTGTGTTCATCGATGCCTATTATTCTTGTGGTCCGTCAAGCCATTCTATTCCAGAATGACTAGGAGAAACAAACTCCAGTACCATATCCATCTCCAGGATTGGGTCAAAGCAGTTGTAATCCACAAATCAAATGCCAACCCAACCTTTGATTCTGTTCTACCCTGAAGTATTACCGTCCTATGTCAAGAATGTCATCAGAATTGCACCACCCCTTGTGAATTCTTGACGCAGTAATACTTCTTGCCATCATTGTTCATTCCTCGGTTCTGTGTTATTGTGACCGGAATGCCGACAAGTGAACCGAGATGTGTGAAATCAATATTCTTAGCAACTCTGTTGCTTGGTAGTTAATGGACAATACTCTCATTCTTAGGGTGCTGGTTATTGAGTCATCATCCTAAGAATGATCGTGCTACCTAGTCCTTATTTGTGGTGCACTCTTCGATCAATGAGTTAGGATTGTGTCAATCCCTCACCCTTTGATCATATCATCTTGCCTCGAAAGCAAGATTGCTCCCGAGCTTAATAACATAGCGGCGGTTCGTGATTCTCTGAATATCTTCTCGGAAGTATTACCAGATTGTTCCTTGATCGCTATGTTGAGTTCACGATCATGTTGGTTTTCTTTAAACCATCCATCCTCCAAGAATCTGTGTTGGATACCCCCGAGCTAGTTGGTTAAGCTAAACAACAACTTGGAGAGTTGGAAGATAAAAAGCTTGCCTAACTTAGTTCATTCCAAAGGGATATTCTTGTGTAGTGTGTGTTGAAGAAAGATGATATCTTCATCGATTGGTCCCTGTGATCAGTTGTTGGACCTATGGTCTTATCAATCCTTTGATTTGAGTGTGGGTTATCGTCAAATCAAATCAGTACCAACGATGTTCGTAATGTTGTCTTACTCGTGGTTGATCCCTCGAGCATACACCATTACATCTTTTGGTCTGACCAATACTAACACATTGTTCACATAATGGTGGAAGTCTAGTGATATGGAAATTCCGATGAGTTGCTGTTGAGCCCAACAGCAGCATCTTGTCTCCTCCATGATTCATGTTGAACATTGAGCTAGTGCTGGAAACTTTTGTAAGCATTGCCTTCGTGTCCCGTTCATGAGGTATATGTTTTGGTGAAAGAAGTGATTTTCTCTGTTTCACGTGCATTTGATGCAAGTTGCCGCCATGAACTCGAGAAAGTTTGTTTTTGCCTCCTCTGGAACCATCCCAAGTTAGTCATGCATGTGCAAAGTGCTTTATGGTTTGATAGGTTGGCCGCCTCCATTCCATATGTGTTCCTAGCACACCAAGCCACCGACTGGTTTGTTCGAGGAAAAGGAGTTGCTGTGTGAATACTAGTTCATGCACAAGATTCCGATATCCTCAAAGATGGTTCCCCACCTGAACTCGGTAGTGTTTATTATAAGACTACTATGTGGTCATGCTTGTCTGGGACAACGTGTTCACAGGTTTTTAGCAAAATCAGTTCATGTTTTGGAGGTTACTACCATAGTCTATTTCCCGAGAATCTCGCAACACCATCTCGTCGATTTGTGTTGCAAACTTTCATTTTTCTTCTAGACTCGATGGGTCTGGAATATCCTGTTACCAACCAGATCTGAATCTCAGGCAGATATGATGGTTGGAACTTTTCCAAGATCTATGATGTAGGTCCCGACAAGGTTGATGTTCTGGCTGACACACCTAGTCAGAAGATCTATCATTGTAGTATCTGGATTGAGCTATTTAACCATCTTCTCCATGAGGATTTAGTGTGACTTATTCTTGAAGTTGTTCCTTAGGGATCCTTGTGCTCTCAGTTTCTTCGATGATTCTATAACCATTGGAACGTTGGAAACACTCTCGACTGTTGAGTTCTTCCCCAGTTACCAGAATCATTCCCAACATTTGCATTTTGTTCCCAGCTTGCACCTTAGTAGTTGTTGTTGTTCAGGATCATCTTCAAAAGTCGACTTACCATGGGTCCCATCCATTTCCGATGATAAGCTAAAAATCATCCATTGTGTTGTCTTCAACAAGGTAGTCCACATCATCCATCCTAGTCGGAGTATGCCATTCTTTTGAACTCCTTCAAACGTTCCATTAAGAATTGCCTCAGGATGGTATGAAGAGTTTCAATGATCTATGGATCAAGAGTAATTCTTTTTGCCACTTAAGGGAATAATCCTACGAGTCACCTCCTCTAGGGTGCCACATTATGGAATCGTGGTAGTTATCTCCTTGCTACTTTGAACCCATCCGCCATCTTCTTAAGCGTGGAATAGTTCCCTACCAAATCGAACTTCACCATCTGTTACTATCCATCCATCTTGATGTATGTTTTGTGTCCCAACTCAAGAGATGTTTCAACGTCTCACTCCATGAGTTGATCTTGAGTGCTCGTTCCTCGAGGAAATCGTTTCATGTAGAGTTTCCTTCTGTTGCCGTCGTGTTGGATGAAGATCTCGAAAGCAAAGACGTCAAGGTCAATATGAAGCAATGAATCAACATCCTCGAGAAAGACATCTGGACCGTGAAGATTATGTTGGTTTGCGTTCCCCTTTCATCTTGCCCTATGCTTGAATCTTGGGACGAGATTCTTGTTTAGTGGGGGTGAGCTGTCACACCCCAGTTCTGGCATTGCCTGTCTTGCTTTAGCCTCCATGCATCATGTCTAAGTTTTTATGAAAGTTTGAAATGGGGGGATGATAAACCCTAGCAGCAAATGAAATTCAACTAGGTTCAAACTTAAATCTTTTCAATGATCCCAAAATGCCCTTTAGAAATGTTCATCATTTTTGAATTGGTCCAACACCTCTGACAAAAATGGTGCACATTTTTCTAGATCAATTTGGATTTTTGATTTAAATCATAAAGTATTTGAATTTGGGCATTTAAATGCTATAACTATATTAAAGTGCCCAAATAATTCTAGAAGTGGTTGAGGGTTGTTGGAAATAATTCTAACAATGCCCACAATTTATTTCAGGAATATATAAAATGATTTAGTATTTTTACTGAATCAAAATAAAGAAAAAAAATAGAAAAACAAAACAATTAATAAAAGAGAGAGAGAGAGAGAAGGACTCACCTGGGCTTCTCACCTGCAGCAGAGCCGGCCCAGCTCCTGATCTGGCCCAGCCCACCAGGGGCTCCCTGGTCCTCTTCCTCCTTTGACAGAAGGACAGAGGCGCATGGCCACCGCGCGCCGGCGCACGCCCGGCTACCTCCTGCTTCCACTGCGACGCCTCGGCCCTTCTAGCATCGCCACGCGACCCTCCTCGGTCCCCTGTCACTTTCCCCTCTCTCCCTGGAGCTCCTCCCCTCCTCTATCTCTCGGCCCCAAGCGAGACCGGGAACCGCCGTTGCCGCCGTTCGCCGTAGTAACAGCCACCGCCACCCCCTCGCCCCTCTGAAGTGCCCATGAGCTCCGCCTCCGTCATCTATGCCTCCTCGACGAGCCAAGCAACCGGAGACGCGCCGTATCGCCGCCATTGACATCATCTTCAAGCTCCAGCGCCGGCGATCGCCGTCGCCACTCCGTCGTCTCCAGAGCCACCCCCGAGCTGACGAGTACTTCAGACGATGCGCTGTGAGCTACTGGTCATTTCCCCCATACTCCCCTGCTCGATTTCTTCCTCTAGCCTCATCGCCCGTGAAACCGAGGCCGCCGTCCGCCATGACCGGCGATCCCGCGCTCCAGAGCCTCTCCTGCTTGCTCCAGGGGCACTGACACGCTCCTGGCGCCTCCAGGAGACTGCCTAGCCACTCCGTTTGCTCGCTCGAACGCTGCAGCCGCAACCCCGCACTCACCCGAACTCCGGCGCCGCCGCGAGCTCCGTTCACCCCGCGGCCCCCCACCTGCTTCGTTGGATGCACGCGAGCGAGGGCCTCCTCCCTGTGCCTTTCTCTCGCCCAGCCGCCTCCTGTAGCACCGCCCGTGTGGACTCCGCCGCGCTGGAAGGTCGCCGGCGGCTTAACTCCGGCCGTGTCGACGTGGCGCTGTCATTAGTGGCTAATGACGCCACTAACTAACCCCCATGCTTACTGACACACGGGACCCACACCCTTAATTAACCTGGATTAGTTTCTGTTTAGGATTAGTTTAAGTCCAGTGGGCCCAGGCTGTCAGGTTTGACCTGCCCTGTCAGCATTGACTTGGCCCCACTGGCCAGCCTCTGTTCCCGCCTTGTCACACTGACCAACGGGCCCCACACGTCAGGTTTGACCTAGACCGAGCCGTTGACCTGCTGACGTCACTGTGAGGTCATGCTGATGCAATATTTCCTTTCTGGAATTTAAATAAATCTTAAATGATTTATTATTTTCAGTAAATGCCCAAAACTTCTAAAAATCATAGAAATTCAACCGTAACTCCAAATGAAATAAATTATATATGAAAAATTATCAGAAAAATTCAAGGAATCCATCCGCACCATTTTCATGCATGTTAGAACAAATTAAGGCCACTGTTTAGGACAAATCAAATGAATGGCATTTAAATAACCACATGTGGAGTTTGAATTTTAACTTCGGGTTCAAATCAACTTCATTTAATTGTGTTGCTAGTTGCATTAGGCGAAAACACAAGCATATTACCATGACCTGATCATGCATCATATTGTTGCATTGCATTGATTGTGTCCTTCTCTATTTGCCGGTAATTGTTCCCCTTCGGTAGATGTTGTTCCGGCAATGTGATCGATGACACCGATGAAGAGCTATACTATCTTCAGAAGTGCCAGGCAAGCAAAACCCCCTTGTTCATCCTGATACAATCCCACTCTCTCGCTCCTGCTCTCTTTTACTGCATTAGGACAACAACGTTTCAACTGTTACATGCTGCGGTAGCTGAACCCCTTTCCTCTGCATGACCTATCATTGCCACAGTAAATAGATGAAACCCACTAGCATGAGTAGGAGTTGTTTGAGCCCTGATGTGCCTACTCATTCATGTTTGTTTGTCATGCCTGCTACTGCCTAGAGTTGATTCAGGTCTGATTCATCGGGGATGAATTGGAATGTGGTGAAATTGTCCTACCATTGAGAGATAAGTGTGTGAACACGATTTGGTAAAGGTAACGGTGAGAGGCCATGTAGGAGTACATGGTGGGTTGTCTCATTGCAACCGTCCTCAGGAACTGAGTTCTGTGTTTGGTGATCCATGAACAGTTACTACCACACATTGGAATGCTTAAGTGCCCCTCTCGACTTATTAATCAACCTGATCTCTGTCCAGGAGTTGCAACTAGTTTCTGGTGTTTGTAGGTAGTGTTAGTAGTCTACCAAGTGGCACCCGGTACAGGTGGGCTTGGGACAGACTAGGCATAGAGGCACAGTGTACCAAGTGGCACCCGTATGGTGGGCTTGGGAACCCTGCACACATCGTTTGGGGCCGTGAGCGACACCCCGGCCGGATCTCCTTGCGGATTGAAGCCGAATAGGCGATAAACCTGGACTAGAGACTTGTTGGTTAGTCAGGTCGTGGCCGACTCCCTCGCCCGGTTTCCGCTTGAAGGTTGCCGAGGTACATGACGTGTACAGGGCGATAAGTGGCGAGAGCGTGTGTGAAGTACACCCCTGCAGGGTTATCATTATCTATTCGAATAGCCGGATTCCTCGGATATGGAAACTTGGACCCCTTGCATAGTTCATAGACAAGTGGAAGTGGATACTCTAAAATTCACAAGATAAGCGTGAGTGCTATGGATGGCCTTCTCGTAGGGAGACGGGAGCGGATCCATAGTGGAGTATTGATATGGTGAATATGTGGACTCGTGTGCGCCACCTCAAAAGAGTTACTTGCAGTCGTAGTTCAGGGTAGCCGTCGAGTCAAAGCTGGCTTGCTGTAGTTAAACTCCACCACCCCTTTGTTGATACCGATGCATATGTAGATAGTTCTAATGTAAGTCTTGCTGGGTACATTTGTACTCACGTTTGCTTATTTTATGTTTTGCAGAGAGACTTCAGTCTCGCTAGTAGTTCCGCGTGGACTTCGACGTTTAGCTTGTTACCTCAGCTACGATCTTGTACCCTTGGGAGGGTCTTGTAGATAGTCAGGCTTCTGAGCCTTCTTCATTTGTAGTTGTCTGTACTCAGACAAGTTAAGCTTCCGCATGTGCTTGTTGCTTGTATGCTCTGTATGTTGGGTCATGAGACCCATGTTTGTAATATCTCGCTCCTCTGAGCCTAATGAATAATACTCTGAGTCGTAGAGTCTTGTTGTGATGCCATGTTGTATTGCACATATTGAGCATATTGTGTGTATGATTGAAATGCTTGGTATGTGTGGGATCCGACAACCTAGTTGTTTATCCTTAGTAGCCTCTCTTATGGGGAAATGTAGTCTTGTGCTTCCATGAGCCATAGTAGTCCGCTACAGCCTGGTTCACCGGAGTCCTGCTAGCCCAGCACTACTGCTCCGGAACACTTGACTGGCCGGCATGTGATTCACTTCGTTCCTGTGTCTGTCCCTTCGGGGAAATTTCACGCGGTGACATCCGGAGTCCTGCCTAGCCTGCTACAGCCCGGCTCACCGGAGTCCTGTTAGCCCAGTGCTACATCCCGGATTCGCACGCTACTGACCGACATGCTCGATGCTGATTCATGTATGCATGTCCCCGTAAGTTAGTGCCACTTTGGATTCACGACTAGTCATGTCGGCCCGGGTTCTCTGTCATATGGATGCTAGCGAAACTATCATATACATGAGCCAACAGGCGCAAACGGTACCGGGCCATGGTAAGGCGACACCCGTGGGAATACCGTGCGTGAGGCCGCAAAGTGATATGAGGTGTTACCGGCTAGATCGATGCGACTTGGAATCAGGGTCCAGACACATCTCCAACGTATCTATATTTTTTATCGTTCCATGCTGTTATATTATCATTCTTGGATGTTTTATAATCATTTTATATAATTTTTGGTACTAACCTATTGACATAGTGCCCAGTGCCAGTTGCTATTTTTTGCTTGTTTTTTACATCACAGAAAATCAATATCAAATGGAGTCCAAATGCAGCAAAACTTTTTGTGGAATTTTTATGGACCAGACAGACCCAATGGGCCGGAGAAGCACCTAGGGGGTGCCCCGAGGGGGGCACAACCCACCAGGGCGCGCCTAGGCCCCCAGGCACGCCCAGGTGGGTTGTGCCCACCTCTGTGGCCTCCCGCACCGCCTCTTTGCTCTATAAATACCCAAATATTCCAGAAACCCTAGGGGAGTCGACGAAAATCAATTCCAGCCGCTGCAAGTTCCAGAAACACCAGATCCAATCTAGACACCATCACAGAGGGGTACATCATCTTCATTGGTGCCTCTCGATGATGCGTGAGTAGTCTTTTGTAGACCTTCGTGTCCGTAGTTAGTAGATAGATGACTTCCTCTCTCTCTCTCTCTCTCTCTCTCTCTCTCTATTTTCAATACAATGGTCTCTTGGAGATCCATATGATGTAACTCTTTTTGCGCTGTGTTTGTTGGGATTCGATGAACTTTGAGTTTATGGTCAGATCTTTGTTTTTTGTCCATGAAATTTTGAGTCTTCTTTGATCTCTTATATGCATACTTATAGCATCGTATTTCGTCTCCAATATATTTGGTTTTTTGGCCAACCTTATCTATTTATCATGCAATGGGAAGAGGTGCTTTGTGATGGGTTCGATCTTACGGTGCTTGATCCCAGTGACAGAAGGGGAACCGACACGTATGTATCGTTGCTATTAAGGATAACAAGATCGGGTCTATTTAAACATAAATAGATCTTTTCTACATCATGTCATCATTCTTATTGCATTACTCCGTTTCTCCATGAACTTAATACACTAGATGCATGTTGGATAGCGGGTCGATGTGTGGAGTAATAGTAGTAGATGCAGGCAGGAGTTGGTCTACTAATCTTGGACGTGATGCCTATATAATGAGCATTGCCTGGATATTGTCACGATTATTTGAAGTTCTATCAATTGCCCAACAGTAATTTGTTTACCTACTGTTGCTATTTTTCACTCGAGAGAAGCCACTAGTGAATCCTACAGCCCCCGGGTCTCTTCTTTATTATATTTGCCTTCGCGGTCTATTTTTATTTGCTTTTATTTTCAGATCTATTAATCCAAAAAACCCAAAAATACCTTGCCGAAATATTTATTTGTTTATTTTATCTCATGTTCCCGCGAGATCTATTCATCCAATCTACTACAATTTTACCTATGTTTTTACCCGTGAGGGATTGACAACCCCTCTCTTACGTCGGGTTGCAAGTAGCTGTTCTTTGTGTGCAGGAGCTATTTACGTGGTGTTGCATAGTTCTCCTACTTTTGATAACCTTGGTCTCGTCTCTGAGGGAAATACCTATGGTAGCTGTGCTGCATCATCCCTTCCTCTTTGGGGAAATACCGACGTAGTTCAAGCCGCATTACCCGACGTAAGAGAGGGGTTGTCAATCCCTCACGGGTAAATAGATCTCGCGGGAACGCGAGATAAAATAAATAAATGAAAATTGTAGCAAAGTATTTTTGGGTTTTTGGATTAATAGATCTGAAAATAAAAGAAAATAAAAATAGGTCGTGAAGGCAAATATAATAAAGAAGGGACCCAGGGGCCGTAGGTTTCACTAGTGGCTTCTCTCGAGAAAAATAAGAAACGGTGGGTGAATAAATTACTGTTGCGAGATTGATAGAACTTCAAATAATCATGACGATATCCAGGCAATGATCATTATACAGGCATCACGTCCAAGATTAGTAGACCAACTCCTGCGTGCATCTACTACTATTACTCCACACATCGACCCGCTATCCAGCATGCATCTAGTGTATTAAGTTCATGGAAAAACGGAGTAATGCAATAAGAACGATGACATGATGTAGAAAAGATCTATTTATATTGAAATAGACCCGATCTTTTTATTCTTAATAGCAACGATACATACATGTCGGTTCCCCTTCTGTCACTGGGATCAAGCACCGTAAGATCGGACCAATCACAAAGCACCTCTTCCCATTGCAAGATAAATAGATCAAGTTGGCCAAACAAAACCCAAATATATCGGAGAAGAAATACGAGGCTATAAGTAATCATGCATATAAGAGATCAAAAGACTCAAAAACTTTCATGGATAAAAACAAAGATCTGATCATAAACTCAAAGTTCATCAGATCCTAATAAACACACCGCAAAAAGAGTTACATCAAATAGATCTCCAAGAGACCATTGTATTGAGAATCAAGAGAGAGAGAGAGAGAGGAAGCCATCTAGCTACTAACTACGGACCCGAAGGTCTACAAAAGACTACTCATGCTTCATCGAAGAGGCACCAATGAGGATGATGAAAACCCTCCGTGATGGTGTCTAGATTGGATCTGGTGTTTCTGGAACTTGCGGCGGCTGGAATTGATTTTCGTCGACTCCCCTAGGGTTTCTGGAATATTGGGGTATTTATAGAGCAAAGAGGCGGTGCGGGAGGCCACTGAGGTGGGCACAACCCACCTGGGCGCGCCTGGGGGCCCAAGCGTGCCCTAGTGGGTTGTGCCCCCCTCGGGGCACCCCAAGGTGCTTCTCCGGCCCATTGGGTGTCTTCTGGTCCATAAAAATTCCACAAAAAAATTCGCTGCATTTGGACTCCGTTTGATATTGATTTTCTGCGATGTAAAAAACAAGCAAAAAACAGAAACTTGCACTTGGCAGTATGTCAATTGGTTAGTCCCAAAAAATGATATAAAATGATTCTAGAACATCCAAGAATGATAATATAATAGCATGGAACAATCAAAAATTATAAATACGTTGGAGACGTATCAGCATCCCCAAGCTTAATTCCTGCTCGTCCTTGAGTAGGTAAATGATAAAAATAGAATTTTTGATGTGGAATGCTGCCTAACATGTTCATCACATATTCTTTCTTTTATAGCATGGACAATTGGAATTTTATATTGTTCAAGAACTCGGACGAGTTACCATTTAAATGCCCATTTAATCTCTACTCGGTGCCTAACTGAGGCGAATAGCACATACTCGGTTCATTAAATGGTCAAGCCGATTGACTGGCATTTAATCGGTTGTCAGACGATTAACTGGTTGTCAAACCGATTAATCGGTGATGGGTCAGGTAACTGAAGCGGCATCCATAAAAAAGGGGGGGTAACCGAAGCGGCAATTTGAGTTGAACCTTGTAGTGAATTATTCCATGTTCACATGTGTGGCTGATATTTATCTTGTTATGTGTGGCTGCATATTGCCAAGTTGTGTGTCTGTCATTTTAATTTATCTTATCATGTCTCATGTGTGGCTGCTTGTTGTCACATGTATGGCTGTCGTTTACTCATTTATCTTGACAAGTTTAGAGCATATACAAATGCATATTTATCATCAATTATGTAGGTTTGCTGCCTTCCGGTTTGGATGCATCATGACCAAACCGTCCAGGTAACAATTCTACCTCTTCTCCATGCTTTTTATATGCCTACGACAATATATTTTAGTATAAATGTATAATATGTAGCTGTGAGCATTGGATTATGTGGTACAATACATGAAAAACTAGTTACATGTTGCCAATATATTCTCATGTGCAACAGATTAATGATTGACCGATTAATTCAGTTAAATGGCCGATTAACCGATTAATCGCTAATCAGTAGTCGACTGAGCAGTTACCGGTTACCTAATTCCCGAACAATGGTTCAAAGCAATAGTCTAGTTTTGACATGAGGACTTTAATACTCAAGCATATCAACAAGCAACCATGTCTTTCAAAATATCAACGCTAAAGCAAGTTATCCCTATCCCATTATGCTCAATCATTGATCCATTCATGAAACACACTCGCATATTAGCTACACCCAATGCTCAAGTACGATCATAGTGCCCCTTAGTTGGTGCTTCATAAGAGAAGATGGAGACTCAAATAAAAATAAAAAATTGCATAAAGTAAATAGAAAGGCCCTTTGCAGAGGGAAGTAGGGATTTGTAGAGGTGCCAGAGCTCAAAGCCAAAAAGATGGAGATAAAACATTTTGGGTGGCATGCTTTTCCTGTCAACGAAAATGATTGAGTAGTTCCCAATACTTTCCATGCTATATATATCATAGGCGGTTCCCAAATAGAAAATAAAGTTTATTCCTTTTTCCACCATACTTTCACTTTCCATTGCTAACCGTATCCATGGGTGCCTTCCATACCAACACTTCCCAAGGAATTTATTATTTGACAACATAAATTAAATTCATTTTTCATTTCGGGACTGGGCATCCCTAAAATCTTTGTCGTACTCTCATGCAATGACAAGTGAATAAACACTCATCTTGAGAGTAACACATCTAGCATGGAAATATATCAGCCACCCCCTACCGTTTCATGAGCAGTACAAGCACACAAAAGAGAAGTTTATTTTGAAAATTAGAGATGGCACATAAAAATTTGCTTAGAACGGCAAAAGAATACCGCATATAGGTAGGTATAGTGGACTCATGTGGCAAAACTAGTTTAAAGGATTTTGGATTCACAAGTTGTGATCATACTTAGTGCAAAATTAAGGCTAGCAAAAGATTGAGAAGCAACCAACCAAGAAACGAAAAATGTCATGAGCGAGCATTAAGCATAACTAACACCAAATAATGCACCACAAGTAGGATGTAATTTCATTGCATAAATATTGAGTTTCATGCTTGCATTGGGAATCACAAACCTTAACACCAATATTCTTACTATAGCATAATTACTCATCAACATGGCTCACATATTATATCAACATATCTCAAAACTATTTCAAGGAATCAAGTTTATTTTGTCCAATGATCTTCATGAATGTTTTTACTATATCCTCCTTGGATATCTATCACTTTGAGACTAGTTTCATATGTTGCTTCTGATAGGCTCAAACAAATATAAGTGAGCATAAAAAAATCTTGTCTCAAAATATTTTAAGTGAAGCAAGAGAGAATTTCTTAAAAAATTTACTAACTCTGAAATAAATCTAAGTGAAGCATGAGAGCATTTTTTAGAAAATACTAAAGCACACCATGCTCAAAAAGATATAATTGAAGCAGTAGAGAAATTCCATAGCTCATAAAGATTTAAGTGAAGCATAGAGAGCAATTCTAACAAGTCATGGAAATTTTTTGGCTCTCCCAAATAGGTGTGTCCAGCAAGGATTCATGACTAAGAACACAAATAAAAACAAGCAAAGACTCAAATCATACAAGAGGCTCCAAGGAAAACTCATAATATGTGACAAATAAAAATATAGTTTCGAGTAAAATACTGATGGTTGTTAGAAGAAATAGGCGATGCCACTCGGGGCATGCCCAAGCTTAGTTTCTTGATACTTCTTGATATTATCTTGGGGTGCCTCGGGCATCCCCAAGCTTAGCTTTTTGCTAATACTTATTCCTTCATCCATCATAAAGACACCCAAAACTTTAGAACTTCAATCACACAAAAGTCAACAAAATCTTCGTGAGATCCATTAGTATAAGAAAGAAAATCACTACTATAAGTACTGTTGCAAACTAATACGTCTCCAATGTATCTATAATTTTTTATTGTTCCATGCTATTATATTATCATTCTTGGATGTATTATAATCATTTTATATCATTTTTTGGTACTAACCTATTGACATAGTGCCAAGTGTCAGTTGTTGTTTTTTCCATCGCAGGAAATCAGTACCAAACGAAGTCCAAACACAGCGAAACTTTTTGTGGATTTTTTGGACCAGAAGACACCCAATAGGCTGAAGAAGCACCTGGGGATGCTCTGAGGGGAGCACAACCCACCAGGGCATGCCTGGAGGCCAAGGCGCGCCCTGGTGGGTTGTGCCGACCTCGGGTGCCCACCGGACTGCCTCTTTACTCTATAAATACCCCAATATTCCAGAAACCCTAGAGGAGTCAATGAAAATCAATTCCAGCCGCCGCAAGTTCCAGAAATCACAGATCCAATCTAGACACCATCACGGAGGGGTGCATCATGTCCATTGGTGCCTCTCCGATGATGCGTGAGTAGTTCTTTGTAGACCTACGGGTCTGTAGTTAGTAGCTAGATGGCTTCCTCTCTCTCGTTTGATTCTCAATACAATGGTCTCTTGGAGATCCATATGATGTAAGTCTTTTTGCGGTGTGTTTGTTGGGATCCGATGAACTTTGAGTTTATGATCAGATCTATCTTTTTATCCATGAAGTTGTTTGAGTCTTCTTTGATCTCTTATATGCATGATTGCTTATAGCCTCGTATTTCTTGTCCGATATTTGGGTTTTGTTTGGCCAACTTGATCTATTTATCTTGGAATGGGAAGAGGTGCTTTGTGATGGGTTCGATCTTATGGTGCTTGATCCTAGTGACAGAAGGGGAACCGACACGTATGTATGATTGCTATTAAGGTTAACAAGATGGTGTCTATTTCTACATAAATAGATCTTGTCTACATCATGTCATCGTTCTTATTGCATTACTCCGTTTCTCCATGAACTTAATACACTAGATGCATGCTGGATAGCGGTTGATGTGTGGAGTAATAGTAGTAGATGCAGGCAGGCGCCGGTCTACTAATCTTGGACGTGATGCCTATATAATGATCATTGCCTGAATATTCTCATGATTATTTGAAGTTCTATCAATTGCCCAAAAGTAATTTGTTCACCCACCATTTGCTATTTTTCTCGAGAGAAGCCACTAGTGAAATCTACGACCCATGGGTCTCTTCTATATTATATTTGCCTTTGCGATCTATTTTATTGGATTTTATTTTCAGATCAATTAAACCAAAAATAAAAAAAATACCTTGATGCACTTTATTTTATTTGGTGTTCGATCTATCAATCTATTACTACTTTCTCACATCTGTTTGCCAATTTTTGGCGCTGTTACTTGAAAGGGATTGACAACCCCTTTTACACGTCGGGTTGCGAGTATTTGTTATTTGCGTGCAGGTGTTGTTTACGTAGTGTTGCTTGGTTCTCCTACTGGTTCGATAACCTTGATCTCATCATTGAGGGAAATACCTACCGTCATTGTGCTGCATCATCCCTTCCTCTTTGGGGAAATACCGACGTAGTCTAGCAGACATCAAAGGGAATTTCTGGAATCGTTGCCAGGGAGACATCATCAACATCTACCAGGTTCCCAATCACAAATCTCATTTCCTCGCAATTTACATTATTTGCCATTTGCCTCTAGTTTGCCTCTCCCCCATTTCACAAAAAAATTGCCGTTTTATTCGCCCTCTTTTTCGTTTGCCGTTTTCTTGTCGGATCTATTTTTCAGTGCAATCTTGTTGCGTAGTCACAATGACTCAAGAGAACACCAAGTTGTGTGAATTCTCGAATACCAACAACAATGATTTTATTAGCACTCCGATTGCTCCCGCCACTAGTGCGTAATCTTGTGATATTAATACTGCTTTGCTGAATCTTGTTATGAAAGATCAATTTTGTGGTACTCCTAATGAGGATGCCGCGTCCCATCTTAACACATTCGTGGGAGTATGTGATATGTGAAATAAAAAATATGTTGACAATGATGTTGTGAAGATGAAATTATTTCCGTTTTCTTTGCGAGACCATGCAAAAAAAATTGGTTTTCTTCTTTGCCTCGCAATAGTATCGATTCTTGGAATAAGTGCAAAGATGCTTTTATCACTAAGTATTTTTCGCCCGCAAAAATTATTTCCCTTACAAACCAAATCATGAATTTCAAGCAACTTGAACATGAGCATGTTGCACAATCTTGGGAAAGGATGAAAATGATGCTAAGGAATTGCCCAACTCATGGGTTAAATATTTGGATGATCATACAAATTTTTTATGCGGGGTTGAATTTTGTTTCTCGTAATCTTTTAGATTCCACCGCGAGTGGTACTATTATGGAAATTACTTTGGGTGAAGCCACGAAATTGCTTGATAATATTATGGCAAATTATTCACAATGGCCGGGTCTACTTTACATCATATAAGTTTCCGATCTATAATTCTAGTTTACTATTTATTTTGCAATCTTTACTTTTCAACCTATACAAAAAAATACCAAAAATATTTATCTTATTATCTTTACCAGATCTCACTTTTGCAAGTGGTAGTGAAGGGATTAACAACCCATTTATCATGTTTGTTGCAAGGTTCTTGATTGTTTGTGCATGTACTAGGCGATTTGCGTGTAGTCTCCTACTGGATTGATACATTGGTTCTAAAAAACTTAGGGAAATACGTACGCTACTTTGCTGCATCACCCTTTCCTCTTCAACGGAAAACCAACACATGCTCTAGAGGTAGCACTATGCTGCATCATTCCTTCCTCTTTGGAAAATACTGATGTAGTCTAGCAGACATCACAAACCCATTCATATTTTATTTTTGCATTATGTCTACTATGTTCCAACTTTTCAATGGCAAAAACTCTCCAAAGAAAACCATAGAATCATCAAAACAAGCACACAACGTAAAGAAAACAGAATTTGTCAAAAACTGAACAGTCTGTAGTAATCTCCAGATTTCAAGTACTTCTATTACTCGAAAAATTCTGAAAAATAGGAAAACATGAGAAATTTGTATATCAATCTTCTGAAAAAACAATCAGTATTTTATCACGGTTCTGTTAAAAATGAAAAATATTTTTGTGGGCACAAAAGTTTCTGTTTTTCAGCAAGATCAAATCAACTATCACCCAACATGATCCCAAAGGCTTTACTTGGCACAAACACTAATTAAAACACAAAAAACACAATCATAACAGTAGCATAATTGTTCAAACACTGAAGGACAGAAAGGAAAAGACAAAAATAATTTTTATTCATTGGGTTGCCTCCCGACAAGCGCTGTTGTTTTACGCCCCTAGCTAGGCATAATGCAAAGGATCAAGTATTGTCATCTTTGTTTATAGATCCATATGATGCACTCATGATTGATTCATAAGGTGGCTTAATTATAGTTTTAGGGAAGTGTTCCATACCCTTCCTTAGTGGAAATTGAAATTTAATATTGCCTTCTTTCATATCAATCACAGCACCAATAGTACGTAAAAAGGTCTACCAAGAATAAATGGACAAGACGGATTGCAATCAATATCAAGAACAATAAAATCTATGAGCACATAATTCCTATTTACAAGAATAATAACATCATTAATTCTTCCCATATGATTTTTAATAGTAGAATCCGCCATGTGCAAATTTAGAGAACACTCTTCAATATTAGTAAGACCAAGCACATCACATAAAAATTTCAGAATTGTAGAAACACTAGCACCCAAGTCACATAAAGAAAAACACTCATAATTTTCAATCTTGACTTTGGTAGTAGGTTCCCATCCATCATGCAATTTTCTAGGAATTGAAATCTCTAATTCCAACTTTTCTTCCAAAGCTTTCATCATAGCATCAACAATATGTTTAGTAAAAGCTTTATTTTGTTCATAAGCATGGGGTGAATTTATCATGGATTGCAACAAAGAAATAAAATCAATCAAAGAGCAACTATCATAATTAAAGTCTTTGTAATCCAAAAGAGTGGGCACATCACTAGTTGAAGTTTTGACCTCTTCAAACCCACTTTTATCAATTTTCTCAACCAGATTTTCACCCTCCGAATCAACGGGAGGCCTTCTAGATAAAGTTAACTCTTATTCGGTCCCTTTATTATCAATCTTAGTTTTACTAAACAAGGAATCAATAGAGGAAACACCAATCATTTTAAGATCTTCATCTCTTTTATCTTCTAACGAGATTGGTTTAACGGCCATTTGATTTACTAGGGTAGCTTGTGCATCGGATATTTTACCTAGCAAACTTTTAGCAAAGGCATACTTAGATTGGAGATTGCAAACTTATCTACTAATGTCATCAAGTTGCTTAGTTATAGCTTCCAGCACAACAGAGTGTTCCTTAAGTTCTTCGATAAAATATTTATTGTGCTCAAACTGTGTAGTAATATATTCCTTAGTACTTTTCTCAATTTCAAGCAAAATATTGGGATAAGGAACATCATAATATTTTCTTTGAGTCATCATGACTATGCAAACAAGGGTGCACACAAAAACAGAACTGACGAGAAAATGATGAACGAAAAAGAGGGCGAATAAAACGACAAATTTTTGTGAAGTGGGTGAAAACGAGGGGCAAATGGCAAATAATGTAAATTGCAAGGAGATGAGATTTGTGATTAGGAACCTGGTATATGTTGATGGTGTCTCCCCAGCAACGGCGCCAGAAATTCCTTTTGATGCAGCTTGAACTACGTCGGTATTTCCCCAAAGAGGTAGGGATGATGCATCACAACTACGGTAGGTATTTCCCTTAGTGATTAGACCAAGGTTATCGAACTAGTAGGAGAACCACGCAACACCATGTAAACAGCTCCTGCACACAAAGGACAAATACTTGCAACCCGATGTAAGAGAGGGGTTGTCAATCCCTCACGGGTAAAAAGATAGGTAAAATTGTAGGAGATTGGATAAATAGATCGCGCGGGAACGCGAGATAAAATAAATAAATAAAAATTGCAGCAAGGTATTTTTGGGTTTTTGGATTAATAGATCTGAAAATAAAAGCAAATAAAAATAGAACGCGAAGGCAAATATAATAAAGAAGAGACCCGGGGGGCGTAGGTTTCACTAGTGGCTTCTCTCGAGAAAAATAGCAACGGTGGGTAAACAAATTACTGTTGGGAAATTGATAGAACTTCAAATAATCATGACGATATCCAGGCAATGATCATTATATAGGCATCACGTTCAAGATTAGTAGACCGACTCCTGCATGCATCTACTACTATTACTCCACACATCGACCGCTATCCAACATGCATCTAGTTTATTAAGTTCATGGAGAAACGGAGTAATGCAATAAGAACAATGACATGATGTAGAAAAAATCTATTTATGTAGAAATAGACCCAATCTTGTTATCCTTAATAGAAACGATACATACATGTCGGTTCCCCTTCTGTGACTGGGATCAAGCACCGTAAGATCAAACCCATCACAAAGCACCTCTTCCCATGGCAAGAAAAATCAATCTAGTTTGCCTAACAAAACCAAAGATTCGAAGAAGAAATACGAGGCTATAAGTAATCATGCATATAAGAGATCAAAAGACTCAAAGAACTTTCATGGATAAAAACAAAGATCTGATCATAAAATCAAAGTTCATCAGATCCCAACAAACACACCGCAAAAAGAGTTACATCAAATAGATCTCCAAGAGACCATTGTATTGAGAATCAAGAGAGAGAGAGATATAGATGAAGCCATCTAGCTACTAACTACGGACCCGAAGGTCTACAAAAGACTACTCATGCATCATCGGAGAGGCACCAATGCGGATGATGAACCCCTCCGTGATGGTGTCTAGATTGGATCTGATGTTTCTGGAACTTGCAACGGCTGGAATTGATTTTCGTCGACTCCCTTAGGGTTTCTGGAATATTGGGGTATTTATAGAGTAAAGAGGCAGTGCGGGAGGACACCAAGGTGGGCACAACCCACCTGGGCGTGACTGGGGGCCTAGGCGCGCCCTAGCGGGTTGTGCCCCCCTCGGGGCACCCCCTAGGTGTTTCTCTGGTCCATTTGGTGTCTTCTGGTCCATAAGAATTCCAAAAAAAGTTTCACTGCATTTGGACTCCGTTTGATATTGATTTTCTGCGATGTAAAAAACAAGCAAAAAACAACAACTAGCACTTGGCACTATGTCAATAGGTTAGTCCCAAAAAATGATATAAAATGATTGTAAAACATCCAAGAGCGATAATGTAACAACATGGAACAATCAAAAATTATTGATACATTGGAGACGTATCACCTACTAGTACAAACCCTCAGCCCTGAGGATTAACTACTCACACATCGCCATGGAGGCAGTTGAAACGTCCATTTTGCATCATGTTTTCCTACTGTTATTTACAATGTTTTCATGCATAATAATGCTTTATGGAGTAATTCTAAGCCTTTTCTGTCATAATATGCACGGTTTACACAAAGAAGGAGAATGTCGGCAGCTGGAATTCCGGACCTGAAAAAGCTATATGAGAGTCACCCATTCTGCACATCTCCAAATGAGCTGAAAATTTACGAAGAATTGTTTTGGAATATATGAAAAATACTGGAGCAAATAACTACCAGAGGGGCCTACCAGGTGGGCACAACCCACCTGGGCGCGCCAGGCAGCCCAGGCGTGCCCTCGTGGGTTGTGCCCTCCTCGGCTCACCTCTGGTGCCCATCTTATGGTAAGTCATTTTGACGTAGAAAAAATAAGGAGAGGACTTTTCGGGATGGAGCACCGCCGTCTCGAGGTGGAACTTGGGCAAGAGCACTTTGGCCCTCCGGCGGAGCGATTCTGCCAGGGGAACTTCCCTCCCACGGGGGGAAATCATTGTCATCATCATCACCAACAACCCTCTCATCTTTGGGAGGCCAATCTTCATCAACATCTTCAATAGCACCATCTCCTCTCAAACCCTAGTTCCTCTCTTATGTTCAATCTTTGTACTGGAACCTCAGATTGGTACCTGTGGGTGACTAGTAGTGTTGATTACATCTTGTAGTTGATTACTATATGATTTATTTGGTGGAAGATTATATGTTCAGATCCATTATGCTATTTAATACCCCTCTGATCTTGAGCATGAATATCATTTGTGAGTAGTTACTTCTGTTCTTGAGGCCGCGAGAGAAGTCATGTTGCAAGTAATTATGTGAACTTGATATGTGTTCGATATTTTGATGATATGTATGTTGTTATTCCCTTAGTGGTGTAACGTGAACGTCGACTACATGGCACTTCACCATACTTGGGACTAAGGGAATGCATCGTGGATGGGTTGCTAGAGTGATAGAAGCTTAAACCCTAGTTCATGCGCTACTTTGTAAGGGGCCGATTTGGATCCAAAAGTTTAATGCTATGGTTTGAGTTTATCTTAATAATTTTCTCATAGTTGCGGATGCTTGCGAGGGGGTTAATCATAAGTAGGAGGTTCGTTCAAGTAAGAACAACACCTAAGCACCGGTCCACCCACATATCAAATTATCAAAGTAGCAAACGCAAATCAAACCAGCATGATGAAAGTGACTACATGAAATTCCCGTGTACCCTCAAGAACGCTTTGCTTATTATAACAGACCATTTTGGCATGTCCTTTGCAACAAAAGGATTGGGCTACCTTGCTGCACTTTATTTACTGTTACCGTTACTTGCTTGTTATAAAATTATCTTGCTATCAAACTACTCGTTACCGACAATTTCAGTGCTTGCAGAGATTAACTTGATGAAAACCACTTGTCATTTCCATCTGCTCCTCGTTGGGTTTGACACTCTTACTTATCAAAAGGACTACGATTGACCCCTTATAGTTGTGGGCCATCAGCATCAAGGTTGATGAAGAGGCATCCCTGGATGGGCTCCCCCTCCGGTAGAGTGCCGGCAAAGGCCTCCAAATGGGATCGTCGTGAAACAAGAATTTGCAGCGGCAGAAAAATTGTTCTAAGGGTATGGCGAAGGGTTTTGGTATTTATAGGAATTTGTGCCATTGGAATTACATCAAAAGGTTGTTTAGGGGGTCCCACATTGAAAAGGGTGCGACCTGATGACCCACACGTATAGGGGATCTATCATTGTCCTTTTGATAAGTAAGAGTGTCGAACCCAACGAGTACCAGAAGGAAATGACAAGCGGTTTTCAGAAAGGTGTTCTCTGCAAGCACTGAAATTATCGGTAACAGATAGTTGCGTGACAAGATAATTCGTAACGGGTAACAAGTAACAAGTGTAACTATGGTGCAACAAGGTGGCCCGATCCTTTTTGTAGCAAAGGACAAGCCTGGACGAAAAAGCAAAGTGCTCCGGAGGACACATGGGAATTACTATCAAGCTAGTTTTCATCATGCTCATATGATTCGCGTTCGTTAGTTTGATAATTAGATATGTGGGTGGACCGGTGCTTGGCTGCTGTCCTTACTTTGACAAGCCTCCCACTTATGATTAACCACTCTCGCAAGAATCCGCAACTACGAAAGAAGAATTAAGATAAATCTAACCATAGCATGAAACATGTGGATCCCAATTAGCCCCTTACAAAGCAATGCATAAGCTAGGGTTTTAAGCTTCTGTCACTCTACCAACCCATCATATACTTATTACTTCCCAATGCCTCCCCCTAGGCACAAACCATGGTGAAGTGTCATGTAGTCGATGTTTACATAACACCAGTTGAAGAAAGACAACATACATCTCATCAAAATATCAAACGAATACCAAATTCACATGATTACTTATAACAAGACTTCTCCCATGTCCTCAGGAATAAACGTAACTACTCACAAAGAATATTCATGTTCATAATCATAGGGGTACTGAATATCATTAAGGATCTGAACATATGATCTTCCACAGAATAAACCAACTAGCATCAACTATGAGGAGTAATCAACACTACTAGCAACCCACATGTACCAATCTGAGGTTTTGAGACAAAGATTGGATACAAGAGATTAACTAGGGTTTGAGAGGAGATGGTGCTGGTGAATATATTAATGGATATTGACCCCCTCTCGATGATAGGATCGTTGGTGATGACAATGATGATGATTTCCCCCTCCGAGAAGGAAGTTTCCCTGCCAGAGTAGCTTCGTTGGAGCCCTAGATTGCTTCTTCCCAGGTTCCGCCTCGAGACGGAGGTGCTTCATCCCAAAAGCTTCCTTCTGATTTTTTTCCAGGTCAAAAGACATCATATAGCAGAAGATGGGTAACAGAGGCCTGCCAGGGGCCCCACAAGCCACACGGGCGCGCCCAGGGGGTAGGGCGCCCCAGGCTTGTGGCCTCGTGGTGGGTCCCTGCTACCTCTTGAGCACGCGTTGGTTTTCCCTTGAGGAGGAAAGGGTGATGTAGCAAAGTAGTGTAAGTATTTCCCTCAGTTTTTGAGAACCAAGGCATCAATCTAGTAGGAGACTACACGCAAGTCACCTAGTACCTGCACAAACAAACAAGAACCTCGCAACCAACGTGATAAAGGGGTTGCCAATCCCTTCATGGTCACTTACGAAAGTGAGATATGATAGAGATAATAAGATAAATATTTTTGGTATTTTTGTTCTATTGATTGAAAATTAAAGATTGCAAAATAAATAGTAAACTAAAATTGTAGATCGGAAACTTATATGATGTAAAGTAGACCCGGGGGCCATAGGTTTCACTAGTTGCTTCTCTGAAGATAGCATATATTAAGGTGGGTGAACAAATTACTGTCGAGCAATTGATAGAAAAGCGCATAGTTATGATGATATCTAGGCATGACCATGAACGCGTCACGTCCGTGTCAAGTAGACCAAAACGATTCTGCATCCACTACTATTACTCCACACATCGACCGCTGTCCAGCATGCATCTAGAGTATTAAGTTCAAAAGAACAGAGTAACGCATTAGGCAAGATGACATGATGTAGAGGGATAAACTCAAGCAATATGATATAAACCCCATCTTTTTATCCTCGATGGGAACAATACAATACGTGCCCTGCTGCCCCTGCTGTCACTGGGAAAGGACACCGCAAGATTGAACCCAAAGCTAAGCACTTCTCCCATTGCAAGAAAGATCAATCTAGTAGGCCAAACCAAACTAATAATTCGAAGAGACTTGCAAAGATATTAAATCACACATATAAGAATTCAGAGAAGAATCAAATATTGTTCATAGATAATCTTAATCATAAACCCACAATTCATCGGATCTCGGCAAACACACCGCAAAAAGAATTACATCGAATAGATCTCCAAGAACATCAAGGAGAACTTTGTATTGAGATCTAAAGAGAGAGAATAAGCCATCTAGCTAATAACTATGGACCCGAAGGTCTGTGGTAAACTACTCACACATCATCGGAGAGGCTATGGCGTTGATGTAGAAGCCCTCCGTGATCGAATCCCCCTCCGGCAGATCGCCGGAAAAGGTCCCAAGATGGGATCTCACCGGTACAGAAGGTTGCGGTGGTGGAGAAGTGGTTTCGTGGCTCCCTTAGATGTTTTCAGGGTATGAGAGTATATATAGGAAAAAGAAGTAGGTCGGTGGAGCTGCGAGGGGCCCACGAGGGTGGGGGCGCGCTTGGCCCCCCTGGGTGTGCCGTCCTACCTCGTGTACGCCTTGCTGCTTCCTTGATGTCCACTCCAAGTCTCCTGGATTGCGTTCGTTCCAAAAAAGATCCTCACGAGGGTATCATTCCGTTTGGATTCCATTTGATATTCCTTTTCTCCGAAACACTAAAATAAGCAAAAAACAACAATTTGCACTGGGCCTTCGGTTAATAGGTTAGTCCCAAAAATAATATAAAAGTGCATAATAAAGCCCATAAACATCCAAAACAGATAATATAATAGCATGGAACAATCAAAAATTATAGATACGTTGGAGACGTATCAAGCATCCCCAAGCTTAATTCCTGCTCGTCCTCGAGTAGGTAAATGATAAAAACAGAATTTTTTGATGTGGAATGCTACCTAACATAATTTTCAATGTATTTATCTTTATTGCGACATGAATGTTTAGATCCGAAATATTCTAGACAGAAGTTTAATATTGACATAAAAATAATAATACTTCAAGCAATGCTAACCAAGCAATCATGTCTTATCAAAATAACATAGCCAAAGAAAGCTTATCCCTACAAAATCATATAGTTTGGCCATGCTTCATTTTCGTCACACAAAATGCTCCCATAATGCACAACCCCGATGACAAGCCAAGCAATTGTTTCATACTTTAGTCTTTTTAAACTTTTTCAACTTTCACGCAATATATGAGCGCAAGCCATGGATATAGCACTAAGAGTGGAATAGAATATGATGATGGAGGTTGTGTGATAGGACAAAAGGGAGAAAGTCTCACATTGACGTGGCTAATCAACGGGCTATGGATATGCCCATCAATTGATGTCAATGCAAGGAGTAGGGATTGCCATGCAATGGATGCACTAGAGCTATAAATATATGAATGCTCAACAAAAGAAACTAAGTGGGTGTGCATCCAACTTGCTTGCTCATGAAGACCTAGGGCATTTTGAGGAAGCCCATTATTGGAACATACAAGCCAAGTTCTATAATGAAAAATTCCCACTAGTATATGAAAGTGACAACATAAGAGACTCTCTATCATGAAGATCATGCTGCTACTTTGAAGCACATGTGTGGAAAAAGGATAGTAACATTTCCCCTTCTCTCTTTTTCTCTCATTTTTTGGGACTCTTTTTTATGGCATTTCTCTTCTTGTTTTTGAAGAACTTTCCTCACATGGGACAATGCTCTAATAATGAAAATCATCACACTTTTATTTACTTTACAACTCAAGAATTACAACTCGATACTTAGAGCAAAATATGACTATGTGAATGCCTCCGGCGGTGTACCGGGATATGCAATGAATCAAGAGTGACATGTAAGAAAAAATTATGAAGGTGGCTTTGCCACAAATACGATGTCAACTACATGATCATGCAAGGCAATATGACAATGATGAAGCGTGTCATAATAGACGAAACGGTGGAAAGTTGCATGGCAATATATCTCGGAATTGCTATGGAAATGCCATAATAGGTAGGTATGGTGGCTGTCTTGAGGAAGATATAAGGAGGCTTATGTGTGATAGAGTGTATCATATCACGGGGTTTGGATGCACCGGCGAAGTTTGCACTAACTCTCAAGGTGAAAAAGGGCAATGCACGGTACCGAAGAGGCTAGCACTGATGGAAGGGTGAGAGTATGTATAATCCATGGACTCAACATTAGTCATAAAGAACTCATATACTTATTGCAAAAATCTACAAGTCATTAAAACCAAGCACTACGTGCATGCTCCTAGGGGGATAGATTGGTAGGAAAATACCATCGCTCGTCCCTGACCGCCACTCCTAAGGAAAGCAATCAAAGAACACCCCATGCTTCAAATTTGTCACACAACTTTTACCATACGTGGATGCTACGGGACTTGCCAACTTCAACACAAGTATTTCTCAATTCCATAATCACTCAAATAGCACAACTCTAATATTACCACCTTTATATCTCAAAAGAACTATCGAGGATCAAACTTCTCATAGCATTAAATGCACTCTATATGAAAGTTATTATTATACCCATCTTTGTAACATCCCAAAATTCTAAATTTTCGAATGTTATAATAAATAAGATAGATTTGACTGATTGTTTGATTGATTGTCTGAAAGTGAGTGAATTCGAAACTTATGAAAGTTAAATGAGAGGGAATAAAAGGACTTTCCCAAACTTTCATATTTGCTTTCTGATCTCCAGGAATTCAAACTCTTTTCAACACAAAACCCTAGAGAGAAGATGACATGACTTCTTCCATTTATTTAAATGACAAGGGTGTTTGAAAAATATTTGAATTTCAGTTGAAAATATTCCAATTCTGAAACTTTATGCGACTCAATGATTTTCACGAGAGAAGATAAAATGACTTCTTCAAATTATATGAAATATGAGTTGGGAGTTTCAAAGAATTAAATTCAAAGCTCTTTTCAATTTATCTTCAATTTGGAATGTTATATATGAGATCATCATGCATATCTTTTTTTTTTGCTTTTTGGTCGATCCTAGAAATTTCACGCAACTCAAGGACCTTCGGAGAGAGTTGGAGATTTCGTTATTTTCATATTTGAGAGTTTTCTCGAATTTGAAAAGAGGATCATTGATTTATTTACTTCATCTTCAATTATTTTTCCGATATCAAAAATATAAAAGAGAGGGAATAATATGACTTTCCAAAATTGAGTAAAAATGAAGATTTAATAAATAGATCAAATTTTGTTTGCCGGAGTTTTATTTGCATTTTATTTGGATAGGGAAAAATGCGCGTTTTTAAAAATTGCATTTTAGGTCCGGAGAAAAGTTCATTTTGTTCGACTCATTTTTAGGAGTCGGCGAAAATTTACTTTAGAATTTTTGGAGCTCGTTTAGATTTTCTTTTCTGTGTTTTTCTGCGCGCGGAAACTATTTAAAAAAAAGAGCAGGCCAGCCGGGCCAAAGGCCCAGCCAGCCGCCGTCGCTCTGGCCGAGTCCCAGCGGGACTTAGGTCGGTTAGCCCCTCCCCTTTCCTTTGTTTCATATTCCTTTTTCCTCTCTTTTTCTTGTCCCCTACCCCAAGTCACCTCTCCCCTCACCTATATAAATACCAACACCCCCCCTCCAACACGTCAAATCAAACCCTCTCCCCACATCAAATCAACCCCAAGCCCCACACCACCCCGCGCCTCCCCAAGCCCTGCACCACCCCGCGCCCCTCACCACCGCCGCCGCCGCCTTAGCCGCGCCGCCCCTCACCACCGCCGCCGCCGCACCTTGCCCACGCCGCCGCCGCCCTACGCCGCCGTTCGCCGGAGCCCCTCGCCGAAACCTCGCCGAGGTAGCCACGCCGCGTCTCTTATTCTTCCTCGGTTCGGTTTTTCTTATATACCGTTCCGATTCTTTTTTTCTCTTCTGATTCGTTTTCTTTCCGGTTCTTTTCTAAACCGTCCCGGTTTTCTAGATCGGTTTTTCGTCCGGTTTTCTTCTCCGAAACCCTAGATCGGATTCGTTTTCTTTTCCGATTTAGTTGCCTTGGACCGTTCGCCGGACCGTTCGTCCTAACGAACGTGATCACCGGATTCTTCTAGGTTAACGACGCCCGTTCGTTTAACCGTTTCTCTTTTTCTTTTCGTCGGATTTATTCCGCGATCGCGATCTCAGATCAGATCTTCATTCTAGTCTTTCTTCTCGCTCGTTTATCGGAATCAGGTGATTCAAGCGCCTGGAGTTTTGTCTCGAAACCGCCGTTCCGTCTAATCAACTTAAACAAGTTTTTGCCCCGGTAAAATTTGACCTAGTTTCAACTTGCTAGAACCGAGTTGTTTTCTTCCGCCGTTTGTTTTCCGCCGTTTGTTCGGTTCGTTCTTTCTTTGCAACCGGAGTTTTTAAGTTGAACTATCTGGTTCGTTCTCTTGTTTGAGTTTTACCTGTGCATTAGATGAGTGCTTATTGTATGCTTGTTGTTTGTCTGCGATAGATCACCCGGATTGCGCCGCTTGTTACTTAGAAACCCTAGGACTCGCGGATCATCAGCAAGGCAAGTAACACTTTGATCATACCTTTTCTACAACCCATGTTTTATTGCATTAGATCAATCCTCACACATTGCATGATTAGGATCTAATTAAACTGTGGGATGGGAAGTAGATGAGGTAGTACCTATCACCTGTATTATTATGAAACCTTTGGGAGTTACTTCTACGTTTGCTTATTATGCCATTCTATGCTAGTAGACGTGGATTGGGTGAGTGATATCCATGACAGTTGTGAGTTGATAATTTTAATGGTTTATCTAAGGTGGCAACTTAAACACACATCTGGGTGGATTGAGGCACCTGATGTCTATCAGGACTTGCCTGTTTTTTTTGGACCGCCACCCAGGCTCAAAGGGATCATAAGATCTTTCAAACTAGAAACTTCCATGTGCAGCCACATGCTACTATGGGCTCTGGCGTAGTTGACTAAGTTGTGCGAACTCTTATGGGGTGGACTAGCAGATGTAGGGGTTGTAGGTGGTACGGTCTACCCCACATGTAAGGTGCTAGCACTTCTGAAAGACTATGTCTCGGTCATCCGTTTCTCAAACACCATGTAGTGCGAGAAAACAAACGGAGGCGATCGAGTCATGTGGGGAAAAGTGCGCAAACCTCTGCAGAGTGTACAAACTAATCATGATTAGCCGTGTCCCCGGTTATGGACAACTTGAGTATCTAGTACTTGAATATCCTGTGAATCTCAACATGTTACTTCTAATTAATGTTGTTGGGTTTTAATTACTTTAATTGGGATTGAGAATGCTGTCAACCATTCTCAATGTTTCACAACCACCATGATAGTTATACAAATTTATTCCTTTGCAGTAGGGAAAAATTGGCTTTACGCAAAAACTGTAACCATAGAGCTTTCCACCAGCCATATATGCATATAGTATAGCTGTTTCATTCCATTGCTCTCTATGTGTTACATTGCCAACATATTCCATGTGCTGACCCATTTTTGGGCTGCAACTTCTTATGTTGCAGACTTTTCAGACGATGAGTAAGGTGCTTTTAGGTTGTGGCCCTATACTCAGTGATGCCGTTGGAGTTGATGGACCCATTTACCTTCCAAGTCTTCCGCTGTTTTCGACACTATATGGCCTTAAGCCATATTTATTGTAATAAGTTCTCTCTGAGACAACGATGTAATAAGTGTGTGATTGCCACTCTGCTATAAATCCTTCGATGTACTGTGTGGTGTCAGCATTACTGATCCAGGGATGACACCTGAGCACAGAGATCAGACTGTTTGAGGTCTGGTCGCTACAATCTTGGATGCCTATCATATTAGGACTAATTTCATAACCAAAGCAAATTACCATGCTGTTCTAAAAGGATCTCAAAATAATTTAAGTGAAGCATGAGAGATCAATAATTTCTATAGAATAAAACCACCATCGTGCTCTAAAAGATATAAGTGAAGCACTAGAGAAAAATTATCTAGCTCAAAAGATATAAGTGAAGCACATAGAGTATTCTAATAAATTCTGATTCATGTGTGTCTCTCCCAAAAGGTGTGTCCAGAAAGGATGATTGTGATAAACTAAAAAGCAAAGACTCAAATCATACAATACGCTCCAAGCAAAACACATATAATGCGGTGAATAAAAATATAGCCTCAAGTAAAGTTATCAATAGATGAAGACGAAAGAGGGGATGCCTTCCGGGGCATCCCCAAGCTTAGGCTGTTGGTTGTCCTTGAATTTTACCTTGGGGTGCCTTGGGCATCCCCAAGCTTAGGCTCTTGCCACTCCTTGTTCCAAAATCCATCAAATCTTTACCCAAAAACTTGAAAACTTCACAACACAAAACTCAACAGAAAATCTCATGAGCTCCGTTCGTATAAGAAAACAAACCACCACTTTAAGGTACTGTAACAAACTCATTCTTTATGTATATTGGTGTTAAACATACTGTATTCCAACTTATCTATGGTTCATACCCCCCGATACTAGCCATAGATTCATCAAAATAAGCAAATAACACACGAAAAACAGAATCTGTCAAAAACAGAACATTCTGTAGTAATATGTAGATTTCGAATACTTCTATAACTCCACAAATCCTGAGAAATTAGGACATCTTAAATAATTTGTATATTGATCTACTGCAGTTGGAATCAGTATTTTATTGCTCTCTGGTTAAAAATGAAAATTATTCTCGTGAGCGCATACTTTCTATTTATTTCAGCAAGATCAAATAACAGTCATCCAAGAAGATCATAAAGGCTTTACTTGGCACAAACACTAATTAAAACATAAAAAACACAATCATGACATACGATAGATGATTTATTTATTACTAAAGAGGAACAAAAAACAAGGAACAAAAATAAAATTGGGTTGCCTCCCAACGAGCGCTATCGTTTAACGCCCCTAGCTAGGCATAAAAGCAAGAATAGATCTAGGTATTATCATCTTTGGTATGCAATCCTTATGTGGCTCTCGTAATAGATTCATAAGGTAATTTAATTTTCTTTCTAGGAAAGTGTTCCATGCCTTTCCTTAACGAAAATTGGAATCTAATATTTCCTTCTTTCATGTCAATAATTGCACCAATCATTCTAAGGAAAGGTCTACCAAGAATAATAGGACATGTTGGATTGCAATATATATCAAGAACAATGAAATCTACGGGCACATAATTCCTATTTGAAACAATAAGAACATCATTGATCCTTCCCATAGGTTTCTTAATAGTGGAATCCGTGAGATGCAAATTTAAAGAACAATCATCAAATTCATGGAAACCTAACACATCAAACAAAGTTTTTGGAATCGTGGAAACACTAGCACCCAAATCACATAAAACATAGCATTCATAATCTTTAATCTTAATTTTAATAGTAGGTTCCCACTCATCATAAAGTTCCCTAGGAATAAAAACTTCTAGTTCAAGCTTTTCTTGATGGGATTGCATCAAAGCATTAACGATGTGTTTAGTAAAAGCTTTGTTTTGATCATAAGCATGAGGAGAATTTAGCACAGATTGCAACAAGGAAATACAATCTATCAAAGAGCAATTATCATAATTAAATTCCTTGAAATCCAAAATAGTGGGTTCATTGCTATGTAAAGTTTTGACCTCTTCAATCCCACTTTTACCAATTTTTGCATCAAGATCTAAAAACTCTGAATCATTGGGACGCCTTCTAACTAAAGTTGACTCATCTCCAGTCCCATCTTTATTAAGATTCATATTGGCAAACAATGATTTAATAGGAGACACACCAATCACTTTTACATCTTCATCATTATTATGATGAAAACTAGAAGAACACGCCTTCACAAAGCAATCCTTTTTAGCATGCATCCTAGCGGTTCTTTCTTTGCACTCATCAATGGAAATTATCATGGCTTTGAGGGACTCATGGATATCATGCTTAGGTGGAATAGATCTAAGTTTTAAAGAATCAACATTAAGAGAAATTATATCCACGTTCCTAGCCAACTCATCAATCTTAAGCAATTTTTCTTCAAGCAAAGCATTGAAATTCTTTTGCGATTTCATAAATTCTTTAACACTAGTCTCAAAATCAAAGGGCATCTTATTAAAATTTCCATAAGAATTGTTGTAGGAGTTACCATAATTATTAGAGGAATTACTAGGAAACGGCCTAGAATTAAAATTTCCTTTATACGCGTTGTTACCAAAATTGTTCCTACCAACAAAATTCACATCCATAGATTAATTATTATTCTCAATCAAAGTGGACAAAGGCATATCATTAGGATCAGAAGAAGCACTCTTATTATCAAACAATTTCATAAGTTCATCCATCTTTCCACTCAAAACATTAATCTCTTCTATCGCATGAACATTTTTATTAGTAGATCTTTCGGTGTGCCATTGAGAATAATTAACCATAATATTATCTAGGAGTTTAGTGGCTTCTCCTAAAGTGGTTTCCATAAAAGTGCCTCCTGCGGACGAATCTAAAAGATTTCTAGAAGCAAAATTCAATCCAACATAATTTTTTTGTATAATCATCCATAAATTCAAACCATGTGTAGGGCAATTATGTATCATTAATTTCATCCTCTCCCAATCTTGTGCAACATGCTCATGATCAAGTTGCTTAAAGTTCACAATATCATTTCTAAGAGAGATGATCTTAGCGAGAGGAAAATACTTAGAGATAAAAGCATCTTTGCACTTATTCCATGAATCGATACTATTTTTAGGCAAAGAAGAGAACGAAGTTTTAGCACGATATCTAAGTGAAAACGGAAATAGCTTCAGTTTAATAATATCATTATCCACATCTTTCTTCTTTTGCATATCACATAAATCAACAAAGCTGTTTAGATGGGTAGCAGCATCTTCACTAGGAAGGCCAGCAATTTGATCTTTCATGACAAGATTCAGCAAAGCGGTATTAATTCCACAAGATTCAGCATCGGTAAGAGGAGCAATCGGAGTGGTAATAAAATCATTATTCTTGGTATAGGAAAATTCACATAATTTAGTATTATCTTTAGCCATCGTGACAAACAATCAATCCAACAAACAATCGCACAAGAGGAAAACAAAAATAGACAGACGGAAAAAGGGCGAGCAGAAAAGAGGCGAATAAAACAGCGAGGGTGAAGTGGGGGAGAGGAAAATGAGAGGCAAATGGAAAATAATGTAATGCGAGGGATAAGATTTTGTGATGGGTACTTGGTATGTCTTCACTTGGCGTAGATCTCCCCGTCAACGGCGCCAGAAATCCTTCTTGCTACCTCTTGAGCATGCGTTGGTTTTCCCTTGAAGAGGAAAGGGTGATGCAGCAAAGTAGTGTAAGTATTTCCCTCAGTTTTTGAGAACCAAGGTATCTATCCAGTAGGAGACTACACACAAGTCACCTAGTACCTGCGCAAACAAACAAGAACCTCGCAACCAACGCGATAAATGGGTTGTCAATCCCTTCACAGTCACTTACGAAAGTGAGATCTGATAGAGATAATAAGATAAATATTTTTGGTATTTTTGTTGTATAGATTGAAAAGTAAAGATTGCAAAATAAATAGTAAACTAAAATTGTAGATCAGACACTTATATGATGTAAAATAGACCCGGGGGCCATATGTTTCACTAGTGGCTTCTCTCAAGATAGCATATATTAAGGTGGGTGAACAAATTACTACCGAGCAATTGATTGAAAAGTGCATAGTTATGATGATATCTAGGCATGATCATGAACATAGGCATCACGTCTGTGTCAAGTAGACCGAAACGATTCTGCATCTACTACTATTACTCCACACATCGACCGCTATCCAGCATGCATCTAGAGTATTAAGTTCAAAAGAACAAAGTAACGCATTAGGCAAGATGACATGATGTAGAGGGATAAACTCACGCAATATGATATAAACCCCATCTTTTATCCTCGATGGAAATAATACAATACGTGCCTTGCTGCCCCTGCTATCAGTAGAAAAGGACACCACAAGATTGAACCCAGAGCTAAGCACTTCTCCCATTGCAAGAAAGATCAATCTAGTAGGCCAAACCAAACTGATAATGCGAAGAGACTTGCAAAGATATCAAATCATGCATATAAGAATTCAGAGAAGAATCAAATATTGTTCATAGATAATCTTAATCATAAACCCACAATTCATCGGATCTCGGCAAACACACCACAAAAAGAATTACATCGAATAGATCTCCAAGAACATCAAGGAGAACTTTGTATTGAGAGCCAAAGAGAGAGAAGAAACCATCTAGCTAATAACTATGGACCCGAAGGTCTGTGGTAAACTACTCACACATCATCGGAGAGGCTATGGTGTTGATGTAGAAGCCCTCCGTGATCGAGTCCCCCTCCGGCAGATCGTCGAAAAAGGTCCGCAGATGGGATCTCACGGGTACAGAAGGTTGCGGCGGTGGAAAAGTGGTATCGTGGCTCCCGTGGATGTTTTCAGGGTATGAGAGTATATATAGGTGAAAGGAGTAGGTTGGTGGAGCTGCGAGGGGCCCACAAGGGTGGGGGGCGTGCCACCCTACCTCGTGTCTGCCTCGCTGCTTCCTTAACGTCCACTCCAAGTCTCCTGGATTGCGTTTGTTCCAAAAAAAAATCCTTGCGAAGGTTTCATTTCATTTGGATTCTGTTTGATATTCCTTTTCTATGAAACACAGAAATAGGAAAAAAACAGCAATTTGCACTGGGCCTTCGGTTAATAGGTTAGTCCCAAAAGTAATATAAAAGTGCATAATAAAGCCCATAAACATCCAAATAGATAATATAATAGCATGGAACAATCAAGAATTATAGATACGTTGGAGACGTATCTGTTCCCTATGGTATTTTCTTCGCCCAATATTTTTTATATATTCCAAAATAATTCTCTCTAAATTTTTAGGACTGTTGGAGTTGTGCAGATTAGGTCTCTCAGATTTGCTTTCCAATCCAGAATTCCAGGTGTCGGCATTCTCCCTCTTCGTGTAAACATTGTAAAATAAGAGAGAAAAGGCATAAGTATTGTACCATAATAGGTAATAACAACCCATAATGCAACAAATATCAATACAAAACATGATGCAAAATGGTCGTATCACGACCTACCCCCCAGGTTGCGCCACATGTCCATGTGGTGCCCTAGTAGCTTGTTTGGAAGTCTCTCGAAGCTTCTAGGGTCATCCTTGGTCTAGAAAAAACCGTCAAAAAATGGCATAGTATTTAGACCTTCCTAAATATTGATTTCCAGTGAAATAAAAAAGCAGAAAACAGGAACTGACACTAGGCACTAAATTAATAAGTTAGTCTATAAAAATAATTATAATGCCATAAAAACATATAGAAAGTTATATATGATAGCATGAAACAATGGATCAAAAATTATAGATATGTTTTGAGACGTATCAATCACTGTGCTAGTTTCCTCGTTACTAGTTTTGTTCTCTTTGCTCATTCATGTGTTTCGGCATCCCTGCGAGCAAGTCACAATGTGTCTGCCTAGAAGATAATGGATATCGTCACACTGAGAGGAACCTAAGAATATCGCTCCATCGTCGGAGGAGCAAATCTCAGTCTCGAGCTATCTGGTCCCTTATCATACGTTGTAAGTTGTCATTATGATCACCCTGTTATGGTTGACGTTTAATGAACCCCAAAGGGCATTGTCCAGTATGAAGTGACTCGGTACTCTCATGGTCTAAGGAATCATGCATATGTTAACTTCTGTGTGTTATAAACTATAAACGTGTGACGGAAGGATGTTGGGGATCGTTGCAGAAATTAAAAAATTTCTACGCATCTCCAAGATCAATCTATGGAGAGACTAGCAATGAGAGAGAGGGGAGTGCATCTTCATACCCTTGAAGATCGTGATGCGGAAGCGTTACAAGAATGCGGATGGAGTCGTACTTGCAACGATTCAGATCGCGGTTGATTCCGATCAAAGTGCCAAACAACGGCCTCCGCGTTCAACACACGTACAGCCCGGAGACATCTCCTCCTTCTTGATCTAGCAAGGGGGGAGGAGAAGTTTGGGAAGAGCTCCGGCATCATGACGGCGTGGTGGTGGAGCTTGCAGTTCTCTGGCAGGGCTTCGCCAAGCTCAACGGATGAGGAGGGGATGTTGGAGAGGGGGAGGGCTGCGCCTTGGATGTGGTGCTGCTGCCCTCCCTCCACCCCTCTATTTATAGGGCGAAGGGGGAAGGGGGCCGGCACCTCTAGATGATATCTAGAGGGGGCGGCGGCCAAGGGGAGGGGGCTTGTCTCCCAAGCCAAGGGGGCGCCCCCTTTAGGGTTCCCCCCAACCCTAGGCGCATGGGCCCTAGGGGGGGATGGCGCCCAGCCCACTTAGGGGCTGGTTCCCTTACACATACAACCCATAGGGCCCTCCGGGGCAGGTGGACCCTCCCGGTGGACCCCCGAAACCCCTTCGATGATCCCGGTACAATACCGATAAACTCCCGAACACTTCCGGTGACCGTATGATGACTTCCCATATATAAATCTTCACCTCCGGACCATTCCAGAACTCCTCATGACGTCCGGGATCTCATCTGGGACTCCGAACAACATTCGGTAACTGCATACTATTTCCCATAACAATTCTAGCATCACCGAACCTTAAGTGTGTAGACCCTACGGGTTCGGGAATCATGCAGACATGACCGAGACATCTCTCCGGCCAATAACCAACAGAGGGATCTGCATACCCATGTTGGTTCCCACATGTTCCACAATGATCTCATCGGATGAACCACGATGTCGGGGATTCAATCAATCCCGTATACAATTCCCTTTGTCTACCGGTATGATACTTGCCCGAGATTCGATCATCGGTATCCCTATACCTTGTTCAATCTCGTTACCGACAAGTCTCTTTACTCATTATGCAACACATCATCTAGTGAGCAACTCCTTGCTCACATTGAGCTCATTATGATGATGTCTTACCGAGTGGGCCCAGAGACACCTCTCCGTCACACGTAGTGACAAATTCCAGTCTCGATTCGTGCCAACTCAACAGACACTTTCAGAGATACCCGTAGTGTGCCTTTATAGCCACCCAGTTACATTGTGATGTTTGGCACACCCAAAGCATTCCTACGGTATCCGGGAGTTGCACAATCTCATGATCTAAGGAAATGATACTTGACATTAGAAAAGCTTTAGCAGACGAACTACACAATCTTGTGCTATGCTTTGGATTGGGTCTTGTCCATCACATCATTCTCCTAATGATGTGATCCCGTTATCAACGACATCCAATCTCCATGGTCAGGAAACCATAACCATCCATTGATCAATGAGCTAGTCAACTAGAGGCTCACTAGGGACATGTTGTGGTCTATATATTCACACTTGTATTACGATTTCCGGATAACAAACTTATACTATGAACAAGAGACATTATCATGAACAAGGAAATATAATAATAACCATTTTATTATTGCCTCTAGGGCATATTTCCAACAGTCTCCCACTTGCACTAGAGTCAATAATCTAGTTACATTGTGATGAATCGAACACCCATAGAGTTCTGGTGTTGATCATGTTTTGCTTGTGGAAGAGGTTTAGTCAATGGATCTGCGACATTCAGGTTCGTATGCACTTTACAAATATCTATGTCTCCATCTTGAACATTTTCACGAATGGAGTTGAGGCGATGCTTGATATGCCTGGTCTTCTTGTGAAACCTAGGCTCCTTGGCCAGGGCAATAGCTCCAGTGTTGTCACAGAAGAGAGCCATCGGGCCCGGCGCATTGGGAATAACTCCTAGGTCGGTAATGAACTCCTTCATCCAGATTGCCTCATGTGCTGCCTCCGAGGCTGCCATGTACTCCGCTTCACATGTATATCAGCCACGATGCTTTGCTTGCAACTACACCAGCTGACATCCCCACCATTCAAAATATACACGTATCCGGTTTGTGACTTGGAGTCATCCAGATCTGTGTCGAAGCTAGCATCGACGTAACCCTTTACGACGAGCCCTTCGTCACCTCCATAAACGAGAAACATATCCTTAGTCCTTTTCAGGTACTTCAGGATATTCTTGACCGCTGTCCAGTGTTCCATGCCGGGATTACTTTGGTACCTTCCTACCAAACTTACGGCAAGGTTTACATCAGGTCTAGTACACAGCATGGCATACATAATAGACCCTATGGCTGATGCATAGTGGATGACACTCATCTTTTCTCTATCTTCTGTCGTGGTCGGGCATTGAACCATGCTCAATCTCACACCTTGCAATACAGGCAAGAACCCCTACTTGGACTGATCCATATTGAACTTCTTCAATATCTTGTCAAGGTTATGTGCTTTGTGAAAGACCAATGAGGCATCTCGATCTATCTCTATAGATCTTGATGCCTAATATATAAGCAGCTTCTCCAAGGTCCTTCATTGAAAAGCACTTATTGAAGTAGGCCTTTATGCTTTCAGAGAGTTCTATATCATTTCCCATCAATAGTATGTCATCCACATATAATATGAGAAATGCTACAGAGCTCCCACTCACTTTCTTGTAAACACGGGCTTCTCCATAAATCTGCGTAAACCCAAACGCTTTGATCATCTCATGAAAGCGAATGTTCCAATTCCGAGATGCTTGCACCATCCCATAGATTGAGCGTTGGAGCTTGCATACCTTGTCAGCATTCTTAGGATCGACAAAACCTTCTGGCTGCATCATATACAATTCTTCCTTAAGGAAACAATTAAGGAATGCTGTTTTGACGTCCATTTGCCATATCTCATAATCATAGAATGCGACAATTGCTAACATGATTCAGACGGACTTCAGCTTCGCTACGGGAGAAGGTCTCATCATAGTCAACCCCTTGAACTTTTCGATAACCCTTAGCGACAAGCCGAGCTTTATAGATGGTCACATTGCCTACCGCGCCTATCTTCTTCTTAAAGATCCATTTATTTTCTATGGATCCCCGATCATAGGGCAAGTTTCTCAAAGTCCATACTTTGTTTTCATACATGGATCCTATCTCGGATTTCATGGCTTCAAGCCATTTGTTGGAATCTGGGCCCGCCATCGCTTCTTCATAGTTCGAAGGTTCACCATTGTCTAACAACATTATTTCTAGGACAAGGTTGCCATACCATTCTGGCGTGGAACGTGTCCTTGTGGACCTACAAAGTTCAGTAGTAACTTGATCCAAAGTTCCTTGATCATCATCATTAACTTCCTCTCTAGTCGGTGCAGGCACCAGAGAAACATTTTCTTGAGCTGCGCTACTTTCCGGTTCAAGAGGCGGCACCTCATCAATTTCTACTTTCCTCACACTTATTTCTTTCGAGAGAAACTCTTTCTCTAGAAAGGATACATTCTTGGCAACAAAGATCTTGCCTTCAGATCTGAGGTAGAAGGTATACCCAATAGTTTCCTTAGGGTATCATATGAAGACGCATTTTTCCGACTTGGGTTCGAGCTTTTCATGTTGAAGTTTCTTGACATACGCATCACATCCCCAAACTTTCAGAAACGATAGCTTAAGTTTCTTCCCAAATCATAATTCATACGGTGTCGTCTCAACGGATTTCAACGGAGCCCTATGTAAAGTGAATGCGGCAGTCTCTAAAGCATAACCCCAAAATGATAGCGGTAGATCGGTAAGAGACATCATATATCGCACCATATCTAATAGAGTGCGATTACAACGTTTGGACACACCATTACGCTGAGGTGTTCCAGGAAGCGTGAGTTCTGAAACAATTCCACATTTCCTTAAGTGCGTGCCAAATTCGTGACTCAAATATTCCCCTCCATGATCTGATCGTAAGAACTTTATTTTCCTGTCACGTTGATTATCAGCCTCAGTCTGAAATTCCTTGAACTTTTCAAAGGTCTCAGACTTGTGTTTCATTAAGTAGACATACCCATATCTACTCAAGTCATCAGTGAGGGTGAGAACATAATGATAACCACTGCGAGCCTCAACGCTCATTGGACCGCACACATCAGTATGTGTGATTTCCAATAAGTTGGTTGCTCGCTCCATTGTTCCGGAGAATGGAGTCTTGGTCATTTTGCCCATGAGGCATGGTTCGCACGTGTCAAATGATTCATAATTAAGAGACTCCAAAAGTCCATCTGCATGGAGCTTCTTCATGCGTTTGACACCAATGTGACCAAGGCGGCAGTGCCACACGTATGTGGGACTACATTATCAACCTTACATCTTTTGGCATTCACACTATGAATATGTGTAACATCACATTCGAGATTCAATAAGAATAAACCACTGACCAGCGGGGCATGACCATAAAACATATCTCTCATATAAATAGAAAAACCATTATTCTCATATTTAAATGAGTAGCCATCTCGCATTAAACGAGATCCAGATACAATGTTCATGCTCAAAGCTGGCACTAAATAACAATTATTGAGGTTTAAAACTAATCCCGTAGGTAAATGTAGAGGTAGTGTGCCGATGGGGATCACATCGACCTTGGAACCATTCTCGACGCGCATCGTCACCTCGTCCTTTGCCAGTCTCCGCTTATTCCGCAGCTCATGTTTTGAGTTACAAATATGAGCAACCGCATCGGTATCAAATACCCAGGAGCTACTACAAGTGCTGGTAAGGTACACATCAATAACATGTATATCATATATACCTTTCGTATTGTCGGCCTTCTTGTCCACTAAGTACTTGGGGCAGTTCCGCTTCCAGTGACCGTTTCCCTTGCAATAAAAGCACTGAGTCTCAGGCTTGGGCCCATGATTTGGCTTCTTCCCAGCAACTGTCTTACCGGGCGCGGCAACTCCCTTGCCGTCCTTCTTGAAGTTCTTCTTACCCTTTCCTTTCTTGAAACTAGTGGTTTTATTGACCATCAACACTTGATGTTCCCTTTTGATCTCCACCTCCGTTGATTTCAGCAGTGAATATACCTCAGGAATGGTTTTCTCCATCCCCTGCATATTGAAATTCATCACAAAGCTCTTGTATCTAGGTGGGAGCGACTGAAGGATTCTGTCAATGACTGCGTCATCCGGGAGATTAACTCCCAGCCGAGACAAGCGGTTGTGCAAACTAGACATTTTGAGTATGTGCTCGCTGACAAAACTATTCTCCTCCATCTTACAACTGTTGGAAATATGCCCTAGAGGCAATAATAAAATGGTTATTATTGTATTTCCTTGTTCATGATAATTGTCTATTATTCATGCTATAATTGTATTAACCGGAAACTGTAATACATGTGTGAATACATAGACCACAACATGTCCCTAGTAAGCATCTAGTTGACTAGCTTGTTGATTAATAGATGGTTACGGTTTCCTGACCATGGACATTGGATGTCGTTGATAACGGGATCACATCATTAGGAGAATGATGTGATGGACAATACCCAATCCTAAGCCTAGCACAAGATCGTGTAGTTCGTATGCTAAAGCTTTTCTAATGTCAAGTATCATTTCCTTAGACCATGAGATTGTGCAACTCCCGGATACTGTAGGAATGCTTTGGGTGTACCAAACGTCACAACATAGGAATGCTTTGGGAATGCTTTTCTAATGTTAGCAGTTACTGCATTATTTATGAAATCTTGCAGATAGGATGTAAAAACATTGTTTCCTCGACATTTTTCTTGAGGAAAGGTTGTATGTGATACAACCAGAAGGTTTTGTCAATCCTGAAAGATGCTAACAAGTATGCAAAGCTCCAGCAATCTTTCTAAGGACTGGAGTAAACATCTCGGAGTTGGAATGTACGCTTTGATGAGATGATCAAAGATTTTGGGTTTATACAAAGTTTATGAGAAACTTGTATTTCCAAAGAAGTGAGTGGGAGCACTATAGAATTTTTGATGAGTATATGTTGTTAACATATTATTGATCAGAAATGATGTAGAATTTCTGGAAAGCATGCAGTGTTATTTGAAAAGTGTTTTTCAATGGAAAATCTGGATTAAGCTACTTGAACATTGAGCATCAAGATCTATAAGGATAGATCAAAAATGCTTAATAGTACTTTCGAATGAACACATATCGTGACAAGATTTTGAAGGAGTTCAAAATAGATCAGCAAAGAAGGAGTTCTTAGCTGTGTTACAAGGTGTGAATATTGAGTAAGACTCAAGACCTGACCACGGCAGAAGAGAGAGAAAGGATGAAGGTCGTCCCCTATGCTTTAGACGTAGGCTCTACAATATGCTATGCTGTGTACCGCACCTGAGGTGTGCCTTGCCATGAGTCAGTCAAGGGGTACAAGAGTGATCCAGGAATGGATCACACGACAACGGTCGAACTTATCCTTAGTAACTAGTGGACTAAGGAATTTTCTCGATTATGGAGGTGGTAAAAGAGTTCGTCGTAAAGGGTTACATCGATGCAAACTTTAACACTAATCCGGATGACTCTGAGTAGTAAACCGGATTCATATAGTAGAACAGTTATTTGGAATAGCTCCAAGTAGCGCGTGCTAGCTGCATCTACAAGATGACATAGAGATTTGTAAAGCACACATGGGTCTGAAAGGTCCAGACTCATTGACTAATAAACCTCTCTCACAAGCAAGATATGAACGAACCCCATGGGTGTTGGATTCATTGCAATCACATACTGATGTGAACTAGATTATTGACTCTAGTGCAAGTGGGAGACTATTGGAAATATGCCCTAGAGGCAATAATAAAATGGTTATTATTGTATTTCCTTGTTCATGATAATTGTCTATTGTTCATGCTATAATTGTATTAACTGGGAACCGTAATACATGTGTGAATACATAGACCACAACATGTCCCTAGTAAGCCTCTAGTTGACTAGCTCGTTGATCAATAGATGGTTACGGTTTCCTGACCATGGACATTGGATGTCGTTGATAACGGGATCACATCATTAGGAGAATGATGTGATGGACAAGACCCAATCCTAAGCCTAGCACAAGATCGTGTAGTTCGTATGCTAAAGCTTTTCTATTGTCAAGTATCATTTCCTTAGACCATGAGATTGTGCAACTCCCGGATACGGTAGGAATGCTTTGGGTGTACCAAACGTCATAATGTAGGAATGCTTTGGGAATGCTTTTCTAATGTTAGTAGTTACTGCATTATTTATGAAATCTTACAGATAGGATGTAAAAAACATTGTTTCCTCAACATTTTTCTTGAGGAAAGGTTGTATGTGATACAACCAGAAGGTTTTGTCAATCCTGAAAGATGTTGACAAGTATGCAAAGCTCCAACAATCCTTCTAAGGACTGGAGTAAGCATCTCGGAGTTGGAATGTACGCTTTGATGAGATGATCAAAGACTTTGGGTTTATACCAAGTTTATGAGAAACTTGTATTTCCAAAGAAGTGAGTGGGAGCATTATAGAATTTTTGATGAGTATATGTTGTTAACATATTGTTGATCAGAAATGATGTAGAATTTCTGGAAAGCATGCAGTGTTATTTGAAAAGTGTTTTTCAATGGAAAATCTGGATTAAGCTACTTGAACATTGAGCATCAAGATCTATAAGGATAGATCAAAAACGCTTAATAGTACTTTCGAATGAATACATACCATGACAAGATTTTGAAGGAGTTCAAAATAGATCAGCAAAGAAGGAGTTCTTAGCTGTGTTACAAGGTGTGAATATCGAGTAAGACTCAAGACCTGACCACGGCAGAAGAGAGAGAAAGGACGAAGGTCGTCCCCTATGCTTTAGACGTAGGCTCTACAGTATGCTATGCTGTGTACCGCACCTGAAGTGTGCCTTGCCATGAGTTAGTCAAGGGGTACAAGAGTGATCCAGGAATGGATCACACGACAATGGTCGAACTTATCCTTAGTAACTAGTGGACTAAGGAATTTTCTCGATTATGGAGGTGGTAAAAGAGTTCGTCGTAAAGGGTTACGTCGATGCAAACTTTGACACTAATCCGGATGACTCTGAGTAGTAAACCGGATTCATATAGTAGAACAGTTATTTGGAATAGCTCCAAGTAGCGCGTGGTAGCTGCATCTACAAGATGACATAGAGATTTGTAAAGCACACATGGATCTGAAAGGTTCAGACTCATTGACTAATAAACCTCTCTCACAAGCAAGATATGAACAAACCCCATTGGTGTTGGATTCATTGCAATCACATACTGTTGTGAACTAGATTATTGACTCTAGTGCAAGTGGGAGACTGTTGGAAATATGCCCTACATGCAATAATAAAATGGTTATTATTGTATTTCCTTGTTCATGATAATTGTCTATTGTTCATGCTATAATTGTATTAACTAGAAACCGTAATACATGTGTGAATACATAGACCACAACATGTCCCTAGTAAGCCTCTAGTTGACTAGCTCGTTGATCAATAGATGGTTACGGTTTCCTGACCTTGGACATTGGATGTCGTTGATAACGGGATCACATCATTAGGAGAATGATGTGATGGACAAGACCCAATCCTAAGCCTAGCACAAGATCGTGTAGTTCGTATGCTAAAGCTTTTCTAATGTCAAGTATCATTTCCTTAGACCATGAGATTGTGCAACTCCCGGATACCGTAGGAATGCTTTGGGTGTACCAAACGTCACAACATAACTGGGTGGCTATAAAGGTACACTACGGGTATATCCGAAAGTGTCTGTTGGGTTGGCACGAATCGAGACTGGGATTTTTCACTCCGTGTAATGGAGAGATATCTCTGGGCCCACTCGGTAGGACATCATCATAATGTGCACAATGTGACCAAGGAGTTGATCATGGGATGATGTGTTACGGAACGAGTAAAGAGACTTGCCGGTAACGAGATTGAACAAGGTATCGGGATACCGATGATCGAATCTCGGGCAAGTATCATACCAGTAGACAAAGGGAATTGTATACGAGATTGATTGAATCCTTGACATCGTGGTTCGTCCGATGAGATCATCGTGGAACATGTGGGAGCCAACATGGGTATCCAGATCCCGTTGTTGGTTATTGACCAGAGAGATGTCTCGGTCATGTCTGCATGATTCCCGAGCCCGTAGGGTCTACACACATAAGGTTCGATGATGCTAGGGTTATAGGGAAGGTATGTACGTGGTTACCGAATGTTGTTCGGAGTCCCGGATGAGATCCCGGACGTCACGAGGAGTTCTGGAATGGTCCGGATGAGAAGATTGATATATTGGACGAAGGGTTTTGGAGTCCGGAAGTGTTCCGGAGGTACCGGGTGATGACCAGCATGACCGAAAGGTATTTCGGGAGCCCCGACAAGTGTTGGGGGGCTTCAAGGGTCAAGGGAAGGGGGCAAACCAGCCCACTAAGGGGCTGTGCGCCCCCCTCACCTAATCCCATGTGACAAGCTGGTTTGGGGCGCCCCATCTAGGGTTCCCACCTCCTGGCTTGGGGGCCAAGTCACCCAAGGGGGAGATCCCATCTGCCCTGGCCGCCGCCCCCCTAGGGGAAACCCTGGGGCGCCTCCCCTCCCCCTTACCCCTATATATAGTGGAGGTTTTGGGGCTGCCCAACTCATGAGTCTCTCTCTCCCAAGGCGCAGCCCTACCTCTCTCCCTCCTCGTCTCTCGTAGTGCTTGGCGAAGCCCTGCAGGAGTACCATGCTTCTCCACCACCACCACGCCGTCGTGCTGCTGCTGGACGGAGTCTTCCTCAACCTCTCCCTCTCTCCTTGCAGGATCAAGGCGCGGGAGACGTCATCGGGCTGTACGTGTGTTGAACGCGGAGGCGCCATTGTTCGGCGCTTAGATCGGAATCAACCGTGATTTGAATCGCTGCGTGTACGACTCCACCAACCGCATTCTTGCAACGCTTCCGCTTAGCGATCTTCAAGGGTATGAAGATGCACTCCCTCTCTCTCGTTGCTAGTATCTCCTCGATTGATCTTGGTGACACGTTGGAAATTTTTGTATTATTGCTACGACCCCCAATAGTGGCATCATGTGGTAGGTCTATGCGTAGATTCTATGCACGAGTAGAACACAAAGCAGTTGTGGGCGATGATTTGTTCAATTTGCTTACTGTTACTAGTCTTATCTTGATCCGGCGACATTGTGGGATGAAGCGGCCCGGACCGACCTTACACGTACACTTACGTGAGACAGGTTCCACCGATTGACATGCACTTGATGCATAAGGTGGATGGCGGGTGTCTGTCTCTCCCACTTTAGTCGGATCGGATTCGATGAAAAGGGTCCTTATGAAGGGTAAATAGCAATTAGCATATCATCGTTGTGGTTTTGCGTAGGTAAGAAACGTTCTTGCTAGAAACCCATAGCAGCCACGTAAAACATGCAACAACAATTAGAGGACGTCTAACTTGTTTTTGCAGGGTATGCTATGTGATGTGATATGGCCAAAAGGATGTGATGAATGATATATGTGATGTATCAGATTGATCGTGTTCTTGTAATAGGAATCACGACTTGCATGTCGATGAGTATGACAACCGACTAGAGCCATAGGAGTTGTCTTAATTTATTTATGACCTGCGTGTCAATGAAAACGCCATGTAATTACTTTACTTTATTGCTAACCATTAGCCATAGTAGTAGAAGTAATAGTTGGCGAGGAAACTTCATGAAGACACGATGATGGAGATCATGATGATGGAGATCATGGTGTCATGCCGGTGACGATGGTGTTCATGCCGCGCCTCGAAGATGGAGATCAAAGGCGCAAGATGATATTGGCCATATCATGTCACTTTATGATTTGCATGTGATGTTTGTCATGTTTACATCTTAATTGCTTAGAACAACGGTGGCATAAATAAGATGATCCCTCGCAGTAATTTCAAGAAAGTGTTCCCCCTAACTGTGCACCGTTGCTAAGGTTCGTTGTTCCGAAGCACCACGTGATGATCTGGTGTGATAGGTTCTAACGTTCGCATACAACGGGTGTAAGCTAGATTTACACACGCAATACAATTAGGTTAACTTGACGAGCCTAGCATGTACAAACATGGCCTCGGAACACGGAAGACCAAAAGGTCGAACATGAGTCGTATAGTGGATACGATCAACATGAAGATGTTCACCGATGATGACTAGTCCGTCTCACGTGATGATCAGACACGACCTAGTTGACTCGGATCATGTATCACTTAGATGATTAGAGGGATGTCTATCTAAGTGTGAGTTCATTGAATAATTTGATTAGATGAACTTAATTATCATGAACATAGTCAAAAGGTCCTTGCAAATTATTTTGTAGCTCACGCTTTGGTTCTACTGTTTTAGATATGTTCCTAGAGAAAATTAGTTGAGAGTTGACAATAGCAATTATGCGGACTGGGTCCGTGAACTGAGGATTGTCCTCATTGCTGCACAGAAGGGTTATGTCCTTAATGCACCGCTCAGTGTGTTGAACCTCGAGCATCGTCTGTAGATGTTGGGAAACATCTGACATACACGTTTTGATGACTACGTGATAGTTCAGTATGTAATACTAACGGTTTAGAACTGTGGCACCAAAGACGTTTTTGAAACGTCGCAGAACATATGAGATGTTCCAAAGACTGAAATTGGAATTTCAGACTAGTGCCCACGTCAAGAGGTATGAGACCTCTGACAAGTTTCTTAAGCCTGCAAACTAAGGGAGAAAAACTCAATCGTTGAGCATGTGCTCAGATTGTCTGAGTACTAAAATCACTTGAATCGAGTGGGAGTTAATCTTCCAGATGAGATAGTGATGGTTCTCCATAGTCACTGCCACCAAGCTATTGGAGCTTCGTGATGAACTATAACATATCAGGGATAGACATGATGATCCTTGAGCAACTCGCGTTGTTTGTCACCGCGAAAGTAGAAATCAAGTAGGAGCATCAATTGTTGATGGTTAAACCACTAGTTTCAAGAAGGGCAAGGGAAAGAAGGGATACTTCATGAGATGGCAAATCAGTTGCTCCTCTAGTGAAGAAACCCAAGGTTGAACCAAACCCGAGATTAAGTGCTTCTATAATGAGGGGAACGGTCATTGAAGCAGAACTACCCTAGATACTTGGTAGATGAGAAGGCTGGCAATGTCGATAGAAGTATTTTGGATATACGTCATATTATTGTGTACTTTACTAGTACTCCTAGTAGCACCAGGGTAATAAATACCGGTTCGGTTGCTAAGTGTTAGTAACTCGAAATAAAAGGCTGCGGAGACTAGCTAAAGGTGAGATGACGATATGTGTTGGAAGTGTTTCCAAGGTTGATGTGATCAAACATCACACGCTCCCTCTACCATCGTGATTGGTGTTAAACTGAAATAATTGTTATTTGGTGTTTGCGCTGAGCATAGACATGATTGGATTATGTTTATCGCCACACGGTTATTCATTTAAGGATAATAATGGTTACTCTGTTTATTTGAATAATACCTTCAATGGTCTTGCACCTAAAATGAATGGTTTATTAAATGTCGATCGTAGTGATACACATGTTCATGCCAAAAGATATAAGATAGTAATGATAGTACCCCATACTTGTGGCACTGCCATTTGAGTCATGTTGGTATAAAACGCATGAAGAAGCTCCATGTTGATGGATCTTTGGACTCACTCATTTTTGAAAAGATTGAGACATGCGGACCATGTCTATTGGTAGATATGCATGAAGAAACTCCATGCAGATGGATCGTTTGGACTCACTTGATTTTGAATCACTTGAGACATGCAAATCATACCACATGGGCAAGATGACTGAAAGGCCTCGTTTTCAGTAAGATGGAACAAGAAATCAACTTGTTGGAAGTAATACATTTTGATGTGTGCAGTCCAATGAGTGTTGAGGCACGAAGTGGATATCGTTATGTTCTTACTTCACAGATGATTTGAGTAGATGCTGAGTATATTTACTTGATGAAACACAAGTCTAAATTATTGAAAGGTTTAAGTAATTTCAGAGTGAAGTTGAAGATCGTCGTGACAAGATGATAAAATGTCTATGATATGATCATAGAGATGAATATCTGAGTTACGAGTTTGGCACACAATTAAGACATTGTGGAAATTGTTTCACAAGTAATACCGCCTAGACCACCATAGTGTGATGGTGTGTCCGAACATCACAACTGCACCCTATTGGATATGGTGCATACCATGATGTCTCTTATCGAATTAACACTATCGTTTATGGGTTAGGCATTAGAGACAACCGCACTGACTTTAAATAGGGCACCACACAATTCCGTTGAGACGACACCATATGAATTATGGTTTAGAGAAACCTAAGCTGTCGTTTCTTAAAAGTTTGGGGCTGCGATGCTTATGTGAAAAAAAGTTTCAGGCTGATAAGCTCGAACCCAAAGCGGATAAATGCATCTTCATAGAATACCCAAAAATAGTTGGGTATACCTCCTATTTCAGATCCGGAAGCAAAAGTGATTGTTTCTAGAAACAGGTCCTTTCTTGAGGAAAAGTTTCTCTCGAAAGAATTGAGTGGGAGGATGGTGGAGACTTGATGAGGTTATTGAACCATCACTTCAACTAGTGTGTAGCAGGGCACAGGAAGTTGTTCCTGTGGCACTTACACCAATTGAAGTGGAAGCTTATGATAGTGATCATGAAACTACTGATCAAGTCACTACCAAACCTCATAGGTTGACAAGGATGCACACTACTTGAGAGTGGTACGTAATCCTATCTTGGAAGTCATGTTGCTAGACAACATTGAACCTACGAGCTATGGAGAAGTGATGGTGGGCCCATATTCCAAAGAATGGCTCGAGGCCATAAAATCCGAGAGAGGATCCATGTATAAAAGAAAGTATAGACTTTGAAAGAACCACTTGATGGTCGTAAGGCTGTTGGGTGCAGATGGATTTTAAAAGGCAGACAGACAATGATGGTAAGTGTCACCATTAAGAAAGCTCAACTTGTCGTTAAGATGTTTCTCGACAAGTTCAAGGAGTTGACTACGATGAGACTTTCTCACTCGTAGCGATGCTAAGAGTCTGTTGGAATTATGTTAGCAGTTACTGCATTATTTATGAAATCTTGCAGATAGGATGTAAAAAACATTGTTTCCTCGACATTTTTCTTGAGGAAAGGTTGTACGTGATACAACCAGAAGGTTTTGTCAATCCTGAAAGATGCTAACAAGTATGCAAAGCTCCAGCAATCCTTCTAAGGACTGGAGTAAGCATCTCGGAGTTGGAATGTACGCTTTGATGAGATGATCAAAGATTTTGGGTTTATACAAAGTTTATGAGAAACTTGTATTTCCAAAGAAGTGAGTGGGAGCACTATAGAATTTTTGATGAGTATATGTTGTTAACATATTGTTGATCAGAAATGATGTAGAATTTCTGGAAAGCATGCAGTGTTATTTGAAAAGTGTTTTTCAATGGAAAATCTGGATTAAGCTACTTGAACATTGAGCATCAAGATCTATAAGGATAGATCAAAAACGCTTAATAGTACTTTCGAATGAATACATACCGTGACAAGATTTTGAAGGAGTTCAAATAGATCAGCAAAGAAGGAGTTCTTAGCTGTGTTACAAGGTGTGAATATTGAGTAAGACTCAAGACCCGACCACAGTAGAAGAGAGAGAAAGGACGAAGGTCGTCCCCTATGCTTTAGACGTAGGCTCTACAGTATGCTATGCTGTGTACCGCGCCTGAAGTGTGCCTTGCCATGAGTCAGCCAAGGGGTACAAGAGTGATCCAGGAATGGATCACACGACAATGGTCAAACTTATCCTTAGTAACTAGTGGACTAAGGAATTTTGTCGATTATGGAGGTGGTAAAAGAGTTCGTCGTAAAGGGTTACGTCGATGCAAACTTTGACACTAATCCGGATGACTCTGAGTAGTAAATCGGATTCATATAGTAGAACAGTTATTTGGAATAGCTCCAAGTAGCACGTGGTAGCTGCATCTACAAGATGACATAGAGATTTGTAAAGCACACATGGATCTGAAAGGTTCAGACTCATTGACTAATAAACCTCTCTCACAAGCAAGATATGAACAAACCCCATGGGTGTTGGATTCATTGCAATCACATACTGTTGTGAACTAGATTATTGACTCTAGTGCAAGTGGGAGACTGTTGGAAATATGCCCTAGAGGCAATAATAAAATGGTCATTATTGTATTTCCTTGTTCATGATAATTGTCTATTGTTCATGCTATAATTGTATTAACTAGAAACCGTAATACATGTGTGAATCCATAGACCACAACATGTCCCTAGTAAGCCTCTAGTTGACTAGCTCGTTGATCAATAGATGGTTATGGTTTCCTGACCATGGACATTGGATGTCGTTGATAACGGGATCACATCATTAGGAGAATGATGTGATGGACAAGACCCAATCCTAAGCCTAGCACAAGATCGTGTAGTTCATATGCTAAAGCTTTTCTAATGTCAAGTATCATTTCCTTAGACCATGAGATTGTGCAACTCCCGGATACCATAGGAATGCTTTGGTTGTACCAAACGTCACAACATAACTGGGTGGCTATAAAGGTACACTACGGGTATCTCCAAAAGTGTCTGTTGGGTTGGCACGAATCGAGACTGGGATTTGTCACTCCGTGTAACGGAGAGGTATCTCTGGGCCCACTCGGTAGGACATCATCATAATGTGCACAATGTGACCAAGGAGTTGATCATGGGATGATGTGTTACGGAACGAGTAAAGAGACTTGCCGGTAACGAGATTGAACAAGGTATCGGGATACCGACGATCGAATCTCGGGCAAGTACCATACTAGTAGACAAAGGGAATTGTATACGGGATTGATTGAATCCTTGACATCGTGGTTCATGCAATGACATCATCGTGGAACATGTGGGAGCCAACATGGGTATCCAGATCCCGCTGTTGGTTATTGACCAGAGAGATGTCTCGATCATGTCTGCATGATTCCCGAGCCCTTAGGGTCTACACACTTAAGGTTCGATGACGCTAGGGTTATAGGGAATGTATGTACGCGGTTACCAAATGTTGTTCGGAGTCCCGGATGAGATCCCGGAGGTCAGGAGGAGTTCCGAAATGGTCCAGATGAGAAGATTGATATATTGGACGAAGGGTTTTGGAGTCCGGAAGTGTTCCGGAGGTACCGGGTGATCACCAGCATGACCGAAAGGTATTTTGGGAGCCCCGGCAAGTGTTGGGGGGCTTCATGGGTCAAGGGGAGGGGGCAAACCAGCCCACTAAGGGGCTTTGCGCCCCCCTCACCTAATCCCATGTGACCAGCGGGTTTGGGGCGCCCCATCTAGGGTTCCCACCTCCTGGCTTGGGGGCCAAGTCACCCAAGGGGGAGATCCCATCTGCCCTGGCCGCCGCCCCCCTAGGGGAAACCCTGGGGCGCCTCCCCTCCCCCTTGCCCCTATATATAGTGGAGGTTTTGGAGCTGCCCAACACACGAGTCTCTCTCTCCCAAGGCGCAGCCCTACCTCTCTCCCTCCTCGTCTCTCGTAGTGCTTGGCGACGCCCTGCAAGAGTACCACGCTCCTCCACCACCACCACGCCGTTGTGCTGCTGCTGGACGGAGTCTTCCTCAACCTCTACCTCTCTCCTTGCAGGATCAAGGCGCGGGAGACGTTACCGGGCTGTACGTGTGTTGAACACGGAGGCGCCGTTGTTTGGCGCTTAGATCGGAATCGACCGTGATTTGAATCGCTGCGTGTACGACTCCACCAACCACATTCTTGCAACGCTTCCTCTTAGCGATCTTCAAGGGTATGAAGATGCACTCCCTCTCTCTCTCGTTGCTAGTATCTCCTAGATTGGTCTTGGTGACATGTAGGAAATTTTTGAATTATTGCTACGATCCCCAACAGTGGCATCATGAGGTTGGTCTATGCGTAGATTCTATGCATGAGTAGAACACAAAGCAGTTGTGGGCGATGATTTGTTCAATTTGCTTATCGTTACTAGTCTTATCTTGATCCGGCGGCATTGTGGGATGAAGCGGCCCGGACCGACCTTACATGTACACTTACGTGAGACAGGTTCCACCGACTGACATGCACTTGATGCATAACGTGGCTGGCGGGTGTCTGTCTCTCCCACTTTAGTCGGATCGGATTCGATGAAAAGGGTCCTTATGAAGGGTAAATAGCAATTAGCATATCACCATCGTGGTTTTGCGTAGGTAAGAAACGTTCTTGCTAGAAACCCATAGCAGCCACGTAAAACATGCAACAACAACTAGAGGACGTCTAACTTGTTTTTGCAGGGTAAGCTATGTGATGTGATATGGCCAAAAGGATGTGATGAATGATATATGTGATGTATGAGATTGATCATGTTCTTGTAATAGGAATCACGACTTGCATGTCGATGAGTATGACAACCGGCAGGAGCCATAGGAGTTGTCTTAATTTATTTATGACCTACGTGTTAATGAAAACGCCATGTAATTACTTTACTTTATTGCTAACCGTTAGCCATAGTAGTAGAAGTAATAGTTGGCGAGGCAACTTCATGAAGACATGATGATGGAGATCATGGTGTCATGCCGGCGACGATGGTGTTCATGCCGCGGCTCGAAGATGGAGATCAAAGGCGCAAGATGATATTGGCCATATGATGTCACTTTATGATTTCCATATGATGTTTGTCATGTTTACATCTTATTTCCTTAGAACAACGGTAGCATAAATAAGATGATCCCTCGCAATAATCTCAAGAAAGTGTTCCCCCTAACTGTGCACCATTGCTAAGGTCCGTTGTTCCGAAGCACCACGTGATGATCTGCTGTGATAGGTTCTAACGTTCGCATACAACGGGTGTAAGCCAGATTTACACACGCAATACACTTAGGTTAACTTGACGAGCCTAACATGTACAGACATGGCCTCGGAACACGGAAGACCGAAAGGTCGAACATGAGTCGTATAGTGGATACGATCAACATGAAGATGTTCACCGATGATGACTAGTCCATCTCACGTGATGATCAGACACAGCCTAGTTGACTCGGATCATGTATCACTCAGATGACTAGAGGGATGTCTATCTAAGTGGGAGTTCATTGAATAATTTGATTAGATGAACTTAATTATCATGAACATAGTCAAAAGTTCTTTGCAAATTATGTCGTAGCTCACGCTTTGGTTCTACTGTTTTAGATATGTTCCTAGAGAAAATTTAGTTCAGAGTTGACAGTAGCAATTATGCGGACTGGGTCCGTGAACTGAGGATTGTCCTCATTGCTGCACAGAAGAGTTATGTCATTAATGCACCGCTCAGTGTGTTGAACCTCGAGCATCGTCTGTAGATGTTGGGAAACATCTGACATACACGTTTTGATGACTACATGGTAGTTCAGTATGTAATACTAACGGTTTAGAATTGTGGCACCAAAGACGTTTTTGAAACGTCGCAGAACATATGAGATGTTCCAAAGACTGAAATTGGAATTTCAGACTAGTGCCCACGTCAAGAGGTATGAGACCTCTGACAAGTTTCTTAAGCCTGCAAACTAAGGGAGAAAAACTCAATCGTTGAGCATGTGCTCAGATTGTCTGAGTACTACAATCACTTGAATCGAGTGGGAGTTAATCTTCCAGATGAGATAGTGATGGTTCTCCATAGTCACTACCACCAACCTATTGGAGCTTCGTGATGAACTATAACATATCAGGGATAGACATGATGATCCTTGAGCAACTCACGTTGTTTGACACCGCGAAAGTAGAAATCAAGTAGGAGCATCAATTGTTGATGGTTAAACCACTAGTTTCAAGAAGGGCAAGGGAAAGAAGGGATACTTCATGAGATGGCAAATCAGTTGCTGCTCTAGTGAAGAAACCCAAGGTTGAACCAAACCCGAGATTAAGTGCTTCTATAATGAGGGGAACGGTCACTGAAGCAGAACTACCCTAGATACTTGGTAGATGAGAAGGCTGGCAATGTCGACAAAAGTATTTTGGATATACGTCATATTATTGTGTACTTTACTAGTACTTCTAGTAGCACCAGGGTAATAAATACCGGTTCGGTTGCTAAGCGTTAGTAACTCGAAATAAAAGGCTGCGGAGACTAGCTAAAGGTGAGATGACGATATGTGTTGGAAGTGTTTCCAAGGTTGATGTGATCAAACATCACACGCTCCCTCTACCATCGTGATTGGTGTTAAACCGAAATAATTGTTATTTGGTGTTTGCGCTGAGCATAGACATGATTGGATTATGTTTATCGCCACACGGTTATTCATTTAAGTATAATAATGGTTACTCTGTTTATTTGAATAATACCTTCAATGGTCTTGCACCTAAAATGAATGGTTTATTGAATGTCGATCGTAGTGATACACGTGTTCATGCCAAAAGATATAAGATAGTAATGATAGTACCCCGTACTTGTGGCACTGCCATTTGAGTCATGTTGGTATAAAACGCATGAAGAAGCTCCATGTTGATGGATCTTTGGACTCACTCATTTTTGAAAAGATTGAGACATGCGGACCATGGCTATTGGTAGATATGCATGAAGAAACTCCATGCAGATGGATCATTTGGACTCACTTGATTTCGAATCACTTGAGACATGCAAATCATACCACATGGGCAAGATGACTGAAAGGCCTCGTTTTCAGTAAGATGGAACAAGAAAGCAACTTGTTGGAAGTAATACATTTTGATGTGTGCAGTCCAATGAGTGTTGAGGCACACAGTGGATATCGTTATGTTCTTACTTCACAGATGATTTGAGTAGATGCTGAGTATATTTACTTGATGAAACACAAGTCTAAATTATTGAAAGGTTTAAGTAATTTCAGAGTGAAGTTGAATATCGTCGTGACAAGATGATAAAATGTCTATGATATGATCATAGAGATGAATATCTGAGTTATGAGTTTGGCACACAATTAAGACATTGTGGAAATTGTTTCACAACTAATACCGCCTAGACCACCATAGTGTGATGGTGTGTCCGAACATCACAACTGCAGCCTATTGGATACGGTGCATACCATGATGTCTCTTATCGAATTAACACTATCGTTTATGGGTTAGGCATTAGAGACAACCGCACTGACTTTAAATAGGGCACCACACAATTCCGTTGAGACGACACCATATGAATTATTGTTTAGAGAAACCTAAGCTGTCGTTTCTTAAAAGTTTGGGGCTGCGATGCTTATGTGAAAAAAGTTTCAGGCTGATAAGCTCGAACCCAAAGCGGATAAATGCATCTTCATAGAATACCCAAAAATAGTTGGGTATACCTCCTATTTCAGATCCGGAAGCAAAAGTGATTGTTTCTAGAAACAGGTCCTTTCTTGAGGAAAAGTTTCTCTCGATAGAATTGAGTGGGAGGATGGTGGAGACTTGATGAGGTTATTGAACCATCACTTCAACTAGTGTGTAGCAGGGCACAGGAAGTTGTTCCTGTGGCACTTACACCAATTGAAGTGGAAGCTTATGATAGTGATCATGAAACTTCGGATCAAGTCACTACCAAACCTCATAGGTTGACAAGGATGCACACTACTTGAGAGTGGTACGTAATCCTATCTTGGAAGTCATGTTGCTAGACAACATTGAACCTACGAGCTATGGAGAAGTGATGGTGGGCCCATATTCGAAAGAATGGCTCGAGGCCATAAAATCCGAGAGAGGATCCATGTATAAAAGAAAGTATAGACTTTGAAAGAACCACTTGATGGTCGTAAGGCTGTTGGGTGCAGATGGATTTTAAAAGGCAGACAGACAATGATGGTAAGTGTCACCATTAAGAAAGCTCAACTTGTCGTTAAGATGTTTCTCGACAAGTTCAAGGAGTTGACTACGATGAGACTTTCTCACTCGTAGCGATGCTAAGAGTCTGTTGGAATTATGTTAGCAGTTACTGCATTATTTATGAAATCTTGCAGATAGGATGTAAAAAACATTGTTTCCTCGACATTTTTCTTGAGGAAAGGTTGTACGTGATACAACCAGAAGGTTTTGTCAATCCTGAAAGATGCTAACAAGTATGCAAAGCTCCAGCAATCCTTCTAAGGACTGGAGTAAGCATCTCGGAGTTGGAATGTACGCTTTGATGAGATGATCAAAGATTTTGGGTTTATACAAAGTTTATGAGAAACTTGTATTTCCAAAGAAGTGAGTGGGAGCACTATAGAATTTTTGATGAGTATATGTTGTTAACATATTGTTGATCAGAAATGATGTAGAATTTCTGGAAAGCATGCAGTGTTATTTCAAAAGTGTTCTTCAATGGAAAATCTGGATTAAGCTACTTGAACATTGAGCATCAAGATCTATAAGGATAGATCAAAAACGCTTAATAGTACTTTCGAATGAATACATATCGTGACAAGATTTTGAAGGAGTTCAAATAGATCAGCAAAGAAGGAGTTCTTAGCTGTGTTACAAGGTGTGAATATTGAGTAAGACTCAAGACCTGGCCACAGCAGAAGAGAGAGAAAGGACGAAGGTCGTCCCCTATGCTTTAGACGTAGGCTCTACAGTATGCTATGCTGTGTACCGCACCTGAAGTGTGCCTTGCCATGAGTCAGCCAAGGGGTACAAGAGTGATCCAGGAATGGATCACACGACAATGGTCAAACTTATCCTTAGTAACTAGTGGACTAAGGAATTTTCTCGATTATGGATGTGGTAAAAGAGTTCGTCGTAAAGGGTTACGTCGATGCAAACTTTGACACTAATCCGGATGACTCTGAGTAGTAAACCGAATTCATATAGTAGAACAGTTATTTGGAATAGCTCCAAGTAGCGCGTGGTAGCTGCATCTACAAGATGACATAGAGATTTGTAAAGCACACATGGATCTGAAAGGTTCAGACTCATTGACTAATAAACCTCTCTCACAAGCAAGATATGAACAAACCCCATGGGTGTTGGATTCATTGCAATCACATACTGTTGTGAACTAGATTATTGACTCTTGTGCAAGTGGGAGACTTTTGGAAATATGCCCTAGAGGCAATAATAAAATGGTTATTATTGTATTTCCTTGTTCATGATAATTGTCTATTGTTCATGCTATAATTGTATTAACTAGAAACCGTAATACATGTGTGAATCCATAGACCACAACATGTCCCTAGTAAGCCTCTAGTTGACTAGCTCGTTGATCAATAGATGGTTATGGTTTCCTGACCATGGACATTGGATGTCGTTGATAAAGGGATCACATCATTAGGAGAATGATGTGATGGACAAGACCCAATCCTAAGCCTAGCACAAGATCGTGTAGTTCGTATGCTAAAGCTTTTCTAATGTCAAGTATCATTTCCTTAGACCATGAGATTGTGCAACTCCCGGATACCGTAGGAATGCTTTGGGTGTACCAAACGTCACAACGTAACTGGGTGGCTATATAGGTACACTACAGGTATCTCCGAAAGTGTCTGTTGGGTTGGCACAAATCGAGACTGGGATTTGTCACTCCGTGTAACGGTGAGGTATCTCTGGGCCCACTCAGTAGGACATCATCATAATGTGCACAATGTGACCAAGGAGTTGATCATGGGATGATGTGTTACGGAACGAGTAAAGAGACTTGCTGGTAACGAGATTGAACAAGGTATCGGGATACCGACGATCGAATCTCGGGCAAGCATCATACCAGTAGACAAAGGGAATTGTATACGGGATTGATTGAATCCTTGACATCGTGGTTCATGCAATGAGATCATCGTGGAACATGTGGGAGCCAACATGGGTATCCAGATCCCGCTATTGGTTATTGACCAGAGAGATGTCTCGGTCATGTCTGCATGATTCCCGAGCCCGTAGGGTCTACACACTTAAGGTTCGATGATGCTAGGGTTATAGGGAAGGTATGTACGCGGTTACCGAATGTTGTTCGGAGTCCCGAATGAGATCTCGGACGTCACGAGGAGTTCCGGAATGGTCCAGATGAGAAGATTGATATATTGGACGAAGGGTTTTGGAGTCCGGAAGTGTTCCGGAGGTACCGGGTGATGACCAGCATGACCGAAAGGTATTTTGGGAGCCCCGGCAAGTGTTGGGGGGCTTCATGGGTCAACGGAAGGGGGAAAACCAGCTCACTAAGGGGCTGTGCGCCCCCCTCACCTAATCCCATGTGACCAGCGGGTTTGGGGCGCCCCATCTAGGGTTCCCACCTCCTGGCTTGGGGGCCAAGTCACCCAAGGGGGAGATCCCATCTGCCCTGGCCGCCGCCCCCCTAGGGGAAACCCTGGGGCGCCTCCCCTCCCCCTTGCCCCTATATATAGTGGAGGTTTTGGAGCTGCCCAACACACGAGTCTCTCTCTCCCAAGGCGCAGCCCTACCTCTCTCCCTCCTCGTCTCTCGTAGTGCTTGGCGAAGCCCTGCAAGAGTACCACGCTCCTCCACCACCACCACGCCGTCGTGCTGCTGCTGGACGGAGTCTTCCTCAACCTCTCCCTCTCTCCTTGGAGGATCAAGGCGCGGGAGATGTCACCGGGCTGTACGTGTGTTGAACGCGGAGGCGCCGTTGTTTGGCGCTTAGATCGGAATCGACTGTGATTTGAATCGCTGCGTGTACGACTCTACCAACCGCGTTCTTGCAACGCTTCCTCTTAGCGATCTTCAAGGGTATGAAGATGCACTCCCTCTCTCTCGTTGCTAGTATCTCCTAGATTGATCTTGGTGACATGTAGGAAAATTTTGAATTATTGCTACGATCCCCAACAGTGGCATCATGAGGTTGGTCTATGCGTAGATTCTATGCATGAGTAGAACACAAAGCAGTTGTGGGCGATGATTTGTTCAATTTGCTTATCGTTACTAGTCTTATCTTGATCCGGCGGCATTGTGGGATGAAGCGGCCCGGACCGACCTTACACGTACACTTACGTGAGACAGGGTCCACCGACTGAGATGCACTTGATGCATAACGTGGCTGGCGGGTGTCTGTCTCTCCCACTTTAGTCGGATCGGATTCGATGAAAAGGGTCCATATGAAGGGTAAATAGCAATTAGCATATCACCATTGTGGTTTTGCGTAGGAAAGAAACGTTCTTGCTAGAAACCCATAGCAGCCACGTAAAACATGCAACAACAATTAGAGGACGTCTAACTTGTTTTTGCAGGGTAAGCTATGTGATGTGATATGGCCAAAAGGATGTGATGAATGATATATGTGATGTATGAGATTGATCATGTTCTTGTAATAGGAATCACGACTTGCATGTCGATGAGTATGACAACCGGCAGGAGCCATAGGAGTTGTCTTAATTTATTTATGACCTACGTGTTAATGAAAACACCATGTAATTACTTTACTTTATTGCTAACCGTTAGCCATAGTAGTAGAAGTAATAGTTGGCGAGGCAACTTCATGAAGACACGATGATGGAGATCATGATGATGGAGATCATGGTGTCATGCCGGCGACGATGGTGTTCATGCCGCGCCTCGAAGATGGAGATCAAAGGCGCAAGATGATATTGGCCATATGATGTCACTTTATGATTTCCATGTGATGTTTGTCATGTTTACATCTTATTTCCTTAGAACAACGGTAGCATAAATAAGATGATCCCTCGCAATAATTTCAAGAAAGTGTTCCCCCTAACTGTGCACCATTGGTAAGGTCCGTTGTTCCGAAGCACCATGTGATGATCTGGTGTGATAGGTTCTAACGTTCGCATACAACGGGTGTAAGCCAGATTTACACACGCAATACACTTAGGTTAACTTGACGAGCCTAGCATGTACAGACATGGCCTCGGAACATGGAAGACCGAAAGGTCGAACATGAGTTGTATAGTGGATACGATCAACATGAAGATGTTCACTGATGATGACTAGTCCATCTCACGTGATGATTAGACACGGCCTAGTTGACTCAGATCATGTATCACTCAGATGACTAGAGGGATGTCTATCTAAGTGGGAGTTCATTGAATAATTTGATTAGATGAACTTAATTATCATGAACATAGTCAAAAGGTCTTTGCAAATTATGTCATAGCTCACGCTTTGGTTCTACTGTTTTAGATATGTTCCTAGAGAAAATTTAGTTGAGAGTTGACAGTAGTAATTATGCAGACTGGGTCCGTGAACTGAGGATTGTCCTCATTGCTGCACAGAAGGGTTATGTCCTTAATGCACCGCTCAGTGTGTTGCACCTCGAGCATCGTCTGTAGATGTTGGGAAACATCTGACATACACATTTTGATGACTATGTCATAGTTCAGTACGTAATACTAACGGTTTAGAATTGTGGCACCAAAGACGTTTTTGAAATGTCGTAGAACATATGAGATGTTCCAAAGACTGAAATTGGAATTTCAGACTAGTGCCCACGTCAAGAGGTATGAGACCTCTGACAAGTAAGCCTGCAAACTAAGGGAGAAAAACTCAATCGTTGAGCATGTGCTCAGATTGTCTGAGTACTACAATCGCTTGAATCGAGTGGGTGTTAATCTTCCAGATGATATAGTGATGGTTCTCCATAATGACTGCCACCAAGCTATTAGAGCTTCGTGATGAACTATAACATATTAGGGATAGACAGGATGATCCTTGAGCAACTCGCGATGTTTGACACCGCAAAAGTAGAAATCAAGTAGGAGCATCAATTGTTGATGGTTAAACCACTAGTTTTAAGAAGGGAAAGGGAAAGAAGGGATACTTCATGAGACGACAAATCAGTTGTTGCTCTAGTGAAGAAACCCAAGGTTGAACCAAACCCGAGACTAAGTGCTTCTATAATGAGGGGAACGGACACTGAAGCAGAACTACCCTAGATACTTGGTAGATGAGAAGGCTGGCAAGGTCGACAGAAGTATTTTGGATATACGTCATATTATTGTGTACTTTACTAGTACTCCTAGTAGCACCAGGGTAATAAATACCGGTTCGGTTGCTAAGCGTTAGTAACTCGAAATAAAAGGCTGCAGAGACTAGCTAAAGGTGAGATGACGATATGTGTTGGAAATGTTTCCAAGGTTGATGTGATAAAACATCACACGCTCCCTCTACCATCGGGATTGGTGTTAAACCAAAATAATTGTTATTTGGTGTTTGCGCTGAGCATAGACATGATTGGATTATGTTTATTGCCACACGGATATTCATTTAAGCAAAATAATGGTTACTCTGTTTATTTGAATAATACCCTCAATGGTCTTGCACCTAAAATGAATGGTTTATTGAATGTCGATCGTAGTGATACACACGTTCATGCCAAAAGATGTAAGATAGTAATGATAGTACCACGTACTTGTGGCACTGCCATTTGAGTCATGTTGGTATAAAACGCATGAAGAAGCTTCATGTTGATGGATCTGTGGACTCACTCATTTTTGAAAAGATTGAGACATGTGAACCATGTCTATTGGTAGATATGCATGAAGAAACTCCATGCAGATGGATTGTTTGGACTCACTTGATTTTGAATCACTTGAGACATGCAAATCATACCACATGGGCAAGATGACTGAAAGGCCTCGTTTTCAGTAAGATGGAACAAGAAAGCAACTTGTTGGAAGTAATACATTTTGATGTGTGCAGTCCAATGAGTGCTAAGGCACGCAGTGGATATCGTTATGTTCTTACTTCACAGATGATTTGAGTAGATGCTGAGTATATTTACTTGATGAAACACAAGTCTAAATTATAGAAAGTTTTAAGTAATTTCAGAGTGAAGTTGAAGATCGTCGTGACAAGATGATAAAATGTCTATGATATGATCATAGAGATGAATATCTGAGTTACGAGTTTGGCACACAATTAAGACATTGTGGAAATTGTTTCACAACTAATACCGCCTAGACCACCATAGTGTGATGGTGTGTCCGAACATCACAACTGCACCCTATTGGATATGGTGCATACCATGATGTCTCTTATCGAATTAACACTATCGTTTATGGGTTAGGCATTAGAGACAACCGCACTGACTTTAAATAGGGCACCACACAATTCCATTGAGACGACACCGTATGAACTATGGTTTAGAGAAACCTAAGCTGTCGTTTCTTAAAAGTTTGGGGCTGCGATGCTTATGTGAAAAAAGTTTTAGGCTGATAAGCTCGAACCCAAAGCGGATAAATGCATCTTCATAGAATACCCAAAAATAGTTGGGTATACCTCCTATTTCAGATCCGGAACCAAAAGTGATTGTTTCTAGAAACAGGTCCTTTCTCGAGGAAAAGTTTATCTCGAAAGAATTGAGTGGGAGGATGGTGGAGACTTGATGAGGTTATTGAACCATCACTTCAACTAGTGTGTAGCAGGGCACAGGAAGTTGTTCCGGTGGCACCTACACCAATTGAAGTGGAAGCTTATGATAGTGATCATGAAACTTCGGATCAAGTCACTACCAAACCTCATAGGTTAACAAGGATGCATACTACTTCAGAGTGGTACGTAATCCTATCTTGGAAGTCATGTTGCTAGACAACAATGAACCTACGAGCTATGGAGAAGTGATGGTGGGCCCATATTCCGAAGAATGGCTCGAGGCCATAAAATTCGAGAGAGGATCCATGTATAAAAGAAAGGATAGAGTTTGAAAGAACCACATGATGGTCGTAAGGCTATTGGGTGCAGATGGATTTCAAAAGGAAGTCAGACAATGATTGTAAGTGTCACCATTAAGAACGCTCGACTTGTCGTTAAGATGTTTCCCGACAAGTTCAAGGAGTTGACTATGATGAGACTTTCTCACTCGTAGCGATGCTAAGAGTCTGTTGGAATTATGTTAGCAGTTACTGCATTATTTATGAAATCTTGCAGATAGTATGTAAAAAACATTGTTTCCTCGACATTTTTCTTGAGGAAAGGTTGTATGTGATACAACCAGAAGGTTTTGTCAATCCTGAAAGATGCTGACAAGTATGCAAAGCTCCAGCAATCCTTCTAAGGACTGGAGTAAGCATCTCGGAGTTGGAATGTACGCTTTGATGAGATGATCAAAGATTTTGGGTTTATACAAAGTTTATGAGAAACTTGTATTTCCAAAGAAGTGAGTGGGAGCACTATAGAAGTTTTGATGAGTATATGTTGTTAACATATTGTTGATCAGAAATGATGTAGAATTTCCGGAAAGCATGTAGTGTTATTTGAAAAGTGTTTTTCAATGGAAAATCTGGATTAAGCTACTTGAACATTGAGCATCAAGATCTATAAGGATAGATCAAAAACACTTAATAGGACTTTAGAATGAATACATACCGTGACAAGATTTTGAAATAGTTCAAAATAGATCAGCAAAGAAGGAGTTCTTAGCTGTGTTACAAGGTGTGAATATTGAGTAAGACTCAAGACCTGACCACGGCAGAAGAGAGAGAAAGGACGAAGGTCGTCCCCTATGCTTTAGACGTAGGCTCTACAGTATGCTATGCTGTGTACCGCACCTGAAGTGTGCCTTGCCATGAGTCAGTCAAGGGGTACAAGAGTGATCCAGGAATGGATCACACGACAACGGTCGAACTTATCCTTAGTAACTAGTGGACTAAGAAATTTTCTCGATTATGGAGGTGGTAATAGAGTTCATCGTAAAGGGTTACGTCGATGCAAACTTTGACACTAATCCGGATGACTCTGAGTAGTAAACCGGATTCATATAGTAGAACAGTTATTTGGAATAGCTCCAAGTAGCGCGTGCTAGCTGCATCTACAAGATGACATAGAGATTTGTAAATCACACATGGATCTGAAAGGTCCAGACTCATTGACTAATAAACCTCTCTCACAAGCAAGATATGAACAAACCCCATGGGTGTTGGATTCATTGCAATCACATACTGATGTGAACTAGATTATTGACTCTAGTGCAAGTGGGAGACTGTTGGAAATATGCCCTAGAGGCAATAATAAAATGGTTATTATTGTATTTCCTTGTTCATGATAATTGTCTATTTTTCATGCTATAATTTTATTAACTGGAAACCGTAATACATGTGTGAATACATAGACCACAACATGTCCCTAGTAAGCCTCTAGTTGACTAGCTCGTTGATCAATAGATGGTTACGGTTTCCTGGCCATGGACATTGTATGTCGTTGATAACGGGATCACATCATTAGGAGAATGATGTGATGGACAAGACCCAATCCTAAGCATAGCACAAGATCGTGTAGTTCATCTGCTAAAGCTTTTCTAATGTCAAGTATCATTTCCTTAGACCATGAGATTGTGCAACTCCCGGATACCGTAGGAATGCTTTGGGTGTACCAAACGTCACAATGTAACTAGGTGGCTATAAAGGTACACTACGGGTATCTCCAAAAGTGTCTGTTGGGTTGGCACGAATTGAGACTGGGATTTGTCACTCCGTGTAACGGAGAGGTATCTCTGAGCCCACTCGGTAGGACATCATCATAATGTGCACAATGTGACCAAGGAGTTGATCACGGGATGATGTGTTACAGAACGAGTAAAGAGACTTGCCGGTAACGAGATTGAACAAGGTATCGGGATACCGACGATCGAATCTCGGGCAAGTATCATACCAGTAGACAAAGGGAATTGTATACGGGATTGATTGAATCCTTGACATCGTAGTTCATCCGATGACATCATCGTGGAACATGTGGGAGCCAACATGGGTATCCAGATCCCGCTGTTGGTTATTGACCAGAGAGATGTCTCGGTCATGTCTGCATGATTCCCGAGCCCGTAGGGTCTACACATTTAATGTTCGATGACGCTAGGGTTATAGGGAAGGTATGTACGCAGTTACCGAATGTTGTTCGGAGTCCCGAATGAGATCTCGGACGTCACGAGGAGTTCCGCAATGGTCCGTAGGAGAAGATTGATATATTGGTCGAAGGGTTTTGCAGTACGGAAGTGTTCCGGAGGTACCGGGTGATGACCAGCATGACCGAAAGGTATTTCGGGATCCCCGACAAGTGTTGGGGGCTTCATGGGCCAAGGGAAGGGGGCAAACCAGTCCACTAAGGGGCTGTGCGCCCCCTCATCTAATCCCACATGACCAGGGGGTTTGGGGCGCCCCATCTAGGGTTCCCACCTCCTGGCTTGGGGGCCAAGTCACCCAAGGGGGAGATCCCATCTGCCCTAGCCGCCGCCCCCCCTTTGGGAAACCCTGGGGCGCCTCCCCCTCCCCCTTGCCCCTATATATAGTGGAGGTTTTGGGGCTGCCCAACACACGAGTCTCTCTCTCCCAAGGCGCAGCCCTACCTCTCTCCCTCCTCGTCTCTTGTAGTGCTTGGCGAAGCCCTACAGGAGTACCGCGCTCCTCTACCACCACCACGCCGTCGTGCTACTGTTGTATGGAGTCTTCCTCAACCTCTCCCTCTCTCCTTGCTGGATCAAGGCGCGGGAGATGTCACCGGGTTGTACGTGTGTTGAACGCGGAGGTGTCGTTGTTCGGCGCTTAGATCGGAATCGACCGCGATTTGAATCACTGCGTGTACGACTCCACCAACCGCGTTCTTGCAACGCTTCCGCTTAGCGATCTTCAAGGGTATGAAGATGCACTCCCTCTCTCTCTCATTGCTAGTATCTCCTAGATTGATCTTGGTGACACGTAGGATTTTTTTGAATTATTGCTACGATCCCCAACAACAACTATAGAACTTGTCGGAGACTTCATATCTCTCGACCCAGGCATGAGCTTGGAAAACCATTTTCAGCTCTTGGAACATCTCATATGCTCTGTGCTCCTCAGAACGCTTTTGGAGCCCCAGTTCTAAGCTGTAAAGCATGCCGCACTGAAACAGGGAGTAATCATCACTACGCGACTGCCAGGCGTTCATAACGTCTTGAGTTGCTGGGAAAACAGGTGCTTCACCTATCGGTGCTTCAAGGACATATGCTTTCTTGGCAGCTATGAGGATGATCCTCAAGTTACAGACCCACTCCGTGTAGTTGCTACCATTGTCTTTCAGCTTGGTTGTCTCTAGGAACGCGTTGAAGTTGAGGGCAACATTAGCGTGGGCCATTTGATCAACAAGACATATTGTAAATATTTTTAGACTAAGTTCATGACAATTAAGTTCATCTAATCAAATTATTTAATGAACTCCCACTCAGATAGACATCCCACTAGTCATCTAAGTGATACATGATCCGAGTCAATTAGGCTGTGTCTGATCATCACGTGAGACGGACTAGTCATCATCGGTGAACATCTTCATGTTGAGCATATCTTCTATACGACTCATGTTCGACCTTTCGGTCTTCCGTGTTCCGAGGCCATGTCTGTACATGCTAGGCTCGTCAATTCAACCTAAGTGTATTGCGTGTGTAAATCTGGCTTACCCCTGTTGTATGCGAATGTTAGAACCTATCACACCTGATCATCACGTGGTGCTTCGTAACAACGGACCTTAGCAACAGTGCACAGTTAGGGGGAACACATTGTTGAAATTATTGCGAGGTATCATCTTATTTAAGCTACCGTCATTCTAAGCAAATAAGATGTAAAAACATGATTAACATCGCATGCAATCAAATAGTGACATGATATGGCCAATATCATTTTGCTCCTTTTGATCTCCATCGTCGGGGCGCCATGATCATCATCGTCACCAGCATGACACCATGATCTCCATCATCGTGTCTTCATGAAGTTGTCTCACCAACTATTACTTCTACTACTATGGATAACGGTTAGCAATAAAGTAAAGTAATTACAGGGCGTTTTCAGTGACACACAGGTCATACAATAAATTAAGACAACTCCTATGGCTCCTGCCGGTTGTCATACTCATCGACATGCAAGTCGTGATTCCTATTACAAGAACATGATCAATCTCATACATCACATATATCATTCGTCACATCCTTTAGGCCATACCACATGACACGACATATGCTGCAAGACAAGTTAGACATCCTCTAATTGTTGTTGCAAGTTTTTACGTGGCTGCTATAGGTTTCTAGCAAGAACGTTTCTTACCTACGCCAAAACCACAATGTGACATTCCAATTTCTATTTACCCTTCATAAGGACCCTTTTCATCGAATCCGATCCGACTAAAGTGGGAGAGACAGACACCCGCTAGCCACCTTATGCAACTAGTGCATGTCAGTCAATCGAACCTGTCTCACGTAAGCGTACATGTAAGGTCGGTCCGGGCAGCTTCATCCCACGATGCCTCCGAATCAAGATAAGACTAGTAACGGCAAGTAAATTGACAAAATGGACGCCCACAACAACTTGTGTTCTACTCGTGCATAGAAACTATGCATAGAGCTCCGGCAGACGTCTCCTCCTTCTTGGTCCAGAAAGGGGGAAGGAGAAGTTGGGAAAGAGCTCCGGCAGCACGACGGCATGGTGGTCGAGCTTGCAGTTCTCCGGCAGGGCTTCGCCAAGCTCAACGGAGGAGGAGGGGATATTGGAGAGGGGGAGGGCTGCGCCTTGGATGTGGTGGTGCTGCCCTCCCTCCACCCCTCTATTTATAGGGCGAAGGGGGAAGGGGCCGGCCCCTCTAGATGATATCTAGAGGGGGGCAGCGGCCAAGGGGAGGGGGCTTGCCCCCCAAGCTAAGGGGGGCGCCCCCTTTAGGGTTCCCCCCAACCCTAGGCGCATGGGCCCTAGGGGGGATGGTGCCCAGCCCACTTAGGGGCTGGTTACCTTCCACATACAGCCCATAGGGCCCTCCGGGGAAGGTGGACCCTCCCGGTGGACCCCTGGAACCCCTTCGGTGGTCCCGGTACAATACCGATAAACCCCCGAACACTTCCGGTGACCGTATGATGACTTCCCATATATAAATCTAAACCTCCAGACCATTCCGGAACTCCTCGTGACGTTCGGGATCTCATCCGGGGCTCCAAACAACATTCGGTAACTGCATACTATTTCCCATAACAACTCTAGCATCACCGAACCTTAAGTGTGTAGACCCTACGGGTTCGGGAATCATGCAGACACGACCGAGACATCTCTCCGGCCAATAACCAACAGCGGGATCTGGATACCCATGTTGGTTCCCACATGTTCCATGATAATCTCATCGGATGAACCATGATGTCAGGGATTCAATCAATCCCGTATACAATTCCCTTTGTCTACCGGTATGATACTTGCCCGAGATTCGATCGTTGGTATCCCTATACCTTGTTCAATCTTGTTACCGAAAAGTCTCTTTACTCGTTCCGCAACACATCATCCCGTGATCAACTCATGTGTCACATTGAGCTCATTATGATGATGTCGTACCGAGTGGGCCCAGAGATACCTCTCTGTCACACGGAGTGACAAATCCCAGTCTCGATTCGTGCCAACTCAACAGACACTTTCGGAGATACTTGTAGTGTGCCTTTATAGCCACCCAGTTACGTTGTGACGTTTGGCACACCCAAAGCATTCCTACGGTATCCGGGAGTTCCACAATCTCATGGTCTAAGGAAATGATACTTGATATTAGAAAAGCTTTAGTAGACGAACTACACGATCTTGTGCTATGCTTAGGATTGGGTCTTGCCCATCACATCATTCTCCTAATGATGTGATCCCGTTATCAACGACATCCAATGTCCATGGCCAGGAAACCATAACCATCCATTGATCAACAAGCTAGTCAACTAGAGGCTCACCAGGGACATGTTGTGGTCTATATATTCACACATGTATTATGATTTCCGGATAACAATATTATAGCATGAACAATAGACAATTATCATGAACAAGGAAATATAATAATAACCATTTTATTCTTGCCTCTAGGGCATATTTACAACAGTCTCCCACTTGCACTAGAGTCGGTAATCTAGTTACATTGTGATGAATCGAACAACCATAGAATTCTGGTGTTGATCATGTTTTGCTCGTGGAAGAGGTTTAGTCAACGGATCTGCGACATTCAGGTCCGTATGCACTTTACAAATATCTATGTCTCCATCTTGAACATTTTCACGAATGGAGTTGAAGCGACGCTTGATATGCCTGGTCTTCTTGTGAAACCTGGGCTCCTTGGCCAGGGCAATAGCTCCAGTGTTGTCATAGAAGAGAGCCATCGGGCCCGATGCATTGGGAATAACTCCTAGGTCAAACTCCTTCATCTAGATTGCCTCATCTGCTCCCTCCGAGGCTGCCATGTACTCTGCTTCACATGTAGATCCCGCCACGACGCTTTGCTTGCAACTGCACCAGCTGACTGCCCCACCATCCAAAATATACACGTATCCGGTTTGTGACTTGGAGTCATCTAGATCTGTGTCGAAGCTAGCATCGACGTAACCCTTTACGACGAGCTCTTCGTCACCTCCATAAATGAGAAACATATCCTTAGTACTTTTCAGGTACTTCAGGATATTCTTGACTGTTGTCCAGTGTTCCATGCCGGGATTACATTGGTACCTTCCTACCAAACTTGTGGCAAGGTTTACATCATGTCTGGTACACAGCATGGCATACATAATAGACCCTATGGCCGAGGCATAGGGGATGACACTCATCTTATATAGGGGTGGGGTACCAAGGGTTAGACATCCTTGGTTACATCTAGAGATAAACATATCGAATATTTGAATATGCCTTGAAGTGTGCACCAGGTCTTCGGAAGATTCCATCTTTAGTATGCTAAGGGTCATGACAAACATGGCCCATTCTTTGGTTATAGGTGGGTCCTCGGCCCGACCCATGAGTAATAGGCCGCCGAGGTGAGTACCCATAATCCATGACACCGCCACTAGGGACCTGGGGTATTTATATAAGCCGAGGGGTGAGAACCGTAGACGACAACTCTCATACACACACGATCTGGTGGTAGATCAACATATATCTTGTAATCCCTCAAAATCAATACAATCAAGCAGGACATCGGGTGTTATCTCTTCCAGAGAGCCCGAACCTGGGTAAATCCATGTGTGATCTGTTACCATCATGCCAAGGCTACCAGCTCGGGGCTCCCTACCTGTGATCTGTTGGATTTGACTCCAACATTGGTGTCCCGTGAAGGTCCCTCTAAGTTGTCAAAGCGGTGCGATGGTGCACCTCCACATGTTGATCGAGTCGGCAGCGGCATGATCTTTTTGCCAGGATATATCTTTATCTTTAGTAACGTCACCCTGTAGCATCACCCTCTTCGCAAATTCGATCGAACACCTCATCCAGGTCGAGAACTTCGCTCCAGGATGGATTGTTAGATTCAGCAGCTTGGAGTACACCACAAACTCTCGCAGTGACCTTGCCTTCTCCATCTGAAAGCACACTTGCTCCCTTGGTACTTTTGGTAATTCATGTCAACATACATGTTGTTGGACTAATGTTTTCCTCAAGTATATTTCAGGATATATTCAACCTAGGCAAGTAGCTGGATGGAGACGTGGACTCCTCAAGCAGCAAAGGACATGGATTGGCAAAGCTTGAAGACTCCTCATATTTTGTTAAGTGATCAAAGATCACATTGAGTCCATAGAAAAGCCAATACTATTAAAAGGGGATGAGGTTTTGATCGTGACTCACTTGCTCAAGTGCTTAGAGACATTGCTAAAAAAATCCTCAACCACGCCCACACATTCCTATCTGTCCAAAACCCTAAAGTCATTCTTGGTCCCACCGATTCACTCCTATTTGAACCCACCGAGATACACTTGACAGAGCCATTGCCTAAACTCTAAAAACTCGGTTTCACCAAGATGACATTTAGTCCCACCGAAGTGCTCGTGCTAACCTTCTGTTGGAGAACGAAGTAATAATTCAAAATTTTCCTACGTGTCATCAAGATCAATCTAGGAGATGCTAGCAATGAGAGAGAGAGAGAGGGAGTGCATCTTCATACCCTTGAAGATCTCTAATTGGAAGCATTACAAGAACGCGATTGATGGAGTCATACTCGCGGCGGTTCAAATCACGGAAGATCCGATCAAGCGCCGAATGGACGGCGCCTCCGCGTTCAACACACATACATGCTGGGGACGTCTCCTCCTTCTTGATCCAGGAAGGCGAGAGTAGAAGTTGAGGGAGAGCTCCCGCAGCACGACGACGCGGTGGTGGAGCTTGTAGTTCTCCGGCAGGGCTTCGCCAATCATTACGGAGGAGGTGTTGCAGAGGGGGAGGGCTGCGCCAGGGAAGGGGTGCTACTGCCCTCCCACCCCCCTTCTATTTATAGGGTGAAGGGGAGAGGGGTCTCCCCCCTTAGATCCCATCTAGAGGGGGGGCAAGGGGGGCGGCCAAGGGGGGGGGGACTCCCCCCCCCAAGTTTGGTGGGAGGCGCCCCCACCCCCTAGGGTTTCCAACCCTAGGCGCCTTGGGCCCTTGGGGGCGCACCAGCCCACTAGGGGGCTGGTTCCCACTGTTGTTCAACCCACTTAGCCCACCGGGGCAGGTGGCCCCACCCTATGGACCCCCGGACACCTTTCGATGATCCCGGTACAATACCGATAACCCTCGAAATTATTCTGGTGACTGAAACTAGACTTCCCATATATAATCCTTCACCCCCGGACCATTCCGTAACTCCCCGTGATGTCCGGGATCTCATCCGGGACTCCAAACAACATTCAGCAACCACATACTATTTCCCATAACAACTCTAGCGTCACCGAACCTTAAGTGTGTAGACCCTACGGGTTCGGGAACCATGCAGACATGACCGAGACATCTCTCCGGCCAATAACCAACAGCAGGATCTAGATACCCATGTTGGCTTCCACATGTTCCATGATCATCTCATTGGATGAACCACGATGTCGAGGATTCAATCAATCCCATATACAATTCCCTTTGTCTATCGGTATGTTACTTGCCCAAGATTTGATCGTCGGTATCTCTATACCTCGTTCAATCTCGTTATCGGCAAGTCTCTTTACTTGTTCCGTAACGCATGATCACGTGGCTAACTCCTTAGTCCCATTGAGCTCGTTTTGATGATGCATTAGCGAGTGGGCCCAGATATACCTCTCCGTCATATGGAGTGACAAATCCCAATCTCGATTCGTGCCAACCCAACAGACACTTTTGGAGATACCTATAGTGCACCTTTATAGCCACCCAGTTACGTTATGACGTTTGGTACACCCAAAGCACTCCTATGGTATCCGGGAGTTGCACAATCTCATGGTCTAAGTAAATGATACTTGACATTAGAAAAGCTTTTAGCAAACGAACTACACGATCTTGTGCTATGCTTAGGATTGGGTCTTGTCCATCACATCATTCTCCTAATGATGTGATCCCGTTATTGTAGCTACCAGACCTCAAACAGTCTGATCTCTGTGCTCCGGTGTCATCCCTGGATCAGTAATGCTGACACCACACAGTACTCGGAGGATTTATAGCAGAGTAGCAATCACACACTTATTACATCGAGTGTCTCAAAAGAGAACTTATTACAATAAATATGGCTTATGGCCATTTAATAACGATAACAGCGGAAGGCTTGGAAGATAAGTGAGTCCATCAACTCCAACGGCATCACTGAGTATAGAACCACGACCTAAAACTCCTTAATCATCGTCTGAAAAGTCTGCAACATTAACGTTGCAGCCCGAAAACGGGTCAGCACATGGAATATGCTGGCAAGGTAACACATAGAGAGTAATGGAATGCAACAGCTATACTATATGCATATTTGGCTGGTGGAAAGCTCTATGGTTACAGTTTTTGCGTAAAGCCAATTTTTCCCTACTTCAAAGGAATAAAATTTATTTAACTATCATGGTAGTTGTTAAACATTGAGAATGGTTGACAACATTCTCAATCCCAATTAAGCATCATCATTAAACATAACCCAACAAAATTAATTTAGAGTAACATGTTGAGATTCACATGATAATCCAAGTACTAGATACTCAAGATTCCATAACCGGGGACACGGCTAATCATGATTAGTTTGTTACACTCTGCAGAGGTTTGCGCACTTTTCCCCACAAGATTCGATCGCCTCCGTTTGGTTTCTCGCACTACAGGGTGTTTGAGAAGACGGATGACCGAGACATAGTCTTTCAGAAGCGCTAGCACCTTACGATCGGGTAGACCGTACCACCTACATCCCCTATATCTGCTAGTCTACCATTGTAAGAGTTCGCACAACTTAGTCAACTATGCTAGAGCCCATAATAGCTTGTGGCTGCACACGGAAGTTTCTAGTATGAATAGTCTTATGATCCCTTTGAGCCTGGGTGGCGGTCCAAAAGAAAACAGGCAAGTCCTGGAATACCCAGGTGCCTCAATCACCCAGATGTGTGTTTAAGTTGCCACCTTAGATAAACCATTAACTAACAATCTCACATCTGTCAATGGATTTCACTCACCCAATCCACGTCTACTAGCATAGCATGGCATAATAAGCAAACGTAGAAGTAACTCCCAAAGGTTTGATAATAAACAGGTAATAGGTACTACCTCATCTACTTCCCATCCCACAATTTAATTAGATCCTAATCATGCAATGTGTGTGGATTGATCTAATGCAATAAAACTGGGTAGTAGAGAAGGTATGATCAAAGTGTTACTTGTCTTGCTGATGATTCGGGAAACCTAACGATTCGAAGTAACAGGCGGCGCACTCCGGATATTCTATCGCAAACAAACAAATGAGCATACAATAAGTACTTATCTAATGCACAGGTAAAACTCAAATAAGAGATCTAACCAGAAGGTTCAACTTAAGAACTCCGGTTGGCAAAAGAATCAAATCGAACGAAGCAACGAAAATCAAACGGCGAAAGAAAACAACTTCGTTCTAGCAATCTGGATCTAGGGCATTTTTTTTACAGTAGAAAAATCTTGTTTAGGTTGGTTAAACGGATAGAGGGTTTCGAGTAGAATCTCTAGGCGCTTGAATCGCCTGATTCCGATAAACGAGTGAAAAGTTAAACTAAAACAAAAATCGGATCAGAAATCGCGAGCAGAAAAATCGCGGATTTAATCTGAGAAAAGAAAAACGAAGAACAGATTAACGAACGAACGTTCGTTATCTGAAACTAAACGATGAACGTGTTCGTTAAAACGAATGAATCGGTGAATGTTCACTAATTAAGTAAACCAGAGAAATAAACCGATCTAGGGTTTCGAAAAAAAACCGAGGCGGTTTCTTTTTAAAAAAAACCGAACGGCGAACGGCGGCGGCTATACCTCCGGCGAGGTACTCCGGAGGGCGGGGCGGGGCTCCGGCGTCGGCGGCGGCTATGCGGGGCGGCGGGGCGGCTCGACAGCGGCAGCAGCGGC